>NC_082639.1:95988571-96288750 GCF_028023285.1 Balaenoptera ricei
GCCCCCGCTTGCCACAACTAGAGAAAGCCCTCGCACAGAAACGAAGACCCAACACAGCCAAAACTAAATAAATAAAGAAAGAAAAGAAAGACTAGGATTTTAATTGAACTAGAGGATGTGTAGGGAGAAGGGTGGATTTACAAGCTGAAGAAAAGAGCAAGTCAAAGAGAGCTATGGAGTTTGGAGTAAGTGGATGCTGTTAGTGATGTGCTGATAAATGTTGAACAACTGGCTCTTTAGGGAGGGGAAGGGAAGTCCTACTTTTTAATGTTTGCTGATTTCCATGGTGTGAATACTTCCATCAGCCAATTTTAAGCTATCAGTGTCACTGAGCATGGAGTTGGGAAGAGATGAGCACAGTCAGCTCTTGCCAACTCAGACAAGTGAACTCGAGTCCACAGCTGCATGTGGCCCTGATGGAAACAGAGGATTCTGTCAGGCGGTAGTGGAGGATCCATTTAAGAGATAAAGTGGGGCTTCCCTGGTGGCATAGTGGTTGAGAATCCAGTGCAGGGGACACGGGTTCGAGCCCTGGTCCAGGAAGATCCCACATGCCGCGGAGCAGGTAAGCCAGTGCACCACAACTACTGAGCCTGCGCTCTAGAGCCTGCAAGCCACAACTACTGAAGCCCACATGCCTAGAGCCCGTGCTCTGCAACAAGAGAAGCCACCGCAATGAGAAGCCTGTGCACCACAACAAAGAGTAGCCCCCGCTCTCCACAACTAGGGAAAGCCCGCGCACAGCAACGAAGACCCAACGCAGCCAAAAATAAATAAATTAATTAATTAATTAATTTAAAAAAAAAAGAGAGATAAAGTGAACCACTGGTGTGGCCATAAAGACAGATAATAACAGGTGTTGACAAGCATGTGGAGAAATTGAAACCTTCATACATTGCTGGGGGGAATATTAAATGGTACAACCACTGTGGAAGACAGTTCAGTAGTTCATCAAAAAGTTAGGCATAGAGTTACCTTTTGACCCAGCAACTCCACTGTGAAGTATATTCCCAAGAGACTGAAAACGTATGTTCATACAAAAACTTGCATGTGAATATTCATAATAGCATTATTAATAATAGCCCCCAAATAGAAACAACCCAAATGTCCATCAACTGATGAATGGATAAATAAAATGTAGTACATCCATACAATGGAACATTAATGAGCCATAATATCAAGTACTGATACATCCTACAACATGATGAACCTTGAAAACAATACGCTAAGTAGAAGAAGCCAGATGGAAACGGCCACATATTGTAGGATTCCATTTATATGAAATGTCCAGAATAGGTAAATCCATAAAGACAGAAAGTAGATTTGTGGTATCCAGGGGCTGGGAAGATGGTGAGTGACTGCTAATGAGTAAGCGTTTGACGACTCTTAAACCCCAGTTTGAAAAACAGTGTACTAGGAGATCGTGGTGTTGCAGCTGCTCATGTGTATTTGTTCCACTGGAGTTACAGAAGCCTTGTCTGTCGACTTGGTTCTCTAGGCTAGAAGTCTGTCCTCCAGGTTCAAGTTCTCCATCATAAACAGTTAACACATCCAAACACCAAGCTATCCTTGGAGAGTTTTGCATCAGCCAGGACCTAGATGGCCTGTTTCTTTCAGGCGTGATTAAAAGCCCAGGTGAAAACATTTAATGGAACATTTTGATCTCATTAAAAACCAAGAAAGGTACATCTTTGAAATACAATCTCGTAAAGCCCTGCCTTGTAGACAGATGTGTGTACCAAACTCTCACCTATCAGAAAGGGATTAGAATTTATAAAGGGACATTTTGTTTCCTGGCTACAAAGCCATTTCAATCCTAGGGATATTTACAAGCAATATGAAAAGCCCTCTGCACCTGATGGACTGCCCGCTGTTACCGAGTGTCATAAATGTCAACGACCAGGCTTTCTCTTGGAAAGATTAGCTTTGGGGGAGTTGCCGAGGGAAAAAAGTGGAAAAAGGACAGATGTAGTTTCATATGTATGAGTAGACTAGGATCAGGGAAGAGGGTGAGTCAGCGCAGGTGGTAAACATCAGGGGAACCGAGGAGGATCGAACTGCTGCTGTCGTCTTTGCCATTAGGCCAGAAATGTCACCTGGCTCCTTTCTCCCTGTCCTATTGCCAGAAAGAGGAGAGAAGGACCTGGGTGACCCCTCCACGTGCCCTCTCTTCTTTAACCAGTAGCTGGCAGTAGCTGGCTTCTTCTTCTTCTTTAACCAGTTTACAAAGAGCATTCCTGAACCTAATCTCCTAATTGTCTTGATAGTTTGATGTTAGGCAGTTTAGGGGGAAGGAATCTGTTAACCTTCCTAGCAGAGTGTTAGCACCCCTGTTCTATGGGGGAGGGAACTGAGGTATGTGGAGATTTAATAACGGGCCCATAATCATATAGTCTGGGGGTGTCAAGCCAAGATGAGAGTCTAGATCTTTTGGCTGTAATCTGGAGTGTCTGCACAGCTCCAGAGCTACTCTCAAGTCATGCCTTTTGCTCACCATTCAGTCACTCAACAAATACTTATTGTTTTATATTTATCATTTATTTTATTTTTAAACATTTTATTGAAGTATGTTGATTTACAATGTTGTGTTTAGTTTCTGCTGTACAGCAAAGTGAGTATTTACACATATCTATATATTCTTTTTCATATTCTTTTCCATTATGGTTTATCACAGGATATTGAATATAGTTCCCTGTGCTATACGGTAGGACCTTGTTAACAAATACTTATTGATAGCTATTGTGTGTCAGGCACTCTTCTGGGCTCTTTGGCTGCATCAGTGAGCAAAAACAGAGATCCCTGTTCTTCTGGAGCTTACATCTGATCTGGAGTGAGGGCAGGGGCAGAAATAGATAATAAATATAATGAATAACTAAGTTATAAAGTGTGTTTGAAGGTGATCCGTGCTATGGAAAAAAAAAAGTCATTCAGGATTTGAGGATCAGTGGGACTGAGGGGAGTGGATTACAGCTGTAAACAGGGAGGTCAGGGCAGTAGGGATAATAGCAGGGGGGCTTGTGGGACTAAAGGGAAGATGCATGTAAAGTGCCCAGTCCAGAGCCTGGCACATGGGTGGTCCTAAGCCCTCATTAGTGGCAGCTGTTATCACGGTACCAGTCCTGTCTCCTAAGAGCCCCCAACCAAGACTGTGCCCAAAATGGACAAGCAGCTTAGTTACAGACAGGTTAGACCTCAGGGTCAGGGGCCTGTCTGGCCCAGAGCATGGTGCCACAAACTGCCCCAGCTGGGTGTAGAGACCCCGTATCTGCTTTGTGTGTTGTGTCCACGGCCAAACCAGCAGGGCAGGTCCTGCTGGGGACACCAAGCACCATCTCTGCTGTATTTGATCAGAATGGAATCTGGAATTCCAGAGTAGAATAGAAAACGTGAAAGAAGGGGCAATGTAAGACCAGGGCTCCCCCATACTCCTGAGAGCCCCAGGGCTCCTGACACCGTGTTGCTAGGCAACAGCACACAGATTGAGGACAGCTGGCAGGGGTCAGCCTGCTTGGGGTGTGTCAGCTGGTGCCTGCTCTGGGAGAGAGGGGGCATCGCTTGTAGGTAGAGGTAACAACTGACTATGTAGGGGGATTAAAGGAAGGCCAAAAAGGCGTCCTTAACTCTGTGATTCTGCCTCATGCCTGCAATTTCACCTTTACGGATTTGCTCTTTCAAGTAAAGATTGGTGTTAAACTTTTTTTGAGTGCGGAACTTTTGATTCAAACAAAACCTAAACTGAGAAGAATAGCATGTTAAACAGATTTTTTTTTTTAAGAAGGGAATTTATTTATTTATTTATTTATTTATTTATTTATGGCTGTGTTGGGTCTTCGTTTCTGTGCGAGGGCTTTCTCCGGTTGCGGCGAGCGGGGGCCACTCTTCATCGCGGTGCGTGGGCCTCTCACTGTCGCGGCCTCTCTTGTTGCGGAGCACAGGCTCCAGACGCGCAGGCTCAGTAGCTGTGGCTCACGGGCCTAGTAGCTCCGTGGCATGTGGGATCTTCCCAGACCAGGGCTCGAACCCGTGTGCCCTGCATTAGCAGGCAGATTCTCAACCACTGCGCCACCAGGGAAGCCCTAAACAGATTTTTAAAAACAACCTTGCTCCATTAAAGTGGGGAATCCCCACTCCCCTTTGAAGGGTCTGGCTTTCTAAACCCCTAGACTCTGGAGCAGAATTTGAAAGTGCCTGGGTTAAAATATTTCAGCCCCCTGTTAAAAAGTGAACAGCCTGTTGTGGGATAAAAATATTAAGCCATTTAAAAATTACGAATGCATTATTATAGATTTCAATGATATTCCTGTGTGTGAGGGGCTGGATAACAGACTCCTTAGAGGATCTGATGAAAACAGTGCCCAGAAAAATGCATATACCTAAAATTCTGTATCTGGTTGTATGGGGAAAGTGGTCCAGGATCCTAGATTAAAGATCCCTGTCTTGTGTGAGATGTATTTATCTGATTTGCTTCCAAATGGGATAAATATTTAAGTCTTGAGGTATAGAAGAGTGAGTTTTGAACGAGGGCGGAAGGAGAAAAAGATCTAGTGGGGAATCAGAATCTTGGAGGTAGAGCCCAGGAATCTGTATTTTTAATGTGATCTCCAGACGGTTGTGATGATCAGACAGATGTAGGCACCAGAGGTTGAGGGCTGGTATGTCTAGGCCTTTAGGGCCCAGGAGACACTGCTACTGAGTCAGCAGTCTTAAAAGGGTGGGAAGGAGGGAGGGAGAGAAGGGAGGAAAGAGGGAGTCTCTCCAGTCTGAGGGCTGGAGAACAATAGGAAAGGTCCTGAGAGGTCAAGGTCACTGTGTCTCTGAGCCTCAGTGGACCATCCACCCAAAACCTGAGTGAGGACACTCTAAAGCCCAAAGAACAAAGAACAGGAGTTTGGGAAACCATCCATCCCAGCTAGGGCTGGGCCACAGAGAAAGTCTCTTTGGGGCCCTGATGTTCAAATTCTGACATTTCACCGTGGTTTTCCATGTTCTGTGCTAAGTGGAGCTCACTCCTCCCTCCCAGTGAAGGGCTGGTCTCTCCTTGACAGTCAGGGTTGTTTAATGAGATCTGCTCCCATCTAGGTCAGAGGCTTTCCAAGCAAAGTGGCATTTGCAGCTGAACCAACAAATACTTAACTGACCCCACTGTACCAGCTCAGGTGTTTGCCTGGTGCACCTGGCCCCCATACTGACATTCTCCCCAAAGGATCTGCCCTTCAGGGATGGTGAGAGGAGAAGGGGCTGAGCCTGCAGCTGGGGGAAGAGCAGGAGGGGGCCTCGTCCAGACCCCAAGGCCTCTAGTCAGAATCCGGGTTTACTTAAGAACCTGTTTCTTGACGCAGGTCCTGTCCCAGCCGAGACAAACCCAAGTTGTGTTGATCGCCTGCTTCCTTGGTGGCTGTGACTTTGTGCAGCACTGGCTGGGTGACTCAGACTCAGGATCTGAGACTCTGCTTGGCTCTGTCTGTTCTGTCTGTGGGAGGCGGTGGCCGAGGGGTTACCATTCTCCCCAGCAGTCTCTGGGCGGTGATTCTTTGTTTCACTGTCATTGTTTTACTCAAGTGTAGCCATTTATCCAAATTGAACAAGTTAAGATTTGTGCATTTCAATGTATATAAATTTTCCCTACAATTAAAAAAGACCTAGAAAAAATAACAGCTTCGAGTGGGGAGGAGTGGATAGAAGTAAATGAGGACTGCGTAGAGGTAGATGAGAAAGAATGGCAGAAACTGATAAGTATGGAGGCTAGGTGATGGGTACATAAGGGTCATCATATTCTGTCATTTTAAAATATATATTTGAGGGACTTCCCTGGTGGCACAGTGGTTAAGAATCTGCCTGCCAATGCAGGGGACACAGGTTCAAGTCCTGGTCCGGGAAGATCCCACGTGCCACGGAACAACTAAGCCCGTGCGTCACAACTACTGAGCCTGCATGCCACAACTACTGAAGCCCGTGCACCTAGAGCCCGTGCTCCACAAGAGAAGCCACCGCAATGAGAAGCCCGCACGCAACAACGAAGACCCAACGCAGCCAAAAATAAATAAATAAGTTTATAAAAAAATAAAATAAAAATAAAAATATATTTGAAATTTATTGTAGTAAAAAGTGAAGAAATAAAAAAGACTTAGAAATGTCTGTTTTCTCTTAGAAATATCCCTCCCCGATCAAGAATCTTAAAGAAACTCATACTCTTTACCCTAGTAATCCCACTTCTGGGAATCTCTCCAAAGGAAATAATCAGAGATACACATAAAGCTTCATTGTAGTGCTATTTAAAATAAGGAAAAATTGGACAAAACTCAATGTCTGACAACAGGAAAATGGTTAGAGAAATTATGGTGCAACCTTAAAGACACAGGAGAGTGCTTGTGACCTAAAATGTAAAAAAGAGTCAGAAGAAGAAACCACATACCATATGATCTTCATTTTGTTTTTTAAAATGCATATGCATGTATAGAAAATGAATTTGAAAAGAAATACAATAAAACGTTACAACTAGTGATCTCTGCTTGGTAGGCTTAGGGCAGATTTTAATTTTCTTTTTAATTCTAGCCTGTATTTTCAGCTTTTCTACAATTAACATTTATTACTTTGATAATTATTTTAAAAACTGAGAAGTGCCATTTTGAAGGAAGGGGGGAAAAGGTGGAAAGAAGAACAGATTTCCACGCACACACCAACCATAACATAATGAGGTATTGGAACTGGAAGGACTCTTAGAAGCTAGAAATCGCCTAAATCCAACTTCCTCATTTTACAAATGAGAAGACCGAGGCCCGGAGTGTCGAATGCCCAACTAAGCCATTTGTTCTTAGTCTCTCTGACTGCTTGTTTTAGTAGCTCACTGAGCTCTCATGGCCCCAGGACCTTTGCAGCCTATGCCATACCCACAATGTTAACAACTGGAGGCCCTGTTTGGGAAGCAGCCCTTGGACTCTCCAGTCAGTCTGGGCCACCTGTTGCCAGTGTCCTTGGCCAGCTGGGCTGGAGAAATGCCCTGGCAGGAAGAAGGCCAGTGGAACTCTAGACCTCACTGCCACCCAATCACCACGCTTGTCCCTCGGACAGTTGTAGCTGGCCATCTCTGTCTTCTCAGCTCTGCTGTGGCAAAGGTTACTTCTAGGCAACTAGGATATTTTTTGTCAGGTCTGGCTTGTCATGACTTTCAAACCATCATGAGTTGAAAAAGAAACAGTGTGGTTCAATGGTTCATATCAAGCTGGAGTCAGAGACATGTTGCAGTCTTTGCCAGAGTCCCTACACACTGTTTTCATCTGTTCGGACTGCTAAAACCGAATACGATAGACTGGGTGGCTTAAAAGGTGAACAGTTTATTTCTCACAGTTCTGGAAAGTTCACAGTTCTGGGAAGTCCAAGATCAAGGTGCTGGCAGATCCAGTATCTGGTGAGAGCATTCTTGCTGGTTTGCAGACAGCCGTCTTCATGCTATATCCTTACCAGGCCTGAGAAAGAGGGCTAGCTCTGCTTCCCTTCTTCTAAGGGCACTACTTCCTTCATGGGAGCTCCACCCTCATGACTAAATTATCTCCCAAAGGCTCCACCTACAAATACCATCATTTTAATTTATTTATTTTATTATTTTTGTCTGCGTTGGGTCTTCGTCGCTGCACGTGGGCGTTCTCTAGCACGGGCTTCTCGTTGCGGTGGCCTCTCTTGCTGCGGAGCACGGGCCCTAGGCATGCAGGCCTCAGTAGTTGTGGCGCATGGGCTTAGCCGCTCCGCGGCATGCGGGATCCTCCTGGACCAGGGCTCGAACCCGTGTCCCCTGCATTGGCAGGCGGACTCCCAACCACTGCACCACCAGGGAAGCCCAATACCATCATTTTAGTGCTTCAACATATGAATTTCGGGAGGGACACAAACACACAGTTCATAACAGACATCAAGATCCTTCTCTGGAGAAAGCGGGGCCAGCAGGAGTGTACAATGACAAATAATTGTAGAGAACGGTGGAATACCGGAAATGAGCACGTGCATAAGTGTTTATAGTCTGTCTCCTCCCCACTGCAGCCCTGCCCCACATTCCCCACCTCATACACATCTACGCTCCTTGAGAGCTGTGACTTTGTCTCAGACACCACTGCTTCACCAGAACCTAGCACACAATAGGCCCTCAGTAAACACTTGTTGATCATGGAATGAGTGAACATCATTTTCCTAGAACGTAGAAGACCTGACATGTTCCAAGTTAACAGTATTTCCAGAATTTAAACATTTTAATTCGAAAAGAGCAGAATGTTTGAAAAAAAGTAGTTTTTAGCATTAATATTTATTTGCACAACTGCAATGCAATGCTTTCAAAGAGTTGTCAATGGCAAACACATAAGCACCAAGGAACCACCATGGGCATCTCCAGGGAGACTGTCATGATGTCCACTCCAGTCTGTTGTCTTCCACTCCTTCCTCCACTGCTCCCTCTTGAACTTGGCCATCCAACTGACTGACATACATAATCTTATTTGGGGGATATTTCTTAAATTTAGACTACCAGATGATCCTGCTTCTACTCTCTGGAGGACTTATTAGGATAAGTCAGAGATTGGGCATGTTCCTGTAGCATAACTTTTTTAAAAAATTGTGATAAAATACACATAACGTAAAATGTACCATCCTAATCATTTTTAAGTGTACAGTTCGGGCATTAAGGACATTCACATTGTTGTGCTAGCGTCGCCACCATCCATCAACAGAATTATTTTCATCTTGCAAAACTGAAACTGCACTCAGGCGCCCAGCCGCTGGCAACCACTGTTCTGCTTTCTCTTTTCCTGAACTTGACTACTCTGCGCACCTCATATACGTGGAATCAGACAGCATTTGTTCGTTTGTGACTGGCTTATTTCACCTGGCATAATTTTCAGCTTTATGAACTGCTGTGGATTTTGGTTGGGGAGGGGAACCAACGCCAGCCCTAGGTAGAGCTGAGAAGTAAGGAGGGGCTTATCCCCATCTAGCCCACTTTCCTGCCCCATCCTTCCCTGAGTTCCCACTGACTTCAGGTCCCTACTCACGGCAAAGTGGCCTCACGACCTCATCCCATCTCCTGCTTACCTGGAGAGAGCCTCTGGTTTCCTTTGTGTGGGCCGTGTGTCCATGCCTTGGCAGAGGACAGATGGCCACCTCGTCTGACAATCCCGCCTAGATGGAATAGAATAAGGAGGGGATGTATCCTCTGAAGAGGCTCTGCTGCATGGGAGGGAGCTGTGGATAGTGGGCAGGCAAGAACCACAGGCGTCCCTGACGGGGAGGTCCTCCAACCAGGTTTAAGTGCCTTTCAGCCTTCCCATTCCACACGGCGCCAGGCTTGACTGTTTCCCCTTTGGGCCCTGTTCACAAAGGTTTTGATGCCTTGGCTTTTGTTGCAAAGTTTTCAGCAGCTTGAGTGCCAGTGCCGGGTCCCAGACACACTTTCACTGAGTGTGACTGTAGCCCACACAGGCTGCCCTCAAACACCAGCAGCCTGGAACACAGGCTACGGACTCAGATTGCCTGGGTTCGGTCCTAGCTTGGCAATCTCCAGGCTATGTGGCCTTGAGCAGGTAACTTCACCTCTTGACGCCTCAGTTTTCCCATCAGTAAAATGGCAAAATAATAATACCTACTCCATTAAGATGTTTTGAAGATTGAAAAACCTACTGCACTAAGTGCTTGACCTGTACCATCTTATTTATGATCACAACCAACCTACTACCCGTGGGAAAAAGGCACCCCCTTTCTGGGCACACTGCCTAGCATGAAGAACTTGAGCTAGATTTCAACTTTACTCACACTCTGAGTTGGGCAGCCTTCTGGAGAGCCTATATACACTGTACACAGCAGCCTTGCCATGAGGCAGGTACTTGTGTGTCCCCATTTTCCAGATGAGGCAGCTGTGGCTGAGAGAAGTTGAGCCCTGTGTGGTGATGGGGTGTGGAATCCCTTCTAGCTCGCCTATTTACTTAGTGCACGTGCCAGAGAAGCTAAGCACCACCTGTGCCGTGGACCACATCCCTTTGGCACCAGCTCATCAGCTTACACCTTGTGCATCTTCCACAGTAGATAGCGACCACATGCCTCTCTAGCACTTAATCTGTAGACCAGTGATACCAATCACTAGTCTCTAATCTATTACTTTGACAATCATTTAAAAAACTAAGACATGTTATTTGAAAGAAGGGGGAAAGGTGGAAAGAAGCACACATTTGCATCCAGGCACCATCCTGGCTTGGTGATTATTTTTTCATTTCAGCAGTCCACTCACTACCCAGACAGCAAGGACCCCAAACATTGTGGGTCTGAGTGAATCCTTCTTCTGGAGCTGAAAGATCAGCGTTACCAATATTTGGCAAAGCAGATTCCAGCTTTGGGGGTTTTCCCTCTAGTTTCTTGTGTTCCCTGGGAGCATTACATGTGGCTGGGTGATTTAGGGGAGGGCAGATTGACTAAGGTGCCCACCCCTCGTTTTCAAACCCTTCCCTTCTTTCCCCGATGAACAGGCAGCAGCCACTGCTTCCTGTGCCCCATTTAAAATTGTGATTTGTGTCATATCTTTGTGAATGGGGAGAACAAGGAATTGTATGCTGGACATACGAATTAAATCTATTCATGTGTCTCCTTTGTGAATCTGTATATTATGCAGACCGTATGCTCTCAAAGACAGATCACTGGTTAAACTGAGGTACTGTGGGGGAATTGATTTGTTCACAGAACTCTGAATATAATTGAGGAGCGCTGCCAGTTATGTCTCTGATTTAACTGTCCGTCTAAGCCTATGTCTTGGCTGGTGAGATAGCAAAGTATAGTTCAGATTCGAAACAGCTGCAGCAGAGCCAGCCACATTGGGTAGTGTAAATATCCCCAAGTGACATGAAGTAAAGTAGCACATATTGAAAGGGAAACTTTCTAAGGTTTGGAACCACCATTTTCCCGGCAAACCTCCCACCAGAGCAGGACCCAGGGGACACCAAATGAAAGACGATGCAAAGAGAAGCAGGCTGGGCCCATGTGTCTCCGAGAGGCCAAATGCAGTCAGAGTGACTGAAATGATCTGCTCGAACAGATTAGATGTTTTAACACCAATTCTTAGGCTTCAGAAGCAAGCCTGGCTGCTGGCAGACAACCAACACTGCCTTGCTTAATTTTTAGATTTGGCTGTTAAATTTCGCTCCGTGTGAGTCTGTGTTTGATGGGACTTATGAGGGTGGAAGATTCCTGGTAGCAAAGCCTGAGTTCTAGCTCAGTGACTTACCAGCTGTGTGACCTTGGACAAGCCATTTCACCCCATGGAGAGTGTTTACTCATCTGTGCAATGGAGGAAACACCCCCTGCTCTGCTTGCCTTCTGGGGAGTTTAAGGATCAAATAAGATGGTGTTTGGGAATGTAAAAGCACTGTGCAAATGACAGGCATAATTACGTTCGTGGGCAGAACATTGAATCCGTTCTGCCTGATTCACTCAATTCTCCATTTAATTTACATACTGTGGATTTTACCCCTCTTTCTTGCAGCAAAACCCTTTGGAGAGTATCATTTTTAGACCTGAATTGATATATGTGTAGTTGCCTTATTTATCCTCAGAGTCCTCTGGGATGAAGAAAAGAATGGAATTAAGAGGAAAAGTAGATCCAGAGTGATGGTAGCTCAAGGGCACAAAGAATTCCCACCCAGATGTTCTTTCTTTGCTAGATGACACTGACATCTAATCTAAAGCCAAAGCTTCTCATCAAAAGTTAGGCTCACAATTCCCCCAACTCCTCTTCTTCCTCCGCATCTGCTGCCTCTGGATGAAAGTGCCCAGTTTCTGCGTCGCTGTCCTGAGCCACACTGGACACAACATCTAGTACCTCTAAGTGCTGGGCAGACAATATATATTTGGTAAATATTTATAATAGAAGACAATAAAAATGGAGCTCTAAAATTGCTCTCTCATCACCCTAAGTTTCTGAAACTACAAATCAAGAAACAACATGTTTACTGTGTTTCCACAAGTCTGAAATAACACTGCTTCTAAGACCAAAAGAAAGCCTATGCTTAGTAGATGGGCCTGGAGTGAATAGCATAAGGTACAGGGAACCCCTAGTGTGTCTAAGGTTCCATGCAAGCCACGAGAAGCCAAGCTAGCACAGGAGAAATTGAACTGTTTTTTATGTACCAAAAAGAAAGGAAAAACTCCATCGGTTAAAACATGACACGATGCTTCCTTAATTGTGTCAGTTATAAGCCACAACTTGACTTCACAGGTGTTAAAATGTGAAAGAAATGTGCATCTTAGAAGAGATGAAAGGCAGTTTATTTACCCCCTCCAAAAAGTAAAGATTTCTTTTTTTGGTTCTGATACATTCTTAGGTTAGCCAACTTCAAACTGTCTCAGTTTTAGCCCCAGCTCCTTGCATTTATATATTATGCAATCATCCTTTCATATGGGTAGAAGGGGGACATTAATTCTATTTTTCTTATGGATACAGTAATACAAAGTACTTTAGGGCTTGAATATAGTTTTTGGTAAGTGAGGATTGTAAAATGCTTATCAGAGCCAAAATCACATTAATTCTATGGACTGTTGTTTATTATGAGATTTAAAAGAGTAAGAAGTGTTGAAGAGTATTTGGCACGTTTATTGTGCTTTCTTTTTCCCAAGTAGTGCTTTCGATGATTTTTGTTGTGGCTCTTGCCGTTTTATTTAATGCTTGATTTGGCAGTTTTGTTGTTGTTTTTGAGTTTATTCTTAGTTCAGGTAAAGCAACTGAACTGTGAGTTTTCATTGCACAGAGAAATTAGGCGTGAATAGGCTCATGTGATGAGAACCCATCACCTGCCTGGGCTAAATGTGACATTTTCATAAAATTCGAGGTGGGAATTCATAGTTTTTTTGGGCAGGAGAGAGCGTGAAGAATGCAAGGAAATCAGGGAAATAGAAATACAGCTTTTGTGACAATCCTTTGTAAATTTTTCATGGACCAGTCCCTGCTCATAAATTCTGCAGTTTGGGACAAGAAAAATTCCACCTGTTTGTAGCCTGTTCTTTAGTTACCTTCTCACATCCCTCTGGCCTATCAGGACATTTATACACAACCGCAAAGAGAGTCATTTAAAAAAAGAAAAGAAAAAAGGGTTTCTAGGGACTAGACCATGGCCGGTGGAGAGGAATGATCCAATAACCGTAGCTCCTGTATGTGCTTGATAACAATCATTTGGTTCCATGATGCCTTGTTCCCTGCCGGGGTCCCAGGGCCCGTTACTGTGATGATGAGTGTCAGTAGCCCTCGTACTGGGCAGGAAGTGGGTAGGAAGCTGTTAATGTTTGACCACTACTAATGCACATTGTGCCCACTCTTCTCTCATCTGCAGTCTGAGTACCACTACGAGTACACGGCCTGTGACAGCACGGGTTCCAGGTGGAGGGTCGCCGTGCCGCATACCCCGGGCCTGTGCACCAGCCTCCCTGACCCCGTCAAGGGCACCGAGTGCTGTAAGCAACCCTGCCTCTCAGCTTTGGCCTCTGCCCCAAGCCTCCTGCCATCCAAGTTAGGCCCTTCCTGACAGTGCGGCTGCCTTGAGGAATCAGATCTCACCCCGCCCCCCTCCCACGCCGCCAGTCCTCATCCCCAAACCTCTTGAGATTTGGTGCAGAAGTGTTATTTCGTGGATGCAAACTGGGTATCTCAATTTACTTTTGTTTTATTTTCAGATTTAAATCCCATCAGGGTATAAAGTAAAAATAATTCCGGCTGTGTGCCACTTAGATTATTTTCTCTGTTTACATACATTTTCTTTTTTTGGCTGTGCATTTCTCTCCAACCTACACTCACCAGCCATAGTCACTCATTTAGGAAAGATTGTGATTTGCAGTCATTCTTGAAAAAGAAGCCAGAGAAGATAACTTTCTGCAGAGACAGACCTTTATAATGCACTGGGCATTACTTCAGGGAACAAGAATCTTCCCTGACTGTGGAGCTGACCATGCAGCCGGAAAGGTAGTGACTTCCCTGCAGCTCCCACCCCACCTCTGGGACTCTGCAGCTACAACTTTTCTACCACTGGCAGCTATTTCCCCTGAGCTGTTCTTTTTAGAAATGCATAAGGGGGGCAGTGGATAACAATAAAAATCAGGAACTAGAATCAAAGAATACTTGAAAATTTGGAAAGGAGATTGAGGGCACTTAAAATCTAAAATAAGCTTAGCCTGGTGCCTGGTTCAGCAGGTGAGCAGATAAATACTTGTTAAATCCATGAATGGATATTGCTAAGATCTGAGTAGAACTGAGGTGTGACTAATGGAAACAAATGAGCCATCTTCAGTAAACTTGGCCAGCGTTCTTGAGCACTATGTGCACCTGCTATGTGAACCACAAAGATAAATAAGGCACAGTCTCCGCCTTCAGAAGCGTACAGTCTGGTGGAAGGAGCAGACACCCGTTCATCCATTCATTTTTTTCAGCAGACTTTATGTAGCCCCTGCTATGTCTGCGCCAGTCGCTGAGCCACCGTCCCTAGAGGAGCTCAGAGCCTAGTGGGAGGCACACATCAATATGATGTGTTGTATGAGGTGAAAAGAATGGGAGTTATGGATGCTTAGGGATCAGGAACCGCTGGGAGAACCACTCGAGCAAAAGCTTGGAGGTGGGAGAACATCAGACACATTCAGAGAAGAGCATGTGGGCTGGGGTGGAGGCAACACAGGGAGGGGATGGATGGGAGTAGGGTGGAGAAAGGTTTGTAGTGGGAGATCAAGCCGGAAAGTTAGGTTGGGGGAAAATTGGGGAAGAATTTGAATGCCAGGCTGACAGCTTAATTCTATAACCAAAAGTGGGGATGGTGCCTGATTATTTTTTAAATAACAGAAATAATAGTACCTATGAGTGTTTTAGAAAGATACTTCTGACCACCGAATGAGCAAAAACAAGAAACAGGGAACTAGTTAGGAGGACATTGCAATGGTTGAGCTAACAGGTCACGAGAATCCCAACTAGTACGGTGGCAGTGGGACCAGAAAGGAGAAGACAGAGGCCAGAAACTCAAGGGGGAAGTTCAAGGCTGAAGGGCTAGGTGCCATTCAGAGGGGTCAGCACGAGAGACCATGCTCTTCACTGGAGAGCTCTCAGAATGGCTGAGGCTACCCCTTAGACCCCTTAGGAAACGAGACTGACAGGGACAAACCCAAAGTCCTGCAACAAGGCCCTAAATCTTTTTTTTAAAAATATCAGCTTGGGAATTCCCTGACAGACCAGTGGTTAGGACTCGGCATTTTCACCGTCGTGGCCCAGGTTCAATCCCCCGTCAGGGAATTAAGATCCTTTAAGCCATGTGGTGTGGTTTGGCCAATAAATAAATAAATAAACAGATAGATAGAGTAAATAGAATAAAATAACAGCTTTATTGAGATATAATTTACATCAGAAGATTCACCCCTGTAGGTTATAAAGTTCAGTGGCTTTAGAATATTCACACAGTTGCATAACTATCACCACTATCTAATTGCGGAACATTTTCATCACCCCAAAAAGAAACATATCCATTAGCAATCTCTCCCCACGCCCCCTCCCCCAAGTCCCTGGTGCCACAAATCTCCCTTCTGTCTCTACGGATTTGCCTATTCTGGACATTCCATGGAAGTGGAATCATACAAGATGCGCCCTGGCTCCAAATCTTAGTGGGGGAAGCTCCCAGGTCTCCATCCTCCGGTCCTCCCCCTAGGATGCACACAACCCACCCACTTCTCCTGCGAGGCAGCAGCCTCACCACCCACCCTTGTCCCCGCTCTGTGTTCCAGCCTTCTCTTGCAAAGCCGGGGAGTTTCTGGACATGAAGGACCAGGCGTGTAAGCCGTGTGCTGAGGGCCGCTACTCCCTTGGCACAGGCATCCGTTTCGACGAGTGGGATGAGCTGCCCCATGGCTTTGCCAGCCTCTCAACCAACATGGAGATCGAGGACAGCACCACAGATTCCACTGAGAACTGCACTTCGTGAGTCGCCCCTCTCCCCACACTCCGCGCCCACCCCCTTAGCCCCACGCCCCCCTTACCTCCCTGCTCCCCGTATTGGGGAGGGGGCTGCAGGAAGCACGCCACAGCCTCCTCTCCTGCGCCTGGGGGTGAGGGCTAGAGCAGGGCCCCACGGGACTGCTGGACGTGACATCCACATCAGCCCAACCTTACTGACCTAAGCTTCCCAGCGACTGACAGGTATTTGTGACAGGTGAAAAACACGGGGAGATAGAGACAGGTGGATAAGCTCAACAAGGGTTAAATGGCCCAGTCCAGTTAACACAAAATCCAACTGGATTCCACTATGGAAGTTTGGATCAGCCAATAAACTTCCTCAACTTGGTTGCAACACCATGTGCAAAGCCTTGGGTATCTTCCTGGCTTTGGTGCTAGCTTCTAAAACTGGTCTGAGTTTATGGGTTTGGGAGGATAAAGTAGGACCAGAGCTTTGGTCAGTGATGGCTGAGATCTTCCAAACCCTTTGAGACCCTGATGACCAGAAAATTCTCCAGCTCAGAAGGAAATCTTTTCAGTAATTGAAAGGCTCAGCCCAGGGTGCTTACAGAACGGGTGAGCTATCCTTATCAAATCTCCGGATATTTAATTCCAGGGATGGGAGTAACCTATCCCTGGAATTAAATGATGTGCCTTCTATAGTTCAGGCACTATTCTGGATGCTTTACGTATATTATTTTCTCTAATCCTCACAAGAACCCTTGTGACAGTGAAATAGATATTATTGTTCCCATTACACAGATGAGGAACTGGAAGCTCAGTGAGGTTCAGTGACTTGTCCTTCGTTACCTAGCTTACAACTGGGAGACTGGAATTCACACCCAGTCCAAGCTTTCCACTGCCCCATGCTGCTACCTTCAAATAACATTTAGTGTGTGCAAGGCAATATCCAGTCCTAGAGAGGAAAAGTAGGGGGATGCACAGATGTAAAAGACAATCTTCCTCTGCCCTCTGTTAAATATTGACAAAGAATACAGGAGAAAAGTACATGAAAGTTTCTCTTATACCCAAGCAATCAAAAGGATAAAAAAGGATTAATTGTATTACACCTGGATTTCTAAAGGTGGGAGCAATGTCTCCCATTCCTATACTTAAATCTCCTAGAAGCGCCATTGTCTGAGCCAGGCAGGAGGCCTCTAACAGTCCAATTTTAATGTTATTTTAGAGTTCAATATTATGAGTCAAAATCATTAGCATGACAACGTTCACAGCAGAGATAAAGCTGGAGAGGATTCAAGCTGGAAGGAGAGGGAATGTGTGGGTTAAGACAAGCAACCCCCATTTTAGTCCTAACAGAGAATGTGACTGACCCTGGACAAGGCGCAGGCCTGGCTCAGTGGGTCAGTCCCCACGTGCCTGAAAGCAGGGTTTCTCCCTGTCTGGGGAAGCAGTGAAAGTCCAGAAATCATTCTCTCTCAGCGAGGCCAGATGTGGGTCTGTTCAAAACGGCTTGTGTTTCCACAGCACAGACTGCTTCAGGGCCTGGATCTTAAGGCATTCCACGACATTCCCGGGAGGGGGAAAAAGGAGAAATGGAGAGGAAATGGCCACCTAGAGAGGGTTTGTGATTTCCCCACCGTGCCCCAGAAAGGCAATAGCAGCTGCTATCAGGTCACCAAGTGTCCGGCTTTCCTGCTCGACTGTGTATTTACCTGAATCCAAGCCCACTGCCCCGAGACTAACCCCGGCCAGTGGCGCCTCCCACCTGCTCTGCCTCTAGCGCCTCCCAGCTGGTCCCCGCTTCCAACCCCAGCTTCCTCCAGGCCACCGTCCACTCAGCAGCCAGACTGATCTTCTTAAACACAAGCCCAATCACAGTACTTTGCTGCTCAGAACTCTGGATTCTGTGGATTCCCACTGGAATAAAATCCAACACGTTGTCACAGCCTGCAGGGCCTCTGCCCCCGCCCCTTCTTCCAGCCTCTCTCCAGTGCCTCTCCTCCTGCTTTCAGAGCGCCAGCCACGCTGGCCACCATGCTCCCGCCCTCCTGGCGCCTTTAACACGCTCTTCTGCAACTCTTCCCCCAGCTGACTCCTGCTTCACCCTCGGGTCTCTGCCTAAAAGTGACTGCCTCAAAGAAGCCATCCCTGACCCCACAGGCCCCTGTTACACACACATACATCATCTTGTATTTCTCCTTATGGCACTTACCATAGTTATTACTATGTGATTAACTGTGTGATAAGTTTCTGTCTCCTCCACTAGAAATAGAATGCAAGCTCCAAGAGGGAGGGGGTCAGGGCTGTCTTGTGCTTTGCTGTGTCTCCAGTATCTAACACCTGGCACAAAGCAGACACAAAATAAATAATTGGAAACAAAACAGGCCAACTGAATGGAGTTTCCATGGCAGGATCCTGAGCCTTCAGGGGATCATCCTTGGTCCCTGGGTAAATGTCCCAGGACTAAGGTGATGGAAACAGTCCTCAGATCCAAAACTGGGATAAGCAAAAGGGGATAAGAGTGAAAAGGGAGTTGTGGAAAGGATGCTGTACGTTCATGGAGGAGAAAGAACAGAAGACCAAACACTGTGAAGGTGAAACAAGAATGAGAGAAAGCATTAAAAAGGGTCTCAAACTTTGGAAGCTTCTAAGTTTTCCTGTACAGTTTCTTCTTTCTGACCTGAATTTATAAACAGTGCTACCCAGTGTGAGCTTGGCAGTGTGTCTGGGTGGCCACCATGTGAGAATTCCTCTTTGAAAACTTGCCTCCCTTTTCCCCAGGGCCATGGCAAAACAAAGCAGGTATAAGCAGATCACAGCTAAACGACTGAGGGCAGGTTCCTAATCTCTTCCATGCCTTGGTGTCCTCATTCTAACGAACCAGTGATAAAAATAGTACTCTTCTTAGAGGCTGTGGTAAGGATGAAATGAAATGATACTTGTAAAGATTTGGAGCGATGCCTGGCACTAGAAATCAATCAAGACATGTTGTTATTATTGAACGTGAAACGATCTTCACCAGGGACAGCTCTGACAAAAGTCAGAATTGTGATGCATTTTGCAAATGTAATCCACTTACGGCATCTTTTTAATTATTCATCCACCTTCAGGAGTTATTTATAGCTGATGCTGTGAGCACATCAGCTTTAAGTGCTGTCTCTTTTAACAAGGAGAAATCAGTACCGTTAGGTTAGCTGGGTATATTGGATGAGCTCAGCTTAGGTATTTTGGATACGCTTCCATTTGAGAATAACACTAACTGTTGAAGAGCTGGAAGTACCATGTTATTCTGACAAACACTGGGGGAAAACTGGACTAATCTGAGGTCCCCTGAACTGACCATTATTAATCACTGGAGACCTGGGCTGGTCTCAGGCACAGCAGTGAAATAGTGGGATTGTCTTTGATCACCCATTTCCCACATTCATCTGTTTAATGCCCTGAGGCCCTCTTCTGTGCCAGGTCCAGGGCTTAGTGCTAGGGACACAGAAGTGAGCAAGTTAAGTTTGGTCTCTGCCCTCACAGCATCGACAAGACAGGCAGGAAGACAGGCAATTCAAGAAGAATTAAAGTATGACCAGAAGAGGAAACCAAATTGCAAATAAACTACGAAAAGATGCTCAACCTCACTGATAGTTAAGGAAATAAGATTTAAAGCCCACTGAGACACTCTGTCCTACCGTATCATATTGGCAACAATTTTAACGTCTGACCATTCCAGATGTGGGGAGGATGTGGAGCAAGAGGAACTGTCTTTCGCTGCGGGTGGGTGCAGTTGACGACAGCCACTCTGGAGCACAACGTGGCCATAGCTGGTAAAGTTGGAGGTTCACATACCCTGTGACCCAGCAGTTCTACCCCCAGGCTTTCCACTCAAATATGCGTAGAGGGAGACATGTGAGAATGTTCCTAACAAGAGTGTGCACAATAGCAAACAATTGGAAACAATCTAGATGTCCGTCAACAAGTAATGCATAAATAAATATGGGCAAACCATAGAAAGCAATCTTACATACTGGTAAAAGTGAAAGAAGAGCTTTTGTTCACGTGTGAATATGGATATGGATGAATCCCACAATCATTATACGTGTTGAGGGAAAAAAAGCAAGTTTCAGAATCCATGAGCACATAAGATATAAAAACATGCAAAATGGGGCTTCCCTGGTGGCTCAGTGGTTGAGAATCCGCCTGCCAATGCAGGGAACATGGGTTCGAGCCCTGGTCTGGGAAGATCCCACATGCCGCGGAGAAACTAGGCCCGTGAGCCACAATTACTGAGCCTGCGCGTCTGGAGCCTGTGCTCCGCAGCGGGAGAGGCCGCGATAATGAGAGGCCCGCGCACCGCGATGAAGAGTGGCCCCACTTGCCGCAACTAGAGAGAAAGCCCTCACAGAGACGAAGACCCAACACAGCCATAAATTAATTAATTAATTAAATAAAATAAGTATTTAAAAAAAAATGTCCTTTAAAAAAAAAACATGCAAAATGCTATCATACAGTATATTGTTTAGAAATACATACATAATTAGTGAAGGGCAGAGAACCACATGGGGACGTCAAGCACCAAATTCAGGAAAGTGGTTACTTGACAGTGGGGAAAGGTGTGTGTGATGCAGAGGGGGTTGAGATTAGCCAGGGGTACACCAAGACTTCTGCTGTGTTGCATTTCTTAAGCAGGGTGGCGGGTCTTAAATATTTCATAACATGTTTAAATGAAATACAGGAGGATTGTGATTTTGAGAAAGGGAACAGTGAGAGCTGAGGGCACACGTAGCAGAGGCAGGTAAAGGAGTCAAGGAGGACTTCTCAGATTAGGTGACGTTTGCTCTAAGACACGAGTAGGAATTAAATAGATGGAGGGAGGAGGAAGTTTGTTCCAGGAAGAGAGAACAGTGTGTGGGAAGAGCCAGAGGTGAGAGAAAGTTTGGCAGAAGAATTGAAAGAAATGCTGTAGGGCTGGAGCATAGAGAGTGGGTGAGGAGTTCGTAACCCCATCCTAAGGGCAACAGGGAGTCAGAGTTTCAAGCAGGGAAGTGACAGGGTCAGATTTGTGTTCTGGAGGCTCTCTCCAGCCACACTGTGGAGAAGGGATTGGAGGAAGCAGAGGACTGGAGGCAGGGAGGCGAGCTGGGGCTGATTCAGAGCTGAGGGACATGCGGGGAGGAGAAGGAAGAGCCCTTGGGTAGGGTAGACACAGTAGAGGTATTTAGAAAACAAAATCAACATGCCTTCTCCCTTCCCCCTTCCCATAAAAACCAGTTCCTAGTAGCCTCTAAAAGTGGACATTTCAAAACAAAAACAAAAACCAAAAAACAAAAAAATGGGTGGATTAGACTGGATGGACTTCTGAGTCCTGAAGAATAGCTTTATCTACTAACTTTCTTTGACAGCTTTGAGTTAGGCAAACCTGGGTTTGAATCTCAGCCCTGTCACTTGCTGGCTGTGTTATACCGGGCAAGGCACTCAACAAGCCTCCGTTTTATCATCCATTAAATGGGGACAAAATTGCATTTCCTCTTACTGATAGAAAGAAATCATGAGTGTAAAATATGTAGTTCATCATCTGGGAGATAGTAAGCAACCAATAAATATTATCTACCTCCCCCCTATCCACAACCTTACCTGCCGTCTATCTTCTGGGTAGTTCTGCATAATGTGGAGGTACACCTACCTGTCCTCCTCTTGGCTGTACCTCCAGGCTCCTTGACTTGGAGGTCATTCTTCACTGAGCATTTTCAGGTGTAAGCTTCCACTTGTGAATCACAAGTCTGGAATTCTGCAGAGACCTAGCAGGACATGAGACCTGCATATCGCACAAGCCCTGGTGGGCTGGGCTCCTGACTGTGAACTTGGCTCCTGTTCCCTCACAGGTCCAAGTGGGTTCCTCTGGGTGACTATATCTCCTCCAACACGGATGAGTGCACGGCCACGCTGATGTACGCCGTGAACCTGAAGCAGTCTGGCACTGTTAACTTTGAATACTACTACCCAGACTCCAGCATCATCTTCGAGTTTTTTGTAAGCCCCTGGCTGAGGGGGAAGGTGGGAGGTAAAGACCCTCCGAGGCTCAGACTCATTTACAGGAATCACACGCATAGTCCTGCTTGGGAAGTTTTCACAGTTGTTTTCCCTCTGGAGAGAACTGTAGTCAAAGTGAGCTGAGGCTTCAAGAGGCAAAGAGAAAGGCAGAAGTCTTAGGACCCTGAGGGGAAGAGTAGATAGAGTCTGGGAGTTTCCTAGGTGTTCTGCCCTGTTCAGACATGAAAACAGCACGTAACAGCTCTGAGTTACGCATAATTTCTTTAGTGTCAACGTACTGACATTTTTTGTGTGTAACTAGCTCTTGCCATACTTCAAATCTCATGACTCTTGAGCTCAGTCCTTCTCCCATAAGAAGGGCCCTCTGGAGGGCTGGGGCATCATGGGGTAAGCAACTCATTTCCTTAGAAAGCTGAGAGACTCTGATCTCAAATTCCTGCTGCCTCAGGTTCAGAATGACCAGTGCCAGCCCAATGCAGATGACTCGAGGTGGATGAAAACCACAGAGAAAGGATGGGAATTCCACAGTGTGAGTATCAGAGCAGTCTTCTCCCTGGAGATTCCAGAAAAGGGACCAAGGGCCTTTCCTCCAAAGAGTGTTTCCTCCCCATCTGGGCCTCCACTCTTCTCTCCCTAGAGGGCAGTTGTCTGACAACATGAGGATGCTATAGCTTCTCTCCTCTTGAGTTGACATAATATGGATGTGAACTGACTCACTCCTCTGGCTTGACCCCAAGGACCAGCAGCTTTCCAGCTTTAAAGGGCCCACTCTTCTGGGGCTGGGGCATGGATAAATAGAACCAGAGAAGAATGAGGGAGTTTCAGCCACCCTGTTGTCAGGATCTTCAGGTCCCTTCATTGGTCTCAACATAGAAATGCTCACGGTATATGTGACTGAGGGAGAAGTGGGAGAGGGCATGAGAGGGTTGTAAGAGGAGCCTTAGAAGGAGAGAGGAGGGCTCCCCTGGTGGCGCAGTGGTTGAGAATCTGCCTGCCAATGCAGGGGACACGGGTTCAATCCCTGGTCCGGGAAGATTCCCACATGCCGCGGAGCAACTGAGCCCGTGCGCCACAACTACTGAGCCTGTGCGCCTAGAGCCCGTGCTGTGCAACAAGAGAAGCCACCGCAGTGAGAAGCCCGCACACCGCAACGAAGAGTAGCCCCTGCTCGCTGCAACTAGAGAAAGCCCATACACAGCAACGAAGACCCGATGCAGCCAAAAATAAATAAATAAATAAATTTATTTTAAAAAAAAAGAAGGAGAGAGGAGCTGAGCCAAGCTGGGAGGAAGGGCAACGCTGAGGAAGTTGAGGGAGAGGAGCAGAATAGGCACTGCCCTGCAGACTGCAAGGGGAGGGATCCCAACAGGAGGCTAATGCAATGGATTAGCAATACCTGTCTCTGTGACTGAACTAACTCCTCCTGTTTGTGTGGTTTTTAGGTCGAACTAAATCGAGGCAATAACGTCCTCTACTGGAGAACCACAGCTTTCTCAGTGTGGTCCAAAGTTTCTAAGCCTGTGCTGGTGAGAAACATCGCCATAACAGGTACGGAGAACGGAGAATGGGGTTGGGTCTGGGGTCTGACGCTGACTTCAGCAGGGAGGGTGTGGGTGGGTCCTCAGGGGGCTCAGTCTCTAGGCTCAGTTCTTGCTTTCCTATGTTGTTCTTCCTCCCTAGGAGTGGCCTACACTTCAGAATGCTTCCCCTGCAAACCAGGCACATACGCAGACCAGAAGGGCTCCTCTTGCTGCAAACTTTGCCCAGCTAACTCTTATTCCAATAAGGGAGAGACTTCTTGCCACCAGTGTGACCCTGACAAATATTCAGGTGATGTTTCTGAGGGCGGGAAGAGTTTGGTGGGGGGGTACCAACATATACACAGGGACAGACAGGAAGTGGAGCCATCCTTTTGGCTAAGCTGAAGACGATTCTTCTTAAGCCCTTGCTTTCTGGGCCCTGGAAGAGCCCAGCTAATCCACCAATCACTCTTGAAATGAAATCATTCAGTAAGTATTTATCGACCTCTACTATCTGCCAGGCCTTTACTCTAGGTGTTTGGAATACATCAGTGAAAAAAATAGACAAGGGTCCCTGTCTTCATGGAATTTACATTCTGGAATGTAAATGGAATACGTAATAACTATAATAACTAAATAATAAATATATAATAAATTATATAGTGTATTAGACAGCAAAAGTGCAGGGTACCATGGCAAAAAGCAAAAGCAGCTCAGAATTAGAGGAATTAGGAAAGCTATGGAAAGGGGTTGCAATTGTTTTTTAATGAAACCTTAATTAAGATTATAATTATAAATAACATATACAGTAGATAAAAGAGGTATAAATTTATACATTTTAATTTATAACAATTATCATCAAAGTTAATTTAGAAGAGCCATGAGGTCGTATTGTTACGCAAAACATTTTGAGAGCAAGAAGCTATAATCTTTTATCCAAAGCATCCATTGAATTCAAAGCAGGCCTTGTCAGGAAATCCAGGGTTCCTTGGAACACAGTTGGAAAACCACTGCTCTAAGCGAAAATAAGAGGACAGTGGGAAGCAGCTTATTTCTGCAGTCCTGGATAATTTCCTAAAACAGCCCAACTTGAGAAACGGGACCTGGTTATTTGAGAGGATCTCGGGAGCAGCAGGGCTCTTGTATAAGATGGGTAGTGTCCCCAGAGGGCCCTGTGCTTAGACAGTCCAATGACTGGCACAGCGACCAATCTCCAAGACAGGTTCTGAAACAAACAGGTAGGGAGAGAGAAAGAGTCCCCTCCCTTCCCCTGCAAATGCCCATAACTATTCCATTTTTCCTTTTTTACACAGAACTGTATACAAACCCAGCTCAAGGTCCTCTCTTAATCAGACACCCCCATCCCTACACAGACACACCCACCCTTCTTCACACAGGTGTCACAGTATGTGTTTGCTCAGCCAAGACCCACCACTGACCTTGTGAGCTGCTTATTTCTACACCATTCCTAATATAGAAGTTCTATTTATCTACACAGATCTTGCCAAATGAGTGTAGTTTTCAGCAAGAACAGAGATTTTTAGATCTTGGGGGAAGTTTTTACCTATAAGTCTAAATTCCTGTTTTTCCACTTGAATTTCATATTCCTCTTCCCTGCTCTATCAATAGCAGCCTTTGTTAGTCTTTTTCTCCAGCTCCCTTTCCAGCCCCACTGTGGTACAGGGTTTAAATGGCAAGGTGGTTCTAGAAGAACTGCTTACAGAGTGTTTTGATCAATGCTATGTAAATTGATTTCTATCCAGAGAGTGGTTATGAAGGTATTAGTTTGGGAGTCTGAATTCTTGGAGTCCATTCTCCTTTTGCTACTGATTTCTCCATCCACCTCTTTAAATGGAAAGTGAGATTTTACTATGAAGAATATGTTCAGCTTGGGATACAAAGAGTATCACATTTCTTTGGGACTTGATTGTTCCAGAATACAGGGTCAGTGGGAGACTGGGAAAATGCAGAGAGAGTCTGATGAGAGCCTATGATGTAATGTACACAAAGGGAGTGGCAGGAGGCCCTGTGACCATTTAGTCATTCATTTGTAAATATATTCTGAGTGGCCACTGGGTGCCAGGGCTTGGGCTTGATGCTAGGGTTACAGCTGGTGCTGCCCTCCAGCTTATGTCAAAAGTGGAAATGTGGTTATAGAAACTCCAAGTGTAATAACTCCACGGTACAGGAGGTGCTAGGATAGGAGTACTGAGTGTAATGTGCGGTGGAAGCAAAAGAGGGAAGTGGTCAGTCCTCTCTGGTGAGGGAGGAAAGGCTGCACTAGCTGTGGTCTTGAAAGATAAGCTATCTTGAAAGATGAGTTGGTGATTTGATGGGGACAGGATATTCTGGAAGAAGTGTGAGCCAAGGCCAGAAGGCTCAGGGATCCAGGAGTAACTCAGCACTGCTGCAGCTTACTTAGAGAGAATAAGCATCCAAGGCTAGGAGGTGGGCAGGGAACAGGTTAGGGTTAAACCCTACTGTGCC
Source organism: Balaenoptera ricei (assembly GCF_028023285.1). Taxonomy (NCBI): domain Eukaryota; kingdom Metazoa; phylum Chordata; class Mammalia; order Artiodactyla; family Balaenopteridae; genus Balaenoptera; species Balaenoptera ricei. The sequence continues at coordinate 96,014,555 of NC_082639.1, forward strand.
ATTGCTACGGAATTGGGATTTGATCCTATTAGCGTTTGAAGCCATTAAAGAATTTAAAACTGAGAATGACATGATCTGGCTTGTGCCTTTGAAAGACCATTTTGGTTGCCATTTGGAAAATGGATGAGGAAAGGAAGAGCTGGAGGCAGAAGCTACAGTCAGAAGATTTTGCCTCAGGTGCCATTGCCCGTATCCAGAACCTAGACTAATGAGGAGCTGATGCGCATGTGGATGTCAGGGACAAAGGCTTGACTGAAAGCATCTTTCTCACTGAGAGATTAAATTTGATCATTAGAATTTATTCCTTTGTGTTATGTTTAATATTAGGGATTCATTTCCTAATAGAACAGCACAGGGTTTAAGGGCATGGACTCCAGAACAAAATCACTGTGGTTCAAATACTTGCTCCACCACTTCCTAGCTGCGCCACCTTGGGCAAGTCACTTGTCTGTGCCTCAGTTTTCTCATTTCTAGAATGGGAATGACAATAATTGTATGTACCTCATAGCATCATTGTGTGCACTGATTAAAACAGGTAAAGATTTAGAACAGTGTCTGGCATGTAGTAAGCACTAATTTTATTTATTCATTTACATTAAGGCCTGTCCCAGCAGTCTTCTAGTGGTATAAAACAACTCTGGGCATAGGTAACAATAATAAGTCACTTGTACAGTACTTTACAGTTCACAAAACATTTTCTCATTACTCATAGCATAGTGCAGGGGTGATTTCCCCATTTACAAATGAATTAGGAGAAGCTCAGAGAGGTTAAGGGATTTGCGCAGAGTCTGTGGTGGTGTTGGAGCTGGGCATTGGGTTCATTAGGTACTTAAATCTTCAGGGGAAATGTTTTCCTTGGATAAAAAGGATCAGAACGAGAAGCCTGTATTTCCGGAGGCAGGGGGAAGATACGGAAAGGAGGAGGAAGGTGCAGAAAGAGCAGGTGGAGCCCCCAAGATAAACTTTATCTTCATACAGTTTTACCCAGGGCCAGTCCTACAGGAATCACTTTTCATTTTCTCAACAAATATCTAGGCCAATCCTTCAAACATGACTAGTCTCCAGCTTCAACACCTTGATGAAACCTGAGCTGGGAAAGTGAGGTCTGGCTCAGCATTTGCGTTAATCATTTATTGAAACCAGTTTAGAAGTTGTCATTGTGTAAACAGCTGGACCCTTTTTGCTGAAACCCGGAGCTGGGGTGTCAGGTTGAACAAATATTTGACAAGCAGAGAAAGGTCCTTGTGTGGAATGCACTTTCTAACACGTAACTTGCAATTTGCTACATCTAATATGCAAGGGCCTGGGAACTGGCTTATTTTCAGCATCTCCCCCCAAATTTCTCCTGGCCAAGTCTGTCAAAACCAGGAGTCCCTGGATCCCTCTATGTTGAAATAGGCCTTTGTCTGTTAACCAAGTAAATGAGCTGAGAAGACCCCAGCTGTTTCTCAGCCAGTAGTTCCCTCTTGCCCAGGCTAATTAAGATGGGGACAGAAGAGGCATGGAAATGTGTGATTGAGGGAACTCCCCAGTGCAGGCCAACAAGGCGGTAACTAGGAGATTCTCCGATCTAGCAACTCATTTGGTGCCTTGGGAAGAAGAAGGGACCAGTTGAGAAATAAGCCTTAACTGGAAGAGAAAGGAGACTTTTAATCCTTACTAAAAATCCCATGATAGTTACCAAATAAAAATAATTCCCACAAACCCAGGCGATAATAATTACCAGCACTTAGCAAATTCTTACTTACAATGTGTCAGGTATGTGCTGGCTCCAGTAAGTAGATATTATTATTCCTGCTCTACAGGTGAGAGCACAAAGGCTCGGAGAGGTTAATAAGTAACTTGCTGAAAGTGACACAGCTACTAAATGATTAAGCAGGATCCAAACCCAGATCTGTCTGACTTAAAAATCTCATTCCATTCTACCAAACTGCCTGTCAGGTAATAGAGAGAGAGAAGCGGTCTCACCATTATCACCTGCTTACCTGCAGGTAACACAGTAGTCATATTAGAAATAGTGGTGACAGTAATAGTAAGCAGTGTTGTACTGGCACTCTGTAAAGCAGTGGTTTTTATTCTGGAGAAAGTAAATCTCCTGGAAATTAAAAAAAATTATTTGCATGAAGTATGTATATTTTTCAGGATACAGGAAACAGGTCTTTTTTTCAAATTCTCAAAATGGTTTGTAATTCAAAAAAGGTGAAATCCATTGCTTTAAAGAGGGATTCATTGAAATAGTTCTTGCTATCCAGGGGTTCATAGGGTTAAAGCAGAACTAACCTAGATATAAGAAGAATATACAGAGGGACTTCCCTGGTGGCGCAGTGGATAAGACTCCACACTCCCAATGCAGGGGGCCTGGGTTCGATCCCTGGTGGGGGAACTAGATCCCACATGCATGCCGCAACTACGAGTTCTCATGCTGCAACTACGAGTTCTCATGCCGCAACTACGAGTTCTCATGCCGTTAACTACGAGTTTGCATTCCACAACTAAGAAGCCCACATGCGGCAACTAAACGTGCTGCAACTAAGACCTGGCGCAGCCTAAATAAATAAATATTTAAAAAAAAAAGAATATACAGAGAGTAAAGTAAATAAAATGATAATAACATTTTTCATTAAGTTCAGGTCAAGGCTTAGAGATAGTGCTGTGAGGCCTGGGGGTGGGGAAAGTGGAAAGAGTTGGATTAAATCGTCGCCTTATTTGCATAGGATCGTTGCATGGAGAAGGGGAAATACAGAGGTGGAAGGCCTTCATTCTAGGCATATATTAAGAGACAATTCAGAGACAGAATTGGAGTAAGAGGATGAAGCACTGCCCTAAGCTTTCCTGTGTTTTGCTTCAACCCTTCAGGAGTAGAAAAACCACCTGCACAGTCAGGGTTCTGAGGCACCTGGAAGATGGCGAGTTCCAGGGAATTTGTGGTAAACCTGCAAGATGCTCCTTCTAGCTACCTCCCTCCTTGCTGGTCCTTTGGCCAGTCCACCTCTTCATGCCCTGCTCCACAGGGCAGGCCCAGTGGTTTCTCATCAGCACCAGGGAGAGGCGCAAAGGGTGTATCTGAGCAGGGCTTTAGGGACCGAAAATGATGCCGCTCAGGCAAAGGGAAGGTGGGTGTGCAGGATTGTCTACTTTCTGCAGTGTCTGTGTTGTGCCTCACCCCGAGGTCTTGGGCATTATAGCATCGTGAGCAAGTGGTCAAGAGCTCTGCTTTTTTAACTTCATATATTTGTCCTTGCGTCTGCCATTTAGAAAAAGGATCCTCCACCTGCAGAGTGCGGCCAGCCTGCACAGACAAAGATTACTTCTACACTCACACGGCCTGTGATGCCAGTGGAGAGGTGGGTAGCACGGTCACGGGGCCCCTTTGCCTGCTCCTTGGGCTTTGCCAGGTTCAGACCTCCAGCGGCCAGTGAAGCTGGCACCCAAGAAAACCCCACCGACCTCTGCAGTGACCCTGGGGCCAGTGGGGAAGCAAAACGAGATGACCTCATTTATTTTCAGGTCAGAAGCTGTTTTTGCCACATTTGTTCCGCTACTTATTCACATATGCTCTGTTTCAAAAAACACCTTCATTTTCTTTTCCTTGGTTTCTTCCATTTGCTTCACCCCCTGGGCAATAGCTGCCTGTCCACACATACTTATTTCTTCACGGAACTCATCAGACTTGTCCCCTCGGCGCTGCTCTTGTGGGCTGGCAAAGGGGATGATTCCTACTTCCTGGCTTACTGGAGAATGGCCTGACTTGTTCCATCTCTGCTGGCTCCCTCTTTCCCCCGAGGCTTTCTGCCTCAGAAAGACGTTCCTTTGTAGTCTGCTCTGCCATTGAGTCAACAGGCATTTTTTGAGTTATCAGCTGTTGTGCCTGGCACTGTGCTCCAGCTGGGGAATCAGAGACGAGCAGGATGGGCTCCTGCCCTCAGAGGCTCCCTGTCCTGTGGGGGAGGGCAGGGACAAGGAAGATGGGCCTGACAGTGTGCAGGGCACTGGGGGAGCCCAGAAGAGGAGTGACCAGGACAGAGGGTGGCGGGCAGGGAAGGTGTTTCAGAGGAGGCCATTTGTTCACATGTACAACCAGCCACTGTGCTGGGCGCTAGGTGTGCAGCAGCTCACAAAACCAAGGGAACGTCTACTCTCATGGAGCTTAATTCTTGTTGTGGAGCAAGTGGAGGGAGAGACAACAGACAGACAACAAATGGGTGTATGATAATACTTCAGATGGTAGTAAGGGGTAGGAAGAAAAACATAAAACAGGATTGGGAGATAAAGAATGACAGAGCTATTTTAGAGAGGGTAAGGATGACCTCTCTGAGAAGGTGACATTTGAGCAGAGACCTGAGTGAGGTGAAGGGGAGCTCTCCAGGCAGGGGGCACGCAGCAGGTGTAGAGGGGGCAGGTGTGTGCCTGATGACTTCGAGGAACAACAGGAAATGAGCAGGGATGGCTCAAGGGCACAAGTGGAGGGATCTGTCTCAGATTAGACATTCTGAATGGACTGCCTATATCCCTAAATCAGAGCCTCTCAAGAAATAGGAGTGGGGAACTCTGCATCATTCAGCACTAAGCATATGCTCGGCTATTAGGATGTATAAATGTTTCCTGGCTGGCTGGCTGGCCGAATCCTCTTTTTGCTAATTAAGCGAGGGATAAAGTCCAGTCCTTTACGGTGATTGTTTCTATAGTCATCTCTTACTGACCACCACCCACCCCCCGCCCCGCACTGCCCCACCCCACCCTCATGTTTGGAACAAAATCCCCTTCCCTAGCAGCCAGGCGAAATGATACATCTTGTCAGTTGCACCTTAGACCCAGTTCTATAGTGTCTGGTGTTCTGCATGACCTTGTAAAAATTATTGTCATTTTCTTGGCCTCAGTTGACCCACTAATTAAATGAGGACAATCCGGCTCCTCTTCTCCCTCCAGGGCATAACATGTGGCCGATTGTGGCTGTCTTTGCTTCCTTCTGCCCCACTCTTTCCCCTCCCGGCTTAGACCAAGGCATTCTAGATCCGTAGTGTGCTCTGATGCCTGCAAGCCTGGGTGTCTGCCCTCCCCTGATCACCTTGAGGGTCTTTAAGTGCTGAGTGGGGCCAGAGTCAGTGCTCCCACCTTGCAGCCCCGCCAAAGCACAGCTCAGGGAGGAGCCCTGGAGTATTCATGGTAAGTAGTGCACAGGAATATGCAGTCACCAGGAGTGCTTTACAGAAGTCTCAGCCCTCAGGCCCACACTGGTTCTGCTCGGGATTTTGTTTTCTAAGCTGTATTTTAAAATCAAGGGACTCCTATTATTGCCTTTATGGCCTTTGCTGTGCCTCAGGGCTTTCTCAGGGACCAGGATGGCCGATCCACTGGGGCTGCTGTGTGTGCTGCTCCAAGAGATGGCCTCAATCAGTCTACCAGCTCCCCAGACCTTTCTCTCTATGAGACTCAAGGAGACAAGCCAGGTGACATAAGGTTAGAGCACTAGTCCAGGTGTCTGGTCACTGGCTGCTCTTCACAGGGAGAAAGGCTGAGCTGGGCAGGGAGAAGAGTTGTCTGTCTCAGGGCTCACCTTCAATGAAGGCAGCATGGGACCCTTTTAAGACCCTGTCATTTCTTATCCTTAATAAAATGGACCGATGCTTTATTCACCCACCTTTTCACATGTATGGTATGCTACACAGAGCATTTGCATCATCACCTCAATGCAATCCTTCTGTTTCTGACTTGCCCGAGGGCCACACGGGAAGCTTGACACTGCCCAACCTCACCCCTGATTCACCGAGACCTCCTGTAATTCATCTCCTCTTCTCTATCCAATTTCTCCATCAAAAGACTAGGGACAACCCTAGTAAGTGACAGATACAATGCTCTCTTGTCCACTGACTTGGTGGCTGACCGTTCCTCTTGCCTTTTTCCCCTGGTTTTTTTGAGATATAACTGACACATAACATTGTGTAAGTTTAAGGTGTACAGTGTATTGATTTTATACACTTACATACTGCAAGATGATGACCACCATAGAGCTAGCTAACAGCTCCATCAGGTCAAATAATTACCATTTCTTTTCTGTGGTGAGAATGTTTACTATCTACTCTCTTAGCAGCTCTCAAGTATATAATACAGTATTATTAACTCTAATCACCTGTACCTTAGATACCTAGAACTTACTGATCTTATAACTGGAAGTTTGTGTTCTTTAACCAACGTCGTTCCTCTTGCCTGGATGTCCCAGAGAACGTAGAGTCCATACCCCCATGGGGATTGTTATTATGTGCTTGGTGCCCTTGCTAGACGGTGAGCTCCTTGAGGGCAGGGGCCACGTCATTCATCTCTGAGTCACATAGATGTATTAGACTTGCTATAGATGCCTACTGAATAAGTGAAAAAGCAAAGACAACACTTGGAAGACAAATTGGGACACCTCAGCCATCCTCTCTTCCCCCCAGGGGTTACATAAGCCACCTCTACTCCATGCCTTTTTGTGTTCTGGGATTTTCACCAGCTGCTTTTCCTGTGACATTGGTAGTAATAAGATTCTACACTGGAATCAGAGCTTTCTCTGGAGGCAACTGGTCCCCCCATTCCATCCGACACACGAGTCCTCATTAGGTCTATCCCTCTTCATCCAGTCAACATTCATTCAGCAGATATTTATTGAGCACGACCATGTGCCAGGCACTAGGCGACGGGACTGGGATATATCGGTGACCAAAACAAAGTGCCCCACCGTGGTGGAGCTTTCATTGGAGCCCAGAATCCCCCCACTCTCAAGGTAAATTCCTGAAGATGTGCTAATCCCACACAGGCAGGCTGAGTCATGCTTTGTTTCTGCAGACACAGCTCATGTACAAATGGGCCCAGCCGAAAATCTGCAGTGAGGATCTGGAGGGGGCAGTGAAGCTGCCCGCCTCTGGCATGAAGACCCGCTGCCCACCCTGCAACCCTGGTTTCTTCAAGACCAACAGCAGCACCTGCGAGCCCTGCCCTTATGGCTCTTATTCCAATGGCTCCGGTAACCCCTCCCCCCGCCCCAATCCCTGCCTCGCGTCCATTCCCACACCACCCACATGGGTGGGCCATGTGGGCACTCCCAGTGTCAGCTGAACACAGGCTCTGTCCTTCCAAGGGAGGCAGGGAGGGCCAGGCCACCTCTGAGGGCTATGTTCAGGAGAAGAGTGGTCAGGGTGGGCCCTGTCTGTAGGTCCAAGTCATACTTGAGAACTGCCGGCCTTCCTCCTCATTCCAACTTTGAATGGGACTCAGGCCTGAAGGGACCCAATCCTCACATCAGAGGCTTCCAGCATGTGGCGGGGACGCTACCTAGAAGGTTTAGGGAGCTGGGATGGCCACACTGACACAACCAGAATTTGTAAGCCACTCTGCAAAAAAGGAGTTGGGAGGATTTGTATACCTATTAATGTGAAGGCATTTGAGGATAACAATGTGACAAATAATATTAACGATATGTATCAGGCCAGAGGATATGTTTAGGCTTTAAAATGAATAATTTGACGGGTCAGTAGCCTAATTGGAATATGAGAATGAAGGGTCAGTGTTTACACCCTGAGTTTGTTAAATACATTGTCAGAATGCTTTCGAGTCAGCTTGATGTCACTGTGCAACGGTGCTCAGCACCACTCTTGTTGGGCTGCCCACCCCTGTTGCCACTTGTCTGTGTGACAGCAGCTCCAGTAAGGGTGGCTGTGGCCTTCCTGCTGAATGCGTGGATCTTACGGCTTCCCCAGATTGTAGCCACTGCCCAGCGGGGACCGAACCTGCCGTGGGATTCGAATACAAATGGTGGAACACGCTGCCCACGAACATGGAAACGACCGTCCTCAGTGGGATCAACTTTGAGTACAAGGGCATGACAGGTAACTGCCTCCCTCCTGACTGTGAGCTTTCAGCTCGCTGCACTGCCACAGGGGCTCTTCCCACCTCACGTTTCTTCATAGTAGGGATGTCTGGAGAAAAATGAGCTAATCATGCCATGCAATCCCTTGCATGCTCCACTGCCCATGGACATATAATATATATTCTGCCAAGCCTCTGTTTTAGAGACAGAAACAGAACTAGAAACAATGTGTACACACTCCAAAGGCCGTGTGCTCTGAGAGTTTCAGAGACTTTGACCAAAGTAGCCAGACAAGTAACATGGTTTGTTTGGCGGTGATTCTGAACGCCTCAAAGGATGGTGTTATCTCTCTTCCAGAGTGTCATCTGGGTGCACATTTGCCCTGCACCCAAGACCACTGGGCATTAACTCTTCCCTCTCCTTTTCCAGGCTGGGAGGTGGCTGGTGATCACATTTATACAGCTGTTGGAGCCTCAGACAATGACTTCATGATTCTCACTCTGGTTGTGCCAGGATTTAGGTGAGGAGTACAAAGCTAAAGGGAAACCCACACCACCCTTGGCCACATCCAAGTCCCACATAGCTAGGAGTGTTGTAGAGGAGAGGGCTTCTGGCTGGTGGAAGTGTCAGTTCAGAACAGAGGAGACCATGGTTGTGGTCTGATAAAGTTAACCTGAATGCTAACACTCATTCTTAGTTGCTGCCCATGCTGATTACCTACTGCTCTCTCATCCCGTCTAGCTTCTCCCATCATTTGGCCACATGCTACTTGAATTCCTCCTCCTCACAGCATCAGATAAGATTTTAAAAACCTGTAAAAAATAGGGCCAGAAGTGCCCATAGACAGTTCATCTTTATTTGGGGCAAGAAGATTGGGAGGGATTATTCTTGTCATATTTATCCCCATATCCCAAGAAGACCTAGGATAATAAGCAATTTGTTTGCCATTAAAAAAAATACAGGCAGGGTGGTACGGTGCAAAGAACACGGGACTGGAAGATAGGGCACTTGAGCTTTGCCACCTACCAGCTAGGTGAACTTGGGAAAGCCATTGTGCCCCTACAGGCTTTAGGCTCCTTGTCTGTAAAACAAGAGGGATTGACAGTCTGTGATTTTGGACTAACTCAGATGGAGATGATTCTTCTAGCCCATCGGTTAGCACCACTGTGTAGGGAGGAGCTGGGAACTGGAGGTCCTCAGAATTCAAGCAAATGGCCAAAGCCAAAAGAAAAGCCATAAATGGATTTCCAAAGCCAAAGTGAACTCTTCTGCCTATATGTGCTTTAGAGGTCAGGGGGAACCACTGAATCGGCATCCCGGTTGCAAATTTGGCTTCTCCATTCCCTCCTTCAAGCTCCCTCCTTTCCATCCCTGGCACAGTGCTCAGCCACAGCGGTTGCTCAAAAGGTTTCCCTTCCCTTAATTTACATTACTCAGAGCCGAACAGCTATATCCCATGTTTATGAGGTAAGCAAACTTTTTAGACTTTTGGGAGGTAACACTCCCCAAAGTACTTTTCAATTTGCAAATATGATTATAGCAGTAAAGCACTTCCTCACCCCACTCATCGCCCCCGCCATCCCCACCCATCGGGCATGGCTGTCTCTTTCTCCAAAGAAGGACCAGCCTGAGAACCTTGTTAAAGAAACAAGTTGAAGTACCTGCTAATTCGATCCAGGCAAAACCCCCACTATCCCTGGAAGAGAGATGCTGAGCGAATGCAGACAATTGACATCTTATGATAGTGGTGCTTCTCAAACTTTAACGTGCATATGAATCACCTGGGAATCATGTTAATGCACAGATTCTGATTCAGTGGGTCTGGAGACCACACTCTGCTTGTGAGGCTATACAGCATTTTACAAAGCACTTCCACATCTGTTATGCCTTCGGATCTTACCACAATGATGGGAGGTAAATAAGAAAGATTATTACCTCTGTTTTACAGATGAGGAAACTACAGTTTGTCTAGGTCAAGTTCACACAGCTAGGGTGGCCGAATTGGACTTAGTCCATGCTCTTTCCAACATACTCAGAACTTAATCCTGTCCCCCAGCAGACCCTTTGCTGCCATCTGAGCTCTTCAATTAGCACTGTCTGTCTCGGGAACCGACTTTTGATTTCTGCCCCACAGACCTCCACAGTCAGTGATGGCAGACACAGAGAATAAAGAGGTGGCCAGGATCACGTTTGTCTTTGAGACCATCTGTTCTGTGAACTGCGAGCTCTACTTCATGGTGGTACGTTTTCCTTTCTTTGCCTGCTTTGGGGCTTCCAGGGACTATTGGGAGGGTTGGCCCCTCTGCCCTGTCGGGGTATCAACATAACTGACACCCTTGCTTACGGTGATTTCGCAGAGGAAGGGCCTGACTGTCTGTCAGGGACTGCACCGTTTAATATGGGTCTAACCCACTGTGATGGCCCCCAGGATGGCATCGGTATGGGCATCCTCTCCCCACCAGCCACCCAGCCATCATGCCTTCTTCACTTCTCTGTCTTGGGTTCAGGGTATGAATTCTAGGACCAACAGTCCCGTGGAGACGTGGAGAGGTTCCAAAGGCAAACAGTCCTATACCTACATCATTGAGGAGAACGCTACCATGAGCTTCACCTGGGCCTTCCAGAGAACCACTTTTCATGAGACAGTAAGCTTACTGACCTTACTCAGGGCCTTCCAGAGAACCACTTTTCATGAGACAGTAAGCTTACTGACCTTACTCAGATGCTCAGCGCCCAGAAGAGACCTCTGAACCTGGAAGGAGTCCTGCATTAGCTTAAGTATGAGGTTGGGCTTCAGAATCCAGGGATTAGAAGACTCCTACGGAGTCAAGCAAAGAACGCCTATTCCAGCCCCTGAGGAGCACCTAGCCTTGTCCAAATGACTTCCAGGGGAAAATGACACTGTAAACTCCTAAAATGACCTGTCCCTCCTCAGCAGAACTGCCCTGAGGACACGTGTGGTTCCTGACCTGGTATACCCTGTTCAGTCCTGCCCTTGTTTTTAATAATAATAACTCCGGTTTTGTTGTATTTTCTTAACTCAAAATAATGTAGGTTCATTGCAAGAAAACTTAAAAGATAGAAGTAAGCAAAAAGAAGAAAATCCCCCATAATCCTACTACCCAGAGATAACCCAGTTAACATATGAAGTACCTCCTATACAGTCTTTATTTCTCTACAAATACTCTTTTTTCTTTTATAAGGAAAAAAACTGCTTTTTTAAAAAATATGAGCATCTACCGCATATTTCCCCATGGTACTTAATATTTTTATATGTCATTTAAATTGTTCAGTCTTATTTTAAAATGACACAAAATGTACATAAAGAGCTACTGTTAAGTGAGTAAAAAGAATAGGCTGTTTCTAAAGATTTTTCTCAAGTATCACGGGATAAAAAATATTAAGTCATACTCATACTATTTCCAGAGCACTCAATTGCTACTGCTCAGGACTTGGCCCACTCTCCTCTTGTCTCTGTTTCCAGGGAAGAAAGTACACCAATGACGTCGCCAAGATCTACTCCATCAATGTCACCAATGTCGTGGATGGCGTGGCTTCCTACTGCCGTCCTTGTGCCCTGGAAGCCTCTGACATAGGCTCCTCCTGCACCTCTTGTCCTGCTGGCTACTATATCGATCGGGATTCAGGAACCTGCCGCTCCTGCCCCCCTAACACAATCCTGAAAGCCCACCAGCCTTATGGCGCCCAGGCCTGCATGACCTGCGGTCCAGGAACCAAGAGCAACAAGGTGCCAGCAGTTGGCCATGCATCCTAACCTTGGCCCTCTGAATGGGCCACCTCAGAGGGTGCCGGGTCCTGGGTGGGGTTCTTGAGGGGCTGATACCCAAGGACTCCCCTTAGTATACTCCCAGGTTGGCGTCCTAGAGGATACCCAGCCAGGCTATGACCATAGATGGAGAGTTCTTAGCTGTAGTGGTTGGTTTTCAGGGTCTGGGCCTCAGTCATGAGCGAGTCTCATCTTCAGGGGATGGGTAAGGGAGATCTGTGACCATCTGGTCCAGAGGGTTATTTGACATCTGTGCAGACACCTGAAGGGAAGGAGTAGTGGGACTTGTGGCTCAAATTCAGCCTACTTCAGTCCAGCCCGTTATCATGGGAATTTGCCTCCTCTTTGTGGGGAGGGTAACCCACCTTTGCTGGGACATATGGTTAACTGGTATATTGCTGTCTCCTTTCCCAGGGGTTTCTTCTAAAGTGGAGCAGCAGTGCTGTTTCCCCCATGCACTTCCTGAATCTAAGAAAATGCTATGACCAAAAGGTCTTAGTTATTCATTAATGCTTTTAAGTGAACTTGAATTTTACTAATCACAACCACATGGACACACATTTGTAAGACATTGTTTACACAGTCTGCAGATGCTGCTCAGTTTAGCTGTGCAGTAAGTGCATCAATTCTGCAGGCCCCTGGCAACCTCTCTGGGGCACCCTGGACTTTTGCCACAAAATTCCTCCCCCAGGGCTCCCTCTGCTGCTATGGGAGGGATTGACAGTTGTGTAAGGCCGCTGCTGCCTGGGGACCTTAAAATGAGCAAGAAAGGGGTTTATGGCTCAGTTTACTACAGAGAGCCTGGGAAAAAGTAATCTGGGGTTCAGTGAGTTTTAAATGGGGGAGGGGGACCAGGCTTGTAGCTTCTCTTCTGCCATCTTGGACACCCTTCTTCCAGTTAGCACCTTGTTGTCTTTTGCTTGAAAGTAAGAAGGGCTATCTCATGTCTTGAGAGAGTTTTATAATCTAGGCATAGGAACAAGGCTACAGAATCTGACCCAACTACCTACTGAAAAATAAGAGGTTTGGGTTTGTACATCATATATGTGCTAATAATTGAATGGCAAGATGTACATAAACCACACTAGCCCCTGTTTCGCATCTTTTAATGCCCACCCCTAATCCATACTTCCTCTTCTCTCACCCTGCATGGGCTGGACCAGGCTGGGAGAGTGACTGCCACTCTCCGTGGGGCCTCCTCAAGGCCCTGCCTGCGCAGCCGGCCTGACGGACCCCTTTCCCCTCAGATCCACTCCCTGTGCTACAATGACTGTACCTTCTCAGTCAGCACTCCGACCAGGACTTTTGACTACAACTTCTTGGCTTTGGAAAACACCGTCTCTCTGGCTGGAGGGCCAAGCTTCACTTCCAAAGGGCTGAAATATTTCCACCACTTTACCCTCAGTCTCTGTGGAAACCAGGTAAGCTGTGCAGGCACTGACCATGTGAGAACGGAAAGGGGGCGCCAGCGGATCAGAGGCCAGAGGACACGGGAGGTTCAGATCGCAGAGGACTGGGGAGATTCAAAGGTTTTTAAATGATTATTATTCTCCCTGAGGACTTTCTCCTCTAAAATCAAATCATCTGGATTATAAACATTTAGGAAAATGAATGTGTTTAAAATAAGGTGTAGGGAATTCCCTGGCGGTCCAGTGGTTAGGACTCCGTGCTTTCATCTGCCAGGGCCCGGGTTCCATCCCTGGTTGGGGAACTGAAATCCCACAAGCCGTACGGTGCAGCCGAAAAAAATTTTTTAAATTTTTTAAATTAAAATAAAATAAAATAAGGTGTACATTTACTCCTCCCTGACCTTTATTCCCTCAGAATGATTATATAAAAACTATGCACATACATCAACTATACTTCAATTAAAAAAAAAAAACTATGCAGGAGAAAGATTTTTTTTCCTTAAAAAAGCAGTCTTCAGTAATCATGACACTTGCCTTTCGTTTTCTAGAGGCTGAATAAAATAAATTACTCTTTATTTCATCTACATGTATCTTTGCTGACAGTACATGTTACCATCAGCATTTCAGGCTGCTGCAAATATTTTGGATGCAAAATTCAAAGGCAGAAATGTAAAGGGTAATCACACCACCACTGCACTTGACTAAATTACAAACAAGCCAGGATTAGCGGTTGGAAAGTTAATTTCAAATGTTGCAAAATAAAAAGCGTCTTGAGCATTTAGTCTGTGACTGTGTGTGGAGGTTAGGCCTTTATTCCACACAGCTTCTACCCATCTTCTGCAGCATGCAAAAAAGTTGATTTGTGTTTATAGAGGGAACATGCCAAGAAATAAACTAATCTGTGAAAGATTAGAGACAGATGTCTCGATCTTGTTTTTAAGAAGTCTTTGAAGAAGTTAAAGCCTCAGAAGTGACAGTGATAACTCAGGAATTGAGACTGATTAAAGCAAGCCCCATGCAGCAAAAGTTTCAGTCAGTGAGTTGGGAGAGAGAAGATGGGAATTTGGAGAGTCTGTGAGTTTTCTTTTCTTTGCTCCCTTATTCTTATCTAATCTAAAGGTTCCTTTCTGTTCTCATGTTCTTTACCTATTTTTTACAATCTTGAAAATAAACTGAGATAACAGAGTTAGCAACTTAGCTCTATTTGTAATAAAATTTATCATATTGAAAATCCTACATTCTAAATGCTTGGTCCACTTAAATTTAAAATATTGAACAAATGATCTTATATTAGCAAACATGTTATATATTCATATTCCATAAATTTGAAGAATTTTTAAAGGAACAGTATCTCAATATCTCTTCTATTACAAAATCTCGAGGAAGGAGTTTCAATTACCTCCATCTTCCAGAGTTCTATTCTATACAGTATGGGTTGTTAAAGACTGGAGGAGAAGCAATCTTTCTTCTGTTGATAAATATTTTTAAATGGAATAGGGTCCAGTAGGTCCTAAGATGTCCTACCTCAAGGCAGGGAGAGAGCTGGTTATGGGGTCTGTTTTAACCCCCAGGACACTCTGGAAGGTGCTTCCAAAGTAAGAATGGTAGAATCACAGCTCCAAGGAAGACACAGAAAGGGAATGGGAAGCAGGCCAGAGGTCCAGATAAATTTCATGGGATTAGTTACACATTTCAGTATCTGCCTAGAAAACTGACTAGGACAAGGAAGGCCCTTAACTGGTGGGCTGGTAGATTAGATCTCCAAATCAGTTGCCACCTTCACAACCCTGCTCATATAGGGCTCCCAAGTGACTCCAAGGAAACAAAAGACTGGGGATCCCTGAGCCAGAGTTCCGGAAATTAGGACACCTAGGCCTTATTCTTAGCTTCTTTATCTTTTAAAATCTGTCTTGTAATTAGAACTGGGATGAATCGTTCCACTGCAACACACTCTTAGAAGGTTGAAATTTTAGACACGGAAGAACTGTTCCCTGTTCCCTTTTGGGAGTTCTTCTGTGATCACTCATTCCTTCCCACTTCCTCCCCACATCCCCCTGCCCAGGGTAAGAAAATGTCCGTGTGCACTGACAATGTCACTGACCTCCGGATTCCTGAGGGTGAGTCAGGTTTCTCCAAATCCATCACAGCCTACGTGTGTCAGGCGGTCATCATTCCCCCGGAGGTGACAGGCTACAAGGCCGGAGTGTCCTCGCAGCCTGTTAGCCTCGCAGATCGGCTTATCGGTGAGTAACACAGCTGCTCTCGCCTGACTGAGCGTGTCTGTGTAAGAGAGAGTGAGCCTACCAGGCTCTGAGGTAAAAGGCCCCAGGTGAGGGGCCCAACCTCCTGACCTCTGTTTCCTATTTCATCCTGGGGTACGAAATGCCCCTGGGGCCGCTGACAAACCTTTGGTTCACCCTTTCATGAGCCACTTAAGGATGTGATGAGATGAAGGAAGGTGGGATGTGGACCCGTATTGAAAGAACAGAAGTGGTTGCCAGCTAAATGCTACTAGTGAGGACTAATTAGGAGCTCTAATTTGGCAGGGGTGACAACAGATATGACTCTGGACGGAATCACCTCCCCAGCTGAACTTTTCCACCCGGAGCCCTTGGGAATACCGGACGTGATCTTCTTTTATAGGTGAAAATGAGAGGCCAGGCTAATGCAAGTGAAACCCAGGGCTCCTCCACAATTTCTGTGGTGTCCCTCCCTCTCTAGCCACCTACTACTTATCAAGCCAGACCACTTCCAAGGTCTAGCAGACCTGCCCAGCAATGAGCACTAAAGGCTGGGAGTTACCCATCCTAGCTTCTTGGGTATTCCTGGGGCAGGTCTGCCCCTGGTGGCAGGGAGGAATACTGGATGACCTGTGGCCGACTACCCTTCCTGCTTAAGGGAGGCTCCAGTGTTGTGCATCTGCTAGCCTTTCCTAGACCAGTGCATTTCCCCTTGACCAGATCTCCCTGACCCCAACACTCTCCTGTGTGTCAGGCCACAGCTCAAGTCCAGACTTCCCCAGTGAGGGAACTGTTCCATGTTGACTTTACTTAGTGGCTCTCCAATGACACAGATGAGTGACTCGTTCCCCCATGGGGGCTGCTTTCTCTGCAGGTCCAATGATGTGACCCAGTCCTGCAGTTCTGGGAGATCAACCACCATCCGCGTCAGATGCAGTCTGCTGAAACCTGCTCCTGGAAGTCTGTCGCTGCCAAGGTAAAGGGGTGTAACAAAGTCTCCCTCCCTTGGCCTCATAACGTCCCAAGAACCAAACAAAGAGTACTGCAATAGAGAAAACCATGTGAGATCCATTAATGGGTTCTTGGGGACACAGTCATGGCTCCAAACCCTCAGTCTTTAGATGTCAAGAATGGAACAGAAGGAAGAGTCAAACTACCCTCACACTCCCAGACCATTATGGGAGCAGCTGCCTAGCAAAGTGACTAACTGCTGGGACTGAGAGCCAGATTCGATTCCCCTCCTCCACTTACCAGCTCTGTTAGGGATACAGTTCTTATCTTCTCTAGGCCTCTTCTTCCTTGTTTGTAAAATGAGGATAGTAATAAATTCCCTCAGGGGGCTGTTACGAGAATTAAATGAGATAATGAGACTTGAGGACTTCACCAGATGTGGTTACTTCCTATTATCATTAGGATTAGTAAAGGTTTAGGGAATCCTAGGAATCTCTCTACAACTGGAAGACCCTATTCTGAGTTTAATAGCTGAGTGCACTAAACTGAGGGCTCCTGAACTAATTTGATTACAGTACCCTTCCCCCGCTAACCTTCCTTTTTTTCACATAACACTAACATCTTGAGGGGTACCAGTCTTGAGGAAGATGCTTTGGGAAATGCTGCTCCTAGACAACAACTGATCAGGGAGATGGGGAGCCAAGCAGCACATTTTGACCCAGCAGTGGTGTCAAAATGTAAGATCACTATTCTTGTTGCAAACGTTACAGTAAAGTACATTGCAGATAGCAGTGACCTGAAGTTCATTCCTGAACCCTGCCCCCCACCTCCACCCTCTGCAGGAAGCTGCATATGACTTTTGCAAAATGTCACATGTCCATGGGTTGGACAGGAGCTTCTGAGGGGTTAGTTGGGCAGCCATGCTAGAGCTCAGACAGCTTACATTAGTTCTCATCTGATGTCAGCAGAAACAAACGGGCAGAGGGTGGGAGCCCTGGTGAAGGCCGGAAAGGCCTCTTATCATCAGGGAAATCGGAGAGCAAAACCTGGGTTAAGGACTAGTTGGAAGGATCCTGATGGAGCTAACAGTTTGGCAAGGAGAGGACAGATCAGGCAAGTTATGAGATGACACGACTCCAGCCAGATCTTCCCAGCAGTCCTGCGAGTGTGCGCTCACGTCTCCTTTCTGCTCTGCTAGCACATGCTCCGATGGGACCTGTGATGGTTGTAACTTCCACTTCCTGTGGGAGAGCGCGGCCGCTTGCCCACTCTGCTCGGCTGCTGACTACCACGCTATCGTCAGCAGCTGCGTGGCCGGGATCCAGGTAGGTGTCTCTGCTCGGGGACTTCCCAGGAGACAAGGGAATGTGATATCTGAGTTCCTTGTTTTTCTCCCCGATAGAAGACTACTTACGTGTGGCGAGAACCAAAGCTGTGCTCGGGTGGCATCTCCCTGCCTGAGCAGAGAGTCACCATCTGCAAAACGATAGACTTCTGGCTGAAAGTGGGCATCTCTGCAGGCACCTGCACTGCCATCCTGCTTACCGTCTTGACCTGTTACTTTTGGAAAAAGAATCAAAAGTACATATTGGGGTATTGCAGTTTGGGGATGGCCGGGGTTGGATCATTGAGCTGGGAAGAGAATATCTGAGAGTATAAATTCATGGGGCTATTCTCTGGCATTGGCCACAGTCCCTGTGACTCTGGCCAGAGACGTGTTGAGCCACTTATCCAGTGTATGCCTTGGTTATCCTGACTCCTAAACAGGGATGGTATCACATGGCAGTCTGTGAAGGGCTGTTAGATTCTCAAAAGAAAAGCAAAGAGAATTCTTAATTTGTTATTATTAATGATAAAAATAATGACTTCACAATTCTATTATTTCTATTAAGCTTTGAGATCACAGAAACACCTCTACTTGAGGAAAAAGATCCCTGACTTGGGAGTCGGATTCCTTAGCTATATGCCCAGCCCAACACCATTTTGCTATGCTTCAGTTCCATTACCCATGGTATGGGGATATCTCTTTACAGCCCAGCCTTTCTTCCTCTTTCCCTTTTATTCCACATGTTGGTGTCTTGTCTTTCCCATCCCCTTGTTTCATAGGCTAGAGTACAAATACTCCAAGCTGGTGATGAATGCTACCCTCAAGGACTGTGACCTGCCAGCAGCCGACAGCTGTGCCATCATGGAAGGCGAGGATGTGGAGGATGACCTCATCTTTACCAGCAAGAAGTCACTCTTTGGGAAGATCAGATCATTTACCTCCAAGGTAGGGAGCCTGGCCAGTGCACTGAGGCCAGCCTGGAGGGCTGGAGAAGATACCAGTCCTAGGATACTGAATGACCCCACACTGTTCAGGGACCACTACTCTGCTTCCCATCCTCCATACTATTCTATCCCCCCACCCTGTGAATCCTGGCTTCTGCCTTCTGTATTTCCACACCAATACTCCTTCCCCTGGGGCCCAAGGCTGCTATTGATTAGGGTCCTTCTCTCCCGACATGCACTCCAGTGGATGGACTGTTTGGGCCTTTTAACTTCCAGAAGTACTGAACCACCCATGTTGTAAGATTCATGACCCCCTCCCCCCTGCCCTTTTTTTTTTCTTTTTTGGAGGGAGGGGAAGAGGTGATCTCTAGGATCAACTTCCGATAGAAGTGCGGCTCTCCTTTGGCCATTGGAGGGTGCTGTCCCACGGATGTCTGGGCCCAGTCCTTTGGAGGCTGAGTCATAGCTTAGTCTAAGCTGTTCACCACTGAGCAACTCTGAGCTGGAAGAGCTGACTGTGTGGGTGGGTGAGTGAGTCTGGAGCTCATAAATGTAATACAGACAACACTGTCGCTGGGCCTGGGGCAAGCAGAGAACATTCAAGCAACTCTTCCAGGGCCGCTGCCCTCTGCAGCCCCACTCTGCCAGTGCCCACAGCTCACTGCTGCCCTGAACCAGTTCATCCAAACGGGGTGGGGAGGGATGGCGAGGAAAGGAAGGTGGGGAGGTGTTTACTTGGCCGAATCTCACGCCCTTTGTGCTGATCTTCCAGGGTGACTCCCTTGGCCTCCTTAGACCTTGAATTTTTTTTTTTTTTTTTAACCAATGGGAGAACAATTTATCCTGGGATGCTTGAGTCTTTCTGGAACTTCTAGAATTCAACACAGATGCAGAGCAAGGGGTTTTAAAGATATTTCTTATCCTCTGGCTGGCTGAAAGGAGCAAGAAGAATAGAGGATATCTTAGGTCCATGTCTCCACAAAGCCACTGAAAGCAGGAATTTCATGAGGGTTCCTTCTGTCACCTATTTTCCATTTCTCTCCTTTGTTCCCCAAACTTGCCCATGTGCAGCAGCCAGCTCCTGTCACCATCTCTCTTTCAGAGGACTCCTGATGGATTTGACTCGGTGCCACTGAAGACATCCTCAGGAGGCCCAGACATGGACCTGTGAGGGGGCGCTGCCCTACCTCACCTGCCTCCTCACCTGGGCACATCACCTTGCAAGCCTGTGGCAATGTGGGTGCCAGTTTCCTGCAACACCCACTGCTGGAAATCTCTTCGTTGTGGCCTTATCAGAAGAAGTTTGAATTTCAGATCTTTGTTTTTTTATAGAGTACCCAAACCCTCCTTTCTGCTTGCCTCAAACTTGCCAAATATACCCACACTTTGTTTATATATTACTCCCTTGCTTGCATCTTGTTTCCCAAAATGGACCAGCCATCGGAGCCATAGCTTCATCTACTCATCTTTCTTATAGCTCTGGAACAAAAGTATTTCTCTCTTTTTAAGTATAGAAACTCCTTCCCCTGTCCTCTTACTTAAGGCACAAGCAGCTGGGAGTCTCCCTGATCATACGCCCTCAGCTCATGATCTCTTTAGGAGAGAGGCTGGGTGAGGACGGTACTGGCATCCCCTGATGAACCATCTTCACGGTTGCCTGGATTCATCTCTCCTGGATAACCAGCTCAAGCTGGTATAGTGGATAGGCTGAGGGCCAGATGAGTAAGCCCTGGGTAAGAAAGGGCTTGATAAGCACAAAGAGGCAACAAAGGAAGGTTTTATTTTGTTTTTTAAACTGGGGACTTCATTCCCTTTTCTTGAGTAAGCTATAACTATTCTCACTGGAGCCAAAGGAAAAAGTTCATTGAGAAAATGGGAAAAGCCCTGATGGATCTATTCTCCCCTCAACCCCCTGCCTTTTTTTTTTTTTTTTTTTTTACCTCCCACCATCTCCCTATGACACTAAAGGGAACCAGGTAAGCCCCAATCCCAGATGTTCTAGCTTTATTCTCTCCTTGCTTCTACCCAGAAATGACAAACATTGCCAGTGAGGAAAATTCCTCATCCTTGAGTGCCCCATTCCTAGAGGCTTGGGCCATATTAGGGAACAGGTGTGTCATATTTTGAAAGAACACAAGGAGGTCAAGATTTTAACGGGGCCCTACTAGAAAGCCAGCCCACAATGGGATGGACCTGAGGTGGCCATGATGTCTGCTTCTAAACTTAATTCATCTGCTCAGCCACAGAATAAACAACCTCTAGGCTGGCCAAGAAAGGCATGGACTTGTAGCCCATGCCCCAGCAGTAAGTAGATCCAGATCAGTCTTCAAGGAGGAAACACTAGGGGAGTTGGACAAGGTGTTCACCAAACTGGGAACCCTTGCACTTTCATGCCCCTGTCCTTCCCTTCTTCCTGTTCTCATTTCCTTTGTGTGCTGAAAAACTAAAAAGACTTCCAGCCCCACCTTCTGGCAGCATCTGTTTTGAAAGGTGAGTAAAGTGAATGTCCTCTGTGCCCCTTTTCTCCACTTTCACAACAAGTATAACTGATAAACTTTAAGTAACTAGAAATGGTAAAACCAGAGCAAGAGTTTAAATTCTCTTTTTCTTTCTACTAATGGCTATTCTCCTTCCCTCACTGTCAGGCTAGAATGACCATCCTTGTTCAAGGGCCCTGTTGCCCATGGTTTGTGCCTGTCTCCTTTCTCAAGTGACCATTTGGTGACCAGATGGTAGGTAAAGAATGGAGACGGCACTTGTAAGTGGTTTGTCTGCCACATGATGGTTTGCTGATGTGATTGGCCACTGCTGCCTTGGCAATGGTCTTATAAAAGGGTCAGTGAGATTGGAACCCTGCTGTGACTTCTGGCCAACAACAGCATCACTGAAGACAGGCAGTCCCTTTGGTTCAATAAATCTAGAAGCTTCTCTTTGGTATCTAAGTTCTCCCTCCTCCTGTGGGACTCAGGCTCTCAGAACCTGTGGCTATGCTGGAATTTCTCCCAGTGTATGCAGATAGCCAGCTTCCAAGCTCCAGCCTGAAGTTTTCTGTAGCCTCAGCAATACCGCGGGCAACCGCTTTTCCACCAAATAAATTTCTTTTGTGATAAAGGCCATGGAAGATTCTTAGACTATTCTAGAATCACTCAGAAAAAGTACATACCCCATTGACTTCTTTATTCTGACATCATGAATCTGAGTGCCCCTAGAGCAAACTCAAACTCCATTGACTTAGTCATAATATTTTAAGGATCTCCTTTCTACACCCCTTAGTGTACCAACTTCTGCAGATCTTCCCTGCATCCTGCCAGGAACTCCTGAGTTATGCTATCGGGGTCACCTGTTGCTCCCCTAGCAACTTAGACACATGTTAGATATTTTTTAATAGCTCTATTGAAGTGTAATCCAAATACCATACAAGTCACTCATTTAAAATGTACAATTCAATAAATTTTAGTATACTCACAGAATTGTACACCCATTACCACAATCAAATTTAGCACAGACACATGTTATTTTATATGGGAAAAGCTTTTAGCAAACTAAGGCTATAGCATTTTGCACAAGCTATTGGGGGAGGGAGTGTGGGCTCAGGAGACAAAATACTTAAATCCCATTTGGTTACTTAGAGTCCGAGAACACACATGTAACTCTCATCATGTAGGTGTCACCTGTATTTGTCTGGGAGTACAGATGAAGACTGTGGTGTATTCAAGGACAGGGATTTCTTATGCCAACAAAACTTTTTTTTTTTTGTCTCACTCCACATTAAAGATAAGACTGACTATATTTATACAACAGAGACTTTGTAATGGATTTTTCAGCTCTGTGAAATCAAGTTTTTGTCTCATCAAGACTGGTTGGATTTCCTTTTTACTCTGTATTCCAAGAGTTTGTAGATTGTTAGGGGATGGGTATCGCATGTCATACTTTTTTGTGAAATAAAAACATAACTTTCAGCTGTTTTTCTTGAACATAGGTTGGATGGCTGGATGGGTGAGTGAGAAGTGGTAAATGTCCTTGAAGCTTAAACTGAAGAGAAGGATTCTGGAACCCCAGAGTGACAGAGAAAAGAGCATACTTGGGAGCAATAGGGACCTATACTAGAAGCCTCTCACCACCTGTTGAAGAATCAGCCGTCAATCAAAGCCTCAGTTTCCACAATAATAAAACACACCTGATGATGCCTTACCCCCCAAGATTGGGTGAGGATCGAAAAAGAGAACACATAAAACACTTAGAATGTCAGTTCCATTCCATTCCAGTTCAGTTTTCCCTTGGGTGGCACTGAGGCCAGCCATATAACAATGTGCCTACAAAGACAGGTAAAATTAGCTTATTTGGGTATGACATGGATTATTATGGACTAGATGTGGATAAAACCCTAGAGGACATCAAGGACACATCATTTCCCAGAGCAGCTGGATTTTCCTGCTTCCATGCTTTCCTTCACTCTAGTTGAGGGCACTTAATCCCCTACAAAGAATTCCCTCAGCTGATTAGTTGTGACCCAAATTTGTTTTGACTGGGTGGTACCTGGGTTGTACTGGTGGTTAAATATTTTAAATATCACCCCTGCTTATAGGATCAAGTCTAAACTCTTAAGAAGGAAAGTAGGAAGCTCACATTAATTCGGCATTTCTATGTGTCAAGCCTGGACTAAGTTCTTTCATAACATTGCTCACCTGGTTCTCAGAACAGGCCTAGAGGCAGGTACTAGCCCCACTATAATGGTGAGGAAAATGCATCTCCAACAGATTTAGTAATATGGCATACACACTAACCCTAACTGCACATCCTTATACTCTAACCACACTGAATTTTTTACTCACCCTCAGTCATAAGCTCTGTCATTCTATTATGTTAATTTGTTATATTTATCAGGTAGCATGAGCATTTTAAAGGAAGATGTCTGTAATCTAACGATAAAACTAATGGTGAAAATTCCTAAGGAAATTTGGAGAGGTCAGAATTTTAAGGCCATCCTTCCAATTACACTGATGACCTCCTTAAAGTATTAGCTCAGTGGCCCTCCTCCCCTAGGCCTGGGCCCCCTGCAGCCTCAGGAACACCCATCACTGTTTTGAAACTTAGCAAACAATACACTTTGGCACTGCCTTCATTGACATGGAAGCAGTCAGCTCCCATCACAGACTTGCCCTCAGAAGATTTCAGGGAACCCAACCCTTTGAGGACAGTCTTCTTACATGCTTTCTTCAGAGCCTGTAGCTCCCAACACTTCCTTTCCACTGGTTTTATCTTTTTTTTTTTGGCCGCACTGTGCCGCACGCGGAATCTTAGTTCCCCCAACTAGGGATTGAACCTGCACCCCCTGCACTGGGAGCACGGAGTCTTAACCACTGGACTGCCAGGGAAGTCCCCCTTTCCACTGGTTTTAAATCTGACATCCTCGGTAAGCGCAACCTAGGGGGACCAAACCCAGACAAATGCCTTTCCTAAGCCTCCCTCTGGGTCTCTACTAGTCAGCTCCAGCATTGTCATTGGCCCTGTTCTACACCTCAGAGTTGGCTTGGCAGAGCCTTGTTGCGGAGTAGGATAGCAATGCCATATCCTCATGACAGGTGCACAAGCAAGTGGCAGAAGACCAAGGTCTTAGCACAGTTAGCTTTGGGGCATGGTGGGTGGGTCTCTAAACTCTTGGTAAAGTGGAAGGATGGGGAACAGTATGCCTATTCCCAAATCCTTCAAATAAGCTCTTGTTATCAGGGAGATTCTTGGATAACTTTGGCTCCAATCAGCAACAAGAATATTTCACTGTAAAGGCCTGAACATTATAAAACTAAAATATGATGAAATCTTTGTTCTAGGAATTTTCAAATAGATCCAAGACATGACCTCAATATCTTAAACTGCCTTCAAATCTCCTAAATATTTTCCCCTTGGAAAAGTCTACTCAAGTGTCTCTCTAAAAGATTCTCCAACCCTGTGATCTTAAGGGTTGATAAAGGGACAATTTGGTTCACCAAATAATCAGATTAAGAAAGGTATCCTAACTCTGAGGCAGGAGAGCAGGTATTTTGAATTGAGGTAATCTGGGGACTAAAACATGTAGCCACACTCTTGTCTCAAGATGGAGAAGAGAGCAGAGGTTCAGAGAGAGAGTCCAGTCTTAGGACCCAAGCTTGTAAGGCGGAAACTGGCATCTATTGGAGGTGCCAGCTTCCAAGCCAGTGATTATACTGACAGGCCTTGTCTTAGATATGCCCTTTAACATGAGAAAAAAACAGGCACTCATTTTTCTTCTATGGGTCAATTAGAGCCCCTAGAGAAGCGGGCACAGCTAGGTAAAACGCACACGAGGAGGCAAAACCCGCTAGTGGGACTGACCTGAACACATCCGGCAAGTCCACGCCCACCCAACCCGTCCTCCTCTGCGCGGCCCCGCCTCCTACGCAGCCGCTTCCGGCCCAGAGGAGGGCGGGCTGCACGCTCCCGTAGCGCCTGCGCGGGAAGGGCGGGGTCAGCGCGCCGATGCAGTGCGGCAGTCACAGGGCGGCCGCTGTGGGACGAACCTCCTCTCTCTTAGTGTTGGCCCTGGAGAAGGAACGATGGTGCTGGATCTGGATTTGTTTCGGGTGGATAAAGGAGGGGACCCAGCCCTCATCCGAGAGTCGCAGGAGAAGCGCTTCAAGGACCCGGGACTGGTGGACCAGCTGGTGAAGGCAGACAGCGAGTGGCGACGATGTAAGTACCGGGACGTGCGGAGTATCCCCGGCTGCCAACCCCAACTTCGTTTCTTGGACCTCGTTACCCCTCCTGAGGTTCCACCCTTCATAAGACCCCCTCCCAGGTTGCGTGGCTCCGAAGCTCTCCCTGTCCACCCGGGGAGCCGGACCGACCCACTTTTCTCCTCCGCTCGGGCCCTGCGACCTCCCTTCCTGGCTAGCTGGGTGCGGGTTGCTGCTTCTGAGTCTGGGAAAGGAGCATGGCGCATTCGCATCAAGAACTGTCAAGTCTTCCGGCCGCAAGGATAGCCGGAAGAAATCCAGGGCGGGAGGTTTGGGGGTTTTCCCTTTCCTAACACTTATCTTTGGTCGCCTCCTGTCTTTTTCTCATCTTCAGCAAGGCCAGGGTGGTCTCCGTCTATCTTGATAGGATCAAAGGTTCCAACCTGACTGAGTCACATCTGCAGCACAGTAGGTTCACTCCGTCCATATTGGAAGCATTTTGGGACTGTGGAGGCTGCTCCTGGCTAAAAACAATGATCCCGGAGCTTTTGGGAAGGCCATCCCCCTGAACTGTGGGCAAACTTTTAAGAACCGAGAATAGTCTTACGTAGTAGCTCAGACATGGGCAGAGGGGTGCTGTGAAGCAAGAAAAATCTTGTAATTATTGAGGCTGTTTAAAGTTTTCCGGGGAAGACATTGGCAGAGTTGGGCTGGAACGTGGAACTGGACCGGGCATCTTTCATGAGGCTAAATAAAACCATAGAACCCTCTGCCTATCAATCTCTGTCTAGGCTAGCTGGAGTAGTCACTAACTGGCCGGATGCTGTCAAACACGTGATTTATTGTCTGATGCAATAGGTCTGCCACCCGCTGAGAGACAGGTTTATGGCAGCGCACTGCAAAGGCAGTTGCTGTCCAAAAATGTGGATTTCTATTAGGAAACTTGATTTTCCTAAATATATAAGTATCACCCGTGTAGGGAGAGAGTCGAAGGAAGAGTTGGTAACATGAAGGTATTGGGTACCAGGAGAATATTTGTTTAGCTCAGGTTGTTTGCTGATTCTGCACATCACGGTCAAGCCCAGTGTGGTGGTGATCCCACCACCTGAATCTGAATCTGAAGTTTTGAGTTGCAATGGAATTAAATTAAATGGGAGTGAAAAAACTAGACTGGACAGTGTTTTACTGAGTCAGAAGTCAGAAGTATCAGATTTTTGTTTTGCCCTAGCCATTGCCCAGCTGCTAAATGACTTTGAATGTGTTACCTAGTCTCTTGGGTATGATGTACACCTCTGTAGGAAGTTCTGTCTTTTACCTGAGGAGTGGATATGTAGTGAGGGGATGAATTCTTCAGGGACAAGGTTGTGTTTTAATCATCTGTGTGTCAGTACCCAGGGGATACATATAGATACAGGATATACATATACACATGTGTACATATAATCCCAGTACCTAGCACTGCACCTGGTCATTGTTAAGGGCTTGACAAAGGTTTGTTGAAGTCATGAATATCTTCTGTGTTCAGGGCACTGTGCTCTTCCATATGAAAAGCAGTTGATGTAGTTTATTTTCAACATATTTATTGATTTGATTCTTTTCTACTTGACATCCCTAACCAGTATTCTGTTTGCAGCTAAGGGGAGTTAATGATTTTTCCCATTGCTGGCTGCTGAAGATGGACATTGACAGATTTTGTTTCAAGATTCTTTTACATCTGAACCTCTGATCAGAGTTTAGGGTTCTTCTATCCTTAGCTGCAATGAGGAGTTGCAACCCAGAGCCACATTAAGAAATCAGACCATGTTCCCTGAATGAGGATACAGCAAGCTTCAAAAGGCCCTCCATTACAACTATACCCATTTGTCTGTCTGTAGACCTTCAAGGTTTAGGGCTCTGTGTAGGACACAGGAGTCTGATATGACTTGGAGTCAGAGCACCACATCAGAGTTTACCACAGCTCTTGTAACTTCAAGGATTCGAACTGTGATTTCTTTTTTTAATTCAGAGTAATATAATGAGGACACATTTAGGCATATAATAAACATTTGTCTTGACTACTTCCAAAGTCAGTAGATTTCCATGTATCTTGAAATCTGCCACTAACTACAGGAATTATCAGTTGAAGTTGTTACTTCCTCTTAACCCTGTTGCACATGCCTTAAACCAGGTCCTTATCATTGGAAAAACTTTATAACTGCTTCCTTTGACCCCAATCTCAGCTAGTCCAGGGCCACACCTAGGACATATGATCCATATACTATCTTATATATTTCTGTTGTGGCATTTATATTATTTTTATACACAACTTTTTAAAACTTATTGAGATGTAATGTATTCAGTAAGTTCAGTAAAGTGCACAAATCTTAATGTGCAGCTTGATGAATTTTACAAATCCATACACCCACGTGACCACCATTCAGATCAAGATCTAAGACATTTGCAGTTCTCCGGGGAGGCTCCCTCATGCCCCTTCACTGTCACTTCCCTCCTCCAAAAAAACAGTATTTTGTCCTCTATCACCATAAAGGACTTTTGCCTGATTTTGAACTTCATATAAAGGGACTTATATAGTATATAATTTTGCACGTGACTTCTTTCTCTCAAAATTATGTCTGTAAGATTATTCCATGTTATTATGTGTAGCAGTGGTTGGTTCTTTTTCATTGCTGTGTAGTACTCCATATATGTAAACATACCAACCAATTTCGTTGATGGACTTTCAGATTGTTACCAGTTTAAGGGTACTATGAATAATGTGCTATGAACGTTGTGTCTTTTGGTGGACGTAAGCACTCATTTCTTTTGGGTATGTACCTAAGAGTGGAATTGCTAGGTCACAGAGCAGGCACATGTTTAGGTTTAGTAGATATTACCTAATAGTTTTCCAAAGTGGTTGTAGTAATTGATACTCCCATCAGTAATATATAAGAGCTCCATTTGCTCTACAACCTTGCCCTTGATATTGGCAGTCCTTTTAATTTTAGCCACTTATTCACACTGATTCCAGAGATGGAGAACAGATTAGTGGTTGCCGAGGGTTAGACGGGGCAGGGGAAAGGTAATGGACTACAGAGGGATGATAACAAAAGGAATCTCTGTGGAGATGGAACAGTTCTGTATCTTGAGTGTAGCAGTGGTTACACAGATCTACACAGAGATATCACACAGAACTACAGGCACACGCAAATGAGTACATGTAAAACCACTCATCTGTTCTCCATCTCTGTAATCAGTGTGAATAAGTGAATGAGAAAGTAGTTATATAGTTTGTGCTGAAGTTTAGTTTAAATTTAGTTTAGTTAAAGTTGGCAAAACTTTAAAGAATAGCCATGTCTAGGCGCTGTCTCATCTCTAGTCATCATTTTACCTGTCCAAAGCTTAATTTTTACCATATTGTTGCTAAAGCTTAGATTCAGGAGGTCCAGCTTTTGCTAATCAAGGTTAGACTGATGAATCACAATACCAAGATGTTAATTTGGGCCAGAATACCTATGCAGGCTGATTAGCGCACTGTCTTCCCCCAAAGAAACCAAAGTGTAAGAAATTGAATTCTTCTCAAGGCTGCCAGATGAGCGTTGTATCAAAGCAAAGGAAATAACATTAACCATTTCTAGCATAGAGAAGTAGCAACCAAGTTCATGGGAATAGAAACTTGACTGAGTGCCTTTTTTCTAGATCCTGGTGCATACCACATAGTTTCTTTAAATGAATTTTAAGATAATTGAACAGGTTATAGTTACATGAGTATTTTCCAGTTTTCTCAGATGTGTTACTCTGTCTACAGTGGTATCGTCCAGGTTATGATACTTTTTTTTTTTTTTAAGTGTTTATTTATTTATTTGGCTGCATCAGGTCTCAGTTGTGGCGTGTGGGCTTAGTTGCCCTGCAGCATGTGGGATCTTAGTTCCCTGACCAGGGATCGAACCCACGTCCCCTACATTGGAAGGCGGATTCTTAACCACTGGACCACCAGGGAAGTCCGGTTGTAATACTTTTTTTTTTTTTTTTTTTTTGGTCTCAGCAATACTTTTATTGTATCTGTCTACTCAGGCAAGAGAAATAAAAGCAAAAATAAACAAATGGGAATACATCAAACTAAAAAGCATTTGCACAGCAAAGGAAACCATCAACAAAATGAAAAAGCAAGGGAATTCCCTAGTGGCGTAGTGGATAAGAATCTTCACTCCCAATGCAGGGGGCCTGGGTTTGATCTCTGGTCAGGGAACTAGATCCCACATGCACGCTGCAACTAAGAGTACACATAAAAGTATACTTTTTAATTTCAGTCCCAGAATGGCCTTTTCATTGCCACCAAATGCTGGGGAATCCTACTGTAATCACCAATATATGCCATCTAAATTTGGGGCTCTAAAGCTATAAGATTTCACAACTTTGTGAGGCAGATTCTTTACCTCTGCCTGCATTTTGGCCTTGGGCTGAGATCAGTCCTAAGGAGCCAAGATTAGGAACAAGGTATCTTAATTATGTGCCTATCTTTGGTATATTGGGTTCTTTATTCTTCAGGCAGATTTCAGGCAGACAACTTGAACAAGCTGAAGAACCTATGCAGCAAGACAATTGGAGAGAAAATGAAGGTAAGAGAACTGAGTAATACCCTTGAGAGCTTGAGCAGAGGTATTTAATCTTATTCTTAGTTAATTCATAATTTTTAACGTAGTGTTTAATTCCATGAGCTACTGGATTTCTTACCAGAGGGGGAAAGTTATTTTAAAAAGAAAGGGAGGAAGGCAGGGAGGGAACTAAGAGGCATTTTCAAGGATCAGTGAGTCCATCTTCTGTCTGCAGGTATGTTTTAGTCCGTTCTTGCTGCTGTAACAGAATACTGTAGACTGGGTGGCTTATAAACAGCAGAAATTTATTTCTCACAGTTCTGCAAGCTGGGAAGTCCAAGATCAAGGCACCAGCAGATTGGTGAGGGCCTGCTTCCTGGTTAATAGATAGTCTTCTTGCTGTGTCCTCATGGCAGAAGGGGCAGGGAGCTCTCTGGTGTCTCTTTCATAAGGGCACTAATTACATACATGAGGGCTCTGCCCTCCTGACCTAATCACCTCTGAAAGACCCCACCTCCAAATACTATCACGTTGGGGATTAGGTTTTAACATATGAATTTTGGGGGACACAGACATTCAGTCTGTTGTAAGATAAGATTCTTGCCACACAAGTCATTCATTGTCTGTTCTGTTCTTAATAATATGAATTCCACCAGTAATCCTTTCCAGTTATTTCTTGAGCTCAACCTACAGTGCCAGAGAGGTTTTCCTGTTGTAGATTTCAGATTCTTTATCCCAGTGTAGTCGTGCTCTTTATTTAAAAGAGCACAGATATTGAGTCCAAATCCTAGACTCTTGGTTATGTGACTTCAGGCAAGTTAACTTCTGAACCTCAGTTTTCTTGTCTGTGAAATGACAATTCTAACACTAACCTTTAGAATACAATTGTGAGAACTAAAAATTTCTAATATCAGGCAAGTTAACTTCTGAGCCTCAGTTTTCTTGTCTGTGAAATGACAATTCTAACACTAACCTTTAAAATACAGTTGTGAGAACTGAAAATTTCTAATATAGAAAACCTGGCACAGTGCCTGGAACATTGTAGTTATTTAGCAATTGAGAGTAACAATGAATGGCAAGTAGTTACTGGCCTTCATCCAGTATATCCTTCCTGTCCTTGAAGAATGTTAAATTTCAGCTCAGCTTTACTTTGGTAACCAGATTAGTTTTTAACCTTTCTTCAAAAATACCCTCTTAGCCTCTTAATTATTTTTTTTAAAAAACATGTTAAATGCACCCTACAGTCTGTCTCATTTTTAAGTTGTAAACCTCTAAAATAAACCAAAAAATTATGAAATTTAGGAACCTGAACCTGGAAAGACCATAACAAAAAGATTCCCTTGGATTCTAGCACCTTATCCTTCATGATATTCTGTATCCTTCTCTTTAACACTATTTTGTTACACTTTCAGCATGTGACAGGCTGTAGAAATTGATATTGATGATAATCATACTGTTTTCTTCCTGTGGAACTCTTGACACTAAGTCAGGTGCACGTCAGCGACCCCATAATTATGTTAATTTCCATGTATACTTCTGCCTGAGTGTTCTTTGGGGCATATATACAGATAGTGCCAGCCAAGTATTTTTCTTAGCAAGAAGATGGGAGTATTTTCATTTGCGTTAACGTTCTTAGATTCCCTTGACTGCTGGCCCTTCAAGGAGTGTTCTCTCTTGCTATCCATTGAGATAGTACTAGCAGTGCTTTAATTTGTATAGCACTTGAAAGCATTCAAAACCCTTTCATATACATCTCATTTTGGTTTTGATCTTTGCTGTAAACCTGGAGTGTAGGTAGTACATTTGTTAGCCCTATTAAAAGGGTAGGGTAAAGAGGCCTAGGAAATTAAGAGGCTTGCCTAAAATGGTGCCATAAGTTAGTTGCAGAGCCAGAACTTGAACTCAGAACTTGAATTTGCTGCCCTGAGGGATTATCAGAGAGGAAGAGGGCCTCAGCTATCTTGGCTACCAAATAGAACATCTTGAGATTTAGGCCATTTTTTTCTACCTCAGTAGTCTATGCCTATTCTTATCAAGACTCATTCTGATATTGTTAGATTTTTCCAGCTTTTAAAGATGATTTTCCTTGAATCACTGTCTTCTCCCTTGCTCTGGACAAGGATTAGAAATGATGATTTGGCAGAAGATCATAAAGAAGGGTGAGGAGAGAAACTGGAATGGGAAAAAATCTAGTCCTGGGTATACCCTTGCTGTTTTGCCAAGTTGCATTGATTGCTCTAAACGTGGCTTTTTTCCTCAAAAATTGTGTTTCTTTGGCTTCCTAATATTCCTCATCCCATCCATTTTTCCTCTTAGCCGCAGGCCTAAGGGCTGGATTTGTTCTTAGAAGGTAGATGGGGATTCACAAATTGACACACAGGTGTCTGCCCAGCGCTGGCTCCTGACCAGCACTGGGTGTTTTCACACATTCTTGGGGTCATAACATTCTATGCCCATGTCAGACATTTTTCTTCTCGAGTTCCCGATGGTGTCAACCCTCTGACTTGGATTGGTTAATCAATCTGTCCAGGATCAGAAAGCTAGAAAGTGTCAGGACAGGGAGTTGGAACGTTAACCTCTTGCTTCCAGTTCACTAATTTTTCTCCCATGTGTTGCATCTTTTAGAGACTAAGTTATGTAGAAAGTTCTGTAATTAGTTTATATGATATATTAGTTTGGTGTACCCTTATAAAACTATGTCAAATTTTCCTTTATAATTAATTATGTTTTTGTTGTTGTTTGTTTGTTTTTCTTTCCCATAGAAAAAAGAGCCAATGGGAAATGATGAGTCCATTCCGGAAGATGTATTAAATCTCGATGAGCTCACTGCAGACACTTTAACTGTAAGTTATTGTCCTTTTCCAGGTTGGGATTTCTGTTCTTTTAGCTTTGTTCCTAGACAAGCAAGTCTTGACACTCTGTTCCACACAGCACTGTGGCATCCTTGAATTTCTGCAGCTGGGACATGTCCCCATCCACTCTTGTTAATCTCAGTACTTGAGTATTAGGCAGCAGAGATGGAGACAGGTGGAATGGAAAAGTCAAGAGTAGGAAGAAGAGAAAAAAGGAACTGAACTATGTTTGGTTTAATAACTCCATTTCCACAGAGTCAGTAATTTTTCAGTTTTTTGTAATTCAGTAAATATTCATTACAATGGGCCTAGAGCAGGAATTTTCAAGATTTTTAGTCACTGAACCCTTTCTTAAAACCTGCAACACAGGGACTTACCTGGCGGTCCAGTGGTTAAGACTTTGCCTTCCTATGCAGGGGGTGAGGGTTTGATCCCTGGTTGGGGAGCTAAGATCCCACATGCCTCACAGGCAAAAAACTGAAAAAGCATAAAACAGAAGGACTATTCTAACAAATTCAATGAAGACTTTAAAAATGGTCCACGTCAAAAAAATCTTTAAAAAAAAAAAAAAAAAAAAACCCTGCAACAATAGCAAGAGCATAAACCCAAAAAAGCAGAGTTGCTGTGCTTGAAGGGCAAGGTTGGGGTGCTATTCCTGCCCTGCCCTACCTGCTAAGGGTCCCCCCAGGAAATCAGAGTACAGTTTGAAACACCTGCAATAAGGAATACAAAATGAGCTTAAGACAAGGTCTCTTGCTCCTAATAAATTTATAATCTTCCTAGAGAACAGTTAAATATAGTATATAATAGCATGCCGAATTGGTTTCATCAGGAATATCAGAAAGTGCAAGTTAAGCTATGGTATTAACACTCCTGAGATATACAGGAACAAGAGGAGTGGCCTGAATTTATCCATCTCTGCCTTAGGCACCCTGAAAGAAAATGCCAACGGATTTGTTGGGCAAAACTGTATATATCCCTGTGTGAAATAAATCTCAGTTCTTTGAAAGCCTCCAGTGTCAATTTTTAAAATGCTATCACAAGAGTTATCATTAGAGCCCAACAAGGTTGGGGCAACAATCTTTTTCCTACTCTGCCCTTGACTCGCTGTGGCCTTGGACGGGCTTGGCCTTGTTCATCTACAGAACCTGAAAGTCTCACAAATCAAAAAAGTCCGACTCCTCATCGACGAAGCCATCCTGAAGTGTGATGCAGAGCGGATAAAGCTGGAAGCAGAGCGATTTGAGAACCTTCGCGAGATTGGTAACCTTCTGCACCCCTCTGTGCCCATCAGCAATGATGAGGTAGGCGTCGGTGCCACAGCAAGCGGCTGCCTTGCGTCGTTGTCTCCCCTCTCCTTTGGGAAGGGGGCGGAGTGGGAGGAGGACAGTGAAAGTCTGGCACGCTCTGTATAATAGAAGCAGGCTCTTTGTGTATTCGCTCTGCCCACCAATTGAGAATTGAAAGAGTCAGATCCCTGCCTGATTGGGAAGTAGCAGAGACAGCAGGTAGGTGGAGACTCCTGGCACGGAAATCTCTTCTAAATCAGGCTGCTGTCCTCCATTTCGTGTTGCCCGTGGTAGCAGCTTGTCTCGTGGGAGGGATCTGCAAGATCACCCTCACCCCTCACCCACACCCTGCTGAGAAGCTGCAGGTTGAAGGGAAATCTGCATGATAAAAGTTTCCTGCCGCGGGAGCTTCCCCAGCACAAAGCTGCTCTGAGCCCAGCCTTTGTTCCCTGACACCCCAGCCGTGGCAGGGCCCATCTGTGCCTCTTTCATTCATTCCCTGGTGAACGGACATTAAACTCACTGAGGGCTGGGGTGGCAGACTCGAGAGGTCAGGGCCCCGAGCCCGCCCTTGTGTGGCCCTGGACCAATGAGAGCCTGGAAAAAAGAAAATCTGCATTCCCCTCCGTACCCCAGGCAGTGCGGATTGCCCAGGGAAGGGTTTTCCCTGTATAGGATTTTCAAGGAGTCATTTAAAAGGGTATAAAAACGAGAGAATACTACAGATCTTTTGGAAAATCATGATTTCAGTTCCATGGCTAGAATTGCCTCTAGGACTTTATAAATTATTATTTCTCTATTGAGCGCAGATTCTCTAGCAAATTCCCTTCTCTAGTCTCTGTACGCAAGGGCCAAAACCTAGTGTTTGAGTTAAGCAGTGACTTCACAAAGCTCTAGGTCGTTCTTGGAATAGGGTTCGGAAAGATGGAGATGGTAGAATTCAGAGCTCATGCATCTTTGTCTCCTGGTCTTGTTTCCTTAGGATGCCGACAACAAAGTAGAGAGGATTTGGGGTGATTGTACCGTCAGGAAGAAGTACTCTCACGTGGACCTGGTGGTGATGGTAGATGGCTTTGAAGGCGAAAAGGGGGCTGTGGTGGCTGGGAGTCGAGGGTACTTCCTGAAGGTAAGAGTCGGCAACCAGTGAGGTTGGTTATAAAGAAAGAACTGAAAAAAAAGTGCAGAAAACATAACCCACTTAAAGAAGCCCACAAATCCGCCTTTCTACTACAAACTTACTGGCAATTAGATGCAATTCTCTTTCTAAGGCAGGAGAGTGCTTATCAGGATTCCCTGGAACAAAAGCCACTGAGTGATCCTCCGTAATGAATATGTTTTGCTGACTGAATTAGAACAGTCTGTGCCTTTAAGGAGCTCCGTGTAATTGGACAGTCAGACAAGTAATAAAGAGTCAAAAACCCTCTGTGATAAGTGCTCCGGGTAGCCCAGGGTGCTATAGGAACGGGTAGGTGGAGGCAACACACCCAGATTAGCTGGGCAGAGGGCAGATGCACTCAGGGAAGCCTTCCAGAAGGACATGGTAAGGTAGTTTTGGAAATACTGTCCATATAGGTATGTTCTGCGTATACAAATAAGTCCAGTGTTTTACGAATTAGCACAGGAAGACTCTCCCATGCACCCTGGGTGAACAGTCCTTTTCCTTTGATTGGTACCTTAAAGGGAATGCTTTTCAGATGATGTGCTGTGCATGGCTGTTAAGAAAGAGTCTCTTGAGTCAGTTGTTGGATCCATGGTCTTTGTGGCCTCCTGTGTGCCCCCAGTTGCCTCTGGGGGTAAATGCTAGCAGATGAACGTGATGGCAGCAGAACCCACTCACACAGTGCTGTGTCTGCTCCTTTAGGGGGTCCTGGTGTTCCTGGAACAGGCACTCATCCAGTATGCTCTTCGCACTTTGGGAAGTCGGGGCTACACTCCCATTTATACCCCCTTCTTCATGAGGAAGGAGGTCATGCAGGAAGTGGCACAGCTCAGCCAGTTTGATGAAGAACTTTATAAGGTGAGTAGCCTGAGGCAGTGTGGCAGAATGACTCCTTAAGGTATGAAGTTTAACTTCAAAGACACAGCAATGCTGTCCAGCAGAACTTCCTGCGATGATGAAATGTTCTATATTGTGGCTATTGAGCACTTAAAATGCGGCTAGTGCAACTGAGGAAGTAAAATTTTAATCTTTATGAATTTTAATTTAAATGGTCACATGTGGCTGGTGGCTACCATTTGGACAGTGCAGACATAGAGCCTATTTTATCTTTCCCCAGATAGTTTATGTGATCTATCTAAATTGAGCATGCTTTAGCACCATGAGCTTAGAAAAGAAGCTCATATATTATTATTAAGCTTGGACAAAAGGAAATTGTAGAAGTGGCTGATCTTCCCGTGTCCTCCCACTCCTGACCCCAGACTGGAAGCTTCCACAGGGGGAGACATACTTTCCTTTGGATGGATGTGGCTTCCAGTTTGTGGCTCTTTCTCAACCATGAACCATCTCGGGGAGAGCCAGTGGATTTGAGTTGAGGTGCAGAAGATCATTCTGAATCAACCAGCTTTAACATCAGCTGTAGCTCCCCCCACCCAAAGTCTACGCCCAACACTCAGAATTTCTAGTGTCTCTGCTAACGGCTGCCCATCGCAGCTGAGTCCACTTCTCACCTGTCCCTCTCCTTCAACCCTGTTCCAGGGCAGGGGGGGAACGACTTTGTTCTTATTGGCTGTTTCCTTCCAAAACCCATGTAGCGGGTAGTTAGACAACTGCTCCTGGCCTCATCTGATTTATCTTATGTAGAGAGATGAGTTAAATAGTCAGAACCTTCTTCCCACTAGGTCGTGTTGGTGAGTTCAAAGGTATGTTTTAATTCAATCAAGATGCAGTGGGAAACAAAATGCTCTCTCCAAACCCTGAGCATTGGTACAGCCTTGGGGTCCTCCTCTTCTTCCTTTTAATGAGAGGAACATGTGCATTATCAGATGAGACCTGTTTTTATCTTTTCCCTTTTTTTCTCATCTCAACTCCCAAGATTGGATGGATAATCACTGGCAGAACTTTAGAAGGATGCCCTGCAGGTAACACCAGGGAGACGCTTATAGGGAAGATTATGAATAATATTAGGTAGCAGGTGCTCCGTGTGTTCGCAGCATTCTCCATCTCTTATCCAGATGCTTCTTGGAGCCATAGGCAGGGAGAATCACAGGTCTCCATAGTGAGGAATTTTGGCTGGCACTTTTTGCCTAATAACCTCAGTTTATTAGTTCTCTAGAGCAGTGCTGTCCAACTGAACTTCCGGCAATAGTGGAAATGTTTTGTATCTGTCCTATCCAGTGTGGCAGCCACCAGCCACATGTGGCTGTTGAAATGTGGCTCATGCAAACCAAGGAATTAAATTTTAATTGAATTTAAATAGCCATGTATGGCTAGTGGCTATACCATATTAGACCGCAAGCTCTATTGTTTTTACGTTGTATGTGAATAGCCTCACACGGGGCTAAATTCCCACTGTTAGGTAGCAAGGTAGTTTTCCACATTTCTAAACACTGGCCCAGAGGAAGTTTCCTCCCCTCTCTTTTTTTTTTTAGTTTTAATTAAAGTAAATCACATGAGAGAAAATTTGGAATTAGTGGGGGGAAATCATCTTCTTTCCCATTACCTACTACAATTGTCATTTTTAATATTCTTGTGGGAGCTTGTTTTATACATGTATCATTTTCTCATACTTCCAATCACAATATATATAGATTGCCTTTTTACTTCACATTATATCAGAAGCATTTTTCAGTGTTACTACATGGTCTTCATAACCATCATTTATTAGCGGTTACATAATATTACATGGCATGGATATAGACTACCCAGCTCTTCCCCTGTTGAATATTTAGGGGGCTTCCTTTTTTTTGCCATCAGTAAGTAATGTTACAATGAACTTTGTCCTGTCTATAGCTTTTTTTTTCTTTTGCATTACTTTCTTCAGCTGAATACCGAAGTGATTCTTCAAGGATTACAACCCTAGATCAACCCATAAGCACCAAGAGAGCAGAGACTGTCTCCTTTTGCCCCGCATTGGCAAAAAGGACTTGGCTCTTACTAAATGCCTCACAAACATTTGTCAAGTGGATTAATTTATACTGCTGCCAGCTAAGGTTTTATTGCACGCCTGCCATCACTGGCCACTATACATCATTTATAAGTATTTCATTTATTAGATAAAGTAAAAATAGTATCAGAGGGAATTCCCTGGCGGTCCAGTGGTTAGGGCTTCACACTTCCACTGCAGGGGGCCTGGGTACTGGTCAGGGAACTGAGATCCCACAAGCTGCATGGTGAAGCCAAGGAAAAAAAAAATAGTATCAGAATATTTTATCTTCTTTTAATTTGCATTTCTTTGATCTCTAGTAGGGACCCATTTTGGACTGACCCATTCCCTCCCATGTCTTTTTAGCATCTCCTGCTCACTCCTGGGAAGGGATTGAAGAAAATTTGTCCTCCCATCACTCAGATCTTCTCTATGTGATCTGTGTGATCTCTGTGATTTCTTGCTCGAGCTGAGGTCGTACTCCCTCACTCTTAACGAGTAAATATTACCCTCCTCTGACAGGTGATTGGCAAAGGCACTGAAAAGTCTGATGACAGCACCTATGAGGAAAAATATCTGATTGCCACCTCCGAACAGCCCATTGCTGCTCTCCACCGGGACGAGTGGCTTCGGCCAGAGGATTTGCCAATCAAGTATGCCGGCCTGTCCACCTGCTTTCGCCAGGAGGTGGGCTCCCACGGCCGTGACACCCGTGGCATCTTTCGAGTCCATCAGTTTGAGAAGGTGAGTAGGCAGGTCAGGGTGAGGGATGGGACCCTTCTCTCTATCTCTCCAGGGCTGTTCTAGAAGAGATAGAATCTGTGTTGCTCAGGCCCACCCCAGCTCCAGTCTTTCCTCTCGTTGCCTCTGTCTGGGTTTCTAGGGAAGAGCCTGAGAGGCACATGGTGGAGCGGCTAGAGCATGGACTCTGGAACCAGGCTGCCTGAGTCCAAAGGCCAACTCTACCACTTACTGCTGTGTAACCTTGAACAATTTGCTTAACCTCTCTGTGCTGTTTCCTCCTCTGTCAAAGGAAGATAATAGTAGCACCTACCCCATTAGGCTACTGTGAGGATTAAACCAGTTACCACGTGGAAAGTACTTAGGACAGTAGGCGCACGTTACGTGGGACGCTCTCTGCACAAGCATTCGTTCCTGCTGCAGCCCCAGCCAGTCCAGTTCAGCCCCGATCTCTCACCAGGACCCCAGCCCCGCCTGACTCTCAGTGGAAGAGGAATAGGTCTTCATTGCTAGGATAATTCCCACTTCAGCCTTCAGTTTATTCACCCCGTCCCATTGTCACTGTGCCCTTGGGTCCCTCTTTGCAGATTGAACAGTTTGTCTACTCATCGCCACATGACAACAAGTCCTGGGAGATGTTTGAGGAGATGATCACTACCGCAGAGGAGTTCTACCAGTCTCTGGGGATCCCTTACCATATCGTGAATATTGTCTCAGGTTATCGGCCTCCCTCTCCTGCATCCCACAAACACCACCCTGACCAGTTGAGCTGCCACACAAAGAAATAGCTCACAATCCAGTTAATTGCCCACATTAATTAAAATATCACACTCTTTTCCCTTGGGAGTTCTTGGTGCTAAGAATATCTGGGCATGATTTCCCTCCTGGGGATAACATGTGAATTAAAGAATTCTTTGGGTTTGCTAAAGGTTAGCCTTCTGAAATACCATCCCTCCTTCATGAATTCTAGGGGTTTTTCCTTACAGGTTCTTTGAATCACGCTGCCAGTAAGAAGCTTGACCTGGAGGCCTGGTTTCCGGGCTCAGGAGCCTTCCGTGAGTTAGTCTCCTGTTCTAACTGCACAGACTATCAGGCTCGCCGGCTCCGAATCCGATACGGGCAAACCAAGAAGATGATGGACAAGGTAGATGGCCCCTGGGGAGGCAGGAAGCAGGGCCTTCAGCTCAGAGTAGGTCCATCTTATTTCTCAGCCCTTGGAGGACATTATTTCCCGGCGTCATGGGAAAATCTGAGCTGCTCAGTCTAGACCAAAAAGGGAATCTGAAAATGACTTCACTGAATCAGGACTGAGTCCTTTTAGATAGAAACCTGATTCTAGCTCTATTCTACAAGGTAATTCTAGCTTTTCTCTTCTTGGCTTTGTTTTCCATAACTCCAGATAAAGAGTAATCCCCATTTGTCTACACAGAACAAGTTGGAGGCAATTGTCTTCCCTCTTCTCACCCAAGAAGGTCTGGGTTGTAAGCTTATCTGTTCAAACCCAATTTTCAGGCCCTAATCTTTTCCAGGTCAGGGACTTGAAAGGGGTTAAAAGGAGAGGCCATTGAGTAGTCACTTCCCTCCCTCAAAGGGCCCAACTCTCCTCAAAATACTGGGACCTACCACTTGTCACTTATGGAGACATGAGGAATCTTCCTGGAGTTATCTAATAAGCAATAAATACCAAACAGAATTCAAAGGTTTAAAGATCATTAATGGGTAGAACCTGTTTTTTATTTGATTTTAGATTTGGATTTGGATAGTTGCAGTTGGGGGAGTCTGGCTGAGTGGATGGTTCCTGGTCATCAGTAAGCCCAGCTAGGGGTTGAGTATAACTGCTCCCTCTGGGGACCCTCTCCTCGCAGGTGGAGTTTGTCCACATGCTCAATGCCACGATGTGCGCCACAACTCGCACCATCTGTGCCATCCTAGAGAACTACCAGACAGAGAAGGGCATCCTCGTGCCTGAGAAATTGAAGGAATTCATGCCACCAGGTGAGACTCCCAGCCCAGCCCATCTTCCTCCTCTTGTCTGTCTTCCTGCTCTTCTAAATAGTAAACCCCTTTCAGAATGCACCAAGTTTTCTTGTTCATACACAGCCCCCAAAACTCTGCCTGTCCTCTGGTGCTGGGCATTGCAAGGGGCAAGGTTGAAAAGTAGCCAGTGCCGGTATGAGCTTCTATTTAAATGCGGCTAAAATTCAGGCTGGGAAAAAAGGAATAAATGAAAGCAGTGCCTGCCTTTGTCTTGTGGAACTTTCCCCAGAGGTCCCTGGACTTTGACTCTTGAGGAATGATGGGTTGTTTGGTTGGCTGTTCCCTTTCAGATCTCCAGGAACTGATCCCCTTTGTGAAGCCTGCACCCATTGACCAGGAGCCATCGAAGAAGCAGAAGAAGCAGCATGAGGGCAGCAAAAAGAAAGGGGCAGCGAGAGATGTTGCCCTGGAAAGCCAGCTGCAGAATATGGAGGTCACTGATTCCTGAACATTCCTTTCTTCCACTTTACCAGGCATCCATTTCAATTAGCTGCAATCTCAGAGCCTGCCCGCAGGCAGGGAAGCCAAGCACGCACCCATCGCCCACCCCGTGTGACTGCTTTACCAAAAGGGGAACCATCTGCCCTATACAATGCAGTGTTCCTCTTTTCTCGCTTGGGCATAGGATCTAATCACCAATGACTGATGAAACCGTGTAATAAAGCATCTCTGAGGGAGGCCAGGGCTCTTCCTCAGGCTTCTGCCCAGGGCTTGAACCCTGTCTCTGACAGTTCTCCCTGGAACCGTATTCACTTTTGTTTTTCCTGCTATATCAGGCAGGTTGTTCCATTTAGCAGAGAGCCTCTGAGAAGGTAGGTGAAGGCAGGGGTAGATTTAGTAAAGTCTCAAGGGGAAAGTGAAAACTGAGTCTTAGACACACAGGCTTGCAGGGCAAGGGCAGGATCCTCCTTTGTAAATTTGCTCCTGCTTTGTTAAAGCAGTTAGGTAGGACCAGCTTAGAGACCTGAGTTGATATAAAAAGCTTCATAGCGGGACTTCCCTGGCGGTCCAGTGGTTAAGAGTCTGCATTTCCACTGTAGGGGGCGCAGGTTCGATCCCTGGTTGGGCAACTAAGATGCCACATGCCGCACAGCGTGGCCAAAAAAATAAAAGCTTCATAGCACTTCTGTTCCCTAGGAAAGGCTCCGTGGAGAGGGAAGGAGGTGGTGAGACATCAGGGTAGATGAGACTACATTTAATCCAGAAAAGCCCCTAGATTGAAGAGCACAGGGCAGGGCCTTATTCACAGCTGCTTCTCTCTTTGTAGTCATCCCCAAATGGGAGACCAACTGCCTGGCACCTTGTTGCTCAACTCTAGAGGATCGATATAGCCCACAGGGCAGGGGGCTGGTGGGAACAAGGTTTCAGTCCTTTCTCTGGAGCTTCCACCGTTGTCCCAATAGCCAATTCACCCTTCTCTGGGGAGGATGATGTTGAGGCTCTTTATTTACCTGCCGTCTTTCATCTGCAATCTACAAACACTTTAATAACACCACCTGTTAGTTTAGTGCTTCTCCCCTAGGAGTCTAAAATACTTCCTACAGATGATCTCTTTTATCTTTGTGACAGTCCCAGACAGGAGGGTGGGGACATGATTATACCTCTTCCATCATAAGGAAGAGAGTACAAGGTGGGTAAGGGAGTTGAGAAGCATGGCCGGGTGGAAGCCAGGAGTCCTGACTCCTCAGCAGGGCTTGATGCTTGCTGTGTTTCTTTGGAAGGATGAGAACAGGACTCTGAACTGGCCTGTAACTTAGGAGCTTGATTTCGTCTTCCTTAGTCCCTAAGCAGCAACTTCCCCAGGCCTGCTGGAGCTTGCTTAGCACCCAGGAAAGAGGCCATGTGCTTGGTTTTCCACTGGGAGCTTGGGCTGATCCTGTGAATCTTGCGACTGTCAAAACTGGGGCACCTGGAAAGGTGACCACAGCGA
This sequence comes from Balaenoptera ricei, assembly GCF_028023285.1. Lineage (NCBI taxonomy): Eukaryota > Metazoa > Chordata > Mammalia > Artiodactyla > Balaenopteridae > Balaenoptera > Balaenoptera ricei. The sequence continues at coordinate 96,057,244 of NC_082639.1, forward strand.
CTCTTCTGCCCCAGGCAGGCTCACCAGCCCGCCTCTACTCTAGCCAGTGCCCCAGCTCTGGGATAACAAAGCCAGGGCAAGAGAACAAAAGAGCAAGCTGCTCCCATATACTTGGAAGGATGAGATTCACATTCCTGTAGCCTCAACTATTTGGTTTGAAGAAAGTCAGTTTACACAGTGAGCAGGAGGCTGGTTTTGGCCACCACCACACACCGCTCTTTCCTGTTTGAAAAGCTCATTGGGCTCTGGGATTAGAAACTTTCAAGTGGCCCTGCACACCCCCGTCTAGCCTTAGGGGTCACTACAGCTGCCTCCTCTGCTCCCCACTCCTACCCTCTTGGCTGCTGGTGCCTGTGACCTTCCACCAGGAGGCACTGTATTTCTCTGGCCCTGAAAGTGCTGCAGGAGGAGGAGCTGGCCGCCTTCTTCTCACCCGACTAGTTTTCTGGACCTGGCTGCACCTGGGACCTGGACTCACCCTGCTCGTTTATCCAGAGAGCCTCCCGCCCTGTGCTGCTGGCAGCCCAGCTCCCCATGCCAGCCTTCCCTGTGGCTGGTCAGTGTGTGGGCTGGCTTGTAAAAAGGAGTGAGTGGAGGCCTGGAAAATAGCTGCTGTGTGGACCAAGTAGTCTGTTAGCTGAAAGTCTATACCTCCTTGAAGCCACAAGACAGAAAAATAGTAATTGTGAAGGAAAGGATGATCCCATGGCTGAGGTCCCTCCCTGCGTGTGGAAAACACGTGAGCAGGAGACGCACATAGGCACTTATTTACTGAGTGCTTGCCCTGTGCTAGGTGTGATTAGGAGCAGGGGTTACAGAAAGAATGGGACACAGTCCTTGCTCTCAAGGAACTCCCAGTCACTGGGAAAGGTGTGGCTTGCCTTCCTCCAGTGAGCTGAAAACCAGGCTCCTTCCCTCCCTGGAGCTGTGGGATGGGGCTGATGTGAGCCTTGTTTAGGATAGGCCGGCTGGCCTGGAACCTGAGCACCAGGAATGGGCCCAGATAACCTTGACCACCCTGGCAGTTGCCTCCGCAACCCACGGCTGATGCCCTCATCCCTGGCACCCGACCTGCCCCATCTCCAACCTCAGCTGCCCCGGTTACCTCAGCAAACAGCCCCCACGGGCGCCAGGGAGTGAGTCAGAGCCCTGGGTCTCTTACCAACCCTTGGTTCCCACACCCAGGAGTTCAGGGACCAAGATGCAGGTCTGGGTGCTTCAGGCAAGAGAGAGGAGCCACCAGGCCTTTCTAGCAAGAGAGAGACAACTAGAAGGCCAACTTCTAGAGAGAAATACCTAAAGAGTCAGGCAACTGTGGGGACCCAACATGAGACCAAGGGGCCTGCCCAAACTCACAGTCTGCTGGGAAGTTTAGTTTATCAGCCGAGCACCGCCAATGGGGAAACCACACCTGGGAACTGACACCTCCCCTGTTACCTGTCCTGCTTTTCCTTCCCTGAAGCGGTTCCGGTTTACCCAGGGTCCTGAGAACGCCGCCTCTCGCCATACCTCCCTCTGGGGGCCTGGGGCAGCCCTGGCTGCACTCCCAGGAGGAGTCTGACAGGCAGAGCTGGGACGGACCCTGGAGAAATATGCTGCAAGTCAGAGCCTGCGCCTGGATGAGGGGCGTGCTCCACTCCCCCAGCCACCTCTCAGCAAAGGGTTCCCCCAGAGCTCCTCCCAGATACACACAAAAGGGGGCGCCACCCTGCATCTCCAAGGAGGGCGGTCCTGATGGTGCTGACATAGCCGCCTCTGACGTTGCCCTTTTAAGAGACCCCCCCGCCAACGGCGGCGGGCCTGCGGCCGGCAGGTTCTTGTTGCAGAACCCCAGCAAGTGCGGCGCCCCGTCTGCGGAAAGGAGGAGACAGGACGCCCACCTTGCCAGTCTCGACCTCTGGGTCCCCGGACCTGCGGGCAGAGGTAGGGGGTCCCAGCAACCTCAGATTCTGAGAAAACCCCTTTTTTCTAGAGGGGAAGTTCCTCTCTCGCGCTGTTCTCATTGGTTGGCTGGCGAGCCCTGCATTTTGGAGAGCGGTAGGGTCCTTCCCTTGGACCAGGGCTTCCCTCCCCCTACACAAGCCTGCTGTCAGAAATGGTCTGGAAAATTATTTTTACTGAGGTGTAAATTACTGATAAGATGGTGTGACCCTGTAGGGACACTTTTATTTTTCCTTGTTTTTATCAAACCCTAAAGAAAGGGAAGAATTGAGCTCCCATTTAGAATAGCATTCATTCTCTCCTCCTTCCATCTTGTCTGGGGTTGGGGGGGGGGGGTGGAATTCTTTTTTTTACTCTTTCTCCAAAACCAGCCTTGTGTACTTGTGCCCTGGATCTCGCCGCCTTTCGGAATTCCTGAGTCCCTGTTCTTCGGCCAGCTCTCTTTTCAACCTCCCTCTCCCTCTCCTATGCCTCCCCTCCCCACCCATTCCCCTCAACTACCAACCTACTTACACTTCCCCATCTTAAAACAGCCTTTCTGCCATCCAGCCTCTGCTGTCAAATTATGATCCCAACTGGCTCCTTTTCCTCAAAGAAAAATAAACCCTGGACACTTGTAGGTTCTGCTACCTCATCAACATTCCGGGTCCTCCTAGTCCCCACCCCTTCAGAGGAAAGGTAGAATGTTCCAGACTGAGGGAATAGCATGAGGGAGCAGGAAGAAAGCCTGAATAGCTGGAGTGCAGAGGGTGAGAGGAATGTTGAGTTGGGGCTAGAGAAGTGGGCAGGGTAAGGAGACAGGGCCCTCCCCTAAATGCTGGATTCCTGGGGCTCTTGCCTCTGGCTGCTCTTTCTCTGTATGCTCTCCTGCTCTACATCCCAAATCCATCATCTCTCATTCACACATCTCTGGCTCTGGCCCACTTACTCCCAACACACCCTGAGCATCTTCACCAGGATCCAAACCTGTAAGTCCTGAGTCTAACTCCCTATCTGATCCTCTGCCCCTACTCTCCTCTGGGTATTCAGGCACCCAAAACAAATACCTGGGAGTCACCCTGGACTACCCCCTCCTCTTCCCCAGCAGCCGATCTCCCACAGTCCCACTGAATCTCTTCATCACCCCGATCTGGCCCCTTGGCAGCCTAGTCCTCAGCTGCAGCACAGACTCCCCTCCTCCTGGACTGTTACAACCACCTCGTGTCTGCCAGGCCCCAGCCCCTCCTTCAGGTGCAGCCTCCCCGCTGTGGCCGATGGTACAGCCACGTCATGCCCTCACCCCCACCCCCGCCAAAACGCTTCAGCTGGCTCCCTCAACCTAGGAAGTAAAGTCCAGACTTCTCAGCCAGATCCGGATTCATCAAACTGTGGCCACAGTTCAGATTAGCAGGCTCTTCTGCTCTTCTTTTCCCTACCGTGAGCCCTGCTTCAGCCCCGGGGGACTACTCACCTCTCCCAGCACTGACCATGCAATGCCCCCTCCTTATCTGCTCACGCTGTTCCCTCTACCCCAGTGCCTTTCCTCCTGCCTGTCCCTGGAATTCCTCCTTCCCCTTCAAGGTGATTCAAATGTCGCCTCCTTTACAATGCCTTCTCTAACTTCTCCCACCCTCACACAGAGATATTAATGAATACGGCTCTACCACAGCATTTGTCTCTGTCCACATTAGACTGGTTGCTCCTTGAGGCCAGAGCTGGAGTCTTGTTCATTTGTGTCCCTCTCACACCTCTCATGTCCAGTGCCTGGAGCATGGCTAGGGCTGGACAGGGCTGTCTCCTCGGCCTGCTCTGAAAAACTTATAAGTTATTACAGATGTTGCTTTGGGATTTGCTCCTCGCAGCTCAACCTCAGGCTCCATCTCTTCCCCTCTGTGCTCAGGAGCCAAAAATGATCTCAACTGGATTTTAGATGGACTGTGCATCTGTATGGAATGCTTGGGCCTATTGAGCCACCCTCCGCAAACAGTGCCAGCACTGTGGGCTGAAACTATCATGGGTTAAGGTATCCAATGCCACCTTTTGAGTCCCAAAGAAAATCTATCTAACTTGGCTGGACATCAGGCTTACAACTCCTGGCTGCAGCTGGCATTGGGAATACAGTTTTGTGATTAATGTGAATGAGTTCAGGGCTGCCCAAAGAGAACCCTAGAGACCCAGCTGGCCTCCCAGATGGGGGTTCAAGGAATGAAGGGACCACCTGGTCACTCCTCTATGCCATTCGTCAATTCATCCATCCATCCATCCACTTGACTAATATTTACTGAGTGCCTGCTACGTATCAGGTGCCATGCTAGGTACTAACTAGGTATTTAAGGCAAACGTGTTCTCCTTGCTCCTGGAGCTTACAGCTAGTGGGTAAGACAGATGTTAACCAAGTAAAGTAACAAATAAATACTTTATGTAATTACAGACTTCAGTATGTGCCATAAAGGAGGGAACATTTAAGACTGCCACATTCAGCAGCTGGAAAGAAGGCAGGGTGCCCAGAACAGAGTGAAGGGGGAGGAGTAAGAAGGGGCTGGGCCACTCCATCACGGGCTTTGTGGACCTCTGTGAAGTTGGCTTTTATTCAAGGCACAATCAAAAAGCCCGGTGCAGGGTTATTAGGAAGGGAGCGACATGCTCAGATTCATACTTCACAATACCACTCGGCAAAGGACACCATGAGGAGTCCTTTAATCGGAAAAATCCAGAATGTGGCACATTCAACAGGAGAACTAGCCTGGACTTTTCAAACAGTCAATATCACAGAAAAGAAAGAAGGAAGGAAGGTAGCAAGGAAGGAGTGAAAGAAGGAAGGAAACTAAAGCGACATATGGCCAAATGTAATGCATAAACTTCTGGTTTAAAAGTACAGCCATCAAAGACCTTTGAGGGACAAGACGGAATTTGAATCAGGCCGGAATAAGATGACACCGGAATCATCACTCGAGTTCCTGGGTGTGGCAGCAGTCCCCTAGGGCTCTGACTCAGGCACGGCACACTGAGGGGGCGAGGGTGGAAGCTCTATGATGTTTGCACCTCGCTTGCACTTCATTCTCCAAACACCGAGAGAAAGCATAGTGCTGACGATTATTGAATCTAAGTGGAGAGTATCCGGGGGATACGTTGTACCATTTTGGCAATTTTTCTGAATGCTAGACATTTTCTAAAATAAAAAATTGGGGGAGAGTGTTTTCAATCTAAAAAATGTTTATTAATTTAAAAAGTTTAAAAGATTACTTAGGCGGCTGAATGGTGACTGGTTTGGAGGAGAAGCAACCTCATGAAGAATCCATGCAGCTCTGGTTGAGCGCCCCCTCTGTGCCAGGCATGGAGATGGGGGCTGAGAAACAGCCCGCCTTCAAGGCACACACCCGCTGTGAAGAAAAGTGCAGGGCAGCAGATGGGCACACAGGCGAGTGTGGACAGGAGAACATGCAGGTCCTGGCCCGCCCGGGGCTGCTGGCCTGTGGTCCGTTTCATTCCCCCGCCGCCATTCCCGGAGCAGCAGTGTCTGGAGCTCCCCGAGGCCAGGCTCTCCCCTCACCATTTCTGGGCCCTTTATAAAGCAACACCAAGGGCTTCCCTGGTGGCGCAGTGGTTGAGAATCTGCCTGCTAACGCAGGGGACACGGGTTCGAGCCCTGGTCTGGGAAGGTCCCACATGCCGCGGAGCAACTAAGCCCGTGAGCCACAACTACTGAGCCTGCGCGTCTGGAGCCTGTGCTCTGCAACAAGAGAGGCCACGATAGTGAGAGGCCCGCGCACCGCGATGAAGAGTGGCCCCCGCTTGCCACAACTAGAGAAAGCCCTCGCACAGAAATGAAGACCCAACATAGCAATCAATCAATCAGTCAATAAATAAATCTTTTAAAAAATGAAAAAATAAAGCAACACCGAGCCCAGAAACAGGATCTGCAGCCGGGGCCTCTCCCCACCTCTCTCCTGTCAGAGAAACTGCCCCGCCCACCCACCAAAGGTCACCTCGACCTCTGCCACCAGCAGCCTCCCTCCACACCTCTCCTTCCAAGCAGGCCATAGGTCCCAGAATTTCAGCCCACAAGGATCTACCCATGACAGAGATCACCTGGTTCTTCCCAGTCTGGCCCAGTCTGGCCCTGTTTGGCCCTTCAGTGTGCTGGGCCACAACACACCCGACCCAGTCTTTTTTCTTTTTTTTTTTTTTGGCCATGCCATGTGGCTTTCGGGATCTTAGTTCCCCGACCAGGCATTGAACCTTGCCCTGGCAGTGAAAGCACCGAGTCCTAACCACTGGATGGCCAGGGAATTCCCACACCCACCCCAATCTTGGCTTCGGCCAAGGTGACACTCACATTTCACTCATTCGTAGTTTATACTGCTTAATCTGGAGCCAGATTGCCTGGGTTCCAATCCCAGGTCTGCCATTTACTAGCTGTGTAACCTTGGAGAAAACCCTTTACCTGTAGGTTAAAGGAGTTTGCTGATGAATTCATCTGGCCAGGAATGCAGTTCCTGATTCTTCAAGAGGCAACCCAAGTCCTACTTCCTCCAAGAGGCAGACTGAGATTTCCTCAACCTTCTCTGCTCCCTCCTCTGAATTCCTTCAGCCTTTTCTATCTCAGCAGCTCCTGGAGCACTTCACCCACACTACCTTGTTCAGTTGAGAGCCACATCTTATGCATGTGTGTATTTTCTGTAGACCTGGGGGACCCTCAGGAAGCAGCATGGGTGAGGAAGTCCCATTGGAGCTGGAGGACAGCCTGGGCTCTCCCCACAGGTCACTTTCCCTCCCGGGGTTTGGACTAGAAGAGCGGGAAGTTCCATTTGAACGGACTCCAGGATCTTGCTGCACCTTGGTTTTCTCCCATGTGGGAGGGAGATCTAAAGGTTCCTTAAGCTGGAAAGTTCCATGAAATAGGCAGGCCTTCCCCTAGGGGTCAAGGAGGACACCACCAAGACAAGCCCTAGTTTGAGACTCTGTGATGCGTAGAAGACTTGGAAGTTTCCGTCCTGTTTTTGGGAGGGAGAAGCGGCTGAGCGGGGGAGAGTGGACTGGGGAGGCAGTTCTGTCCTGTGCCCCTTGGGGGCAGGGCAGGGAGACCATGAAGGACTATCTGCCAAACGTGCCTGGAGATGAAGGGAGGGGTTCCTTGCATCCCCAGCCTGTCTGTCCTTGGGCAGAAAGGCCCTTCGCAGGGAAGGGGGCTTCCCACAGCCATGCTGCCTCCGCTCTAGGCTCCAGAATCAAGTTCTCCAGCCAAGGCTGCTGCGCTCTCCCACCCAGCAAGCTTATTTTAGCACAAAGGGAGAGAGATGAATGGAGGGCTGCAGTTTCTCCATGCGTTGGCTTGGGCCTTCAGCAGAAATGAGTCTCATTACCCAACCCCAATTCAAAGGATAATTAACAGATGGTATAATTTCCGAGCATTCTCCGTGCCACATGGCTGTTAGGTGAAGAGCAAAATGCCTACGCAGCCCCTAGATCCTCCCAAACCACAGAGACAAAGGGAGTCCGGAGAGGCCCAGCCCAGTGGAGGGCACTTAAGCCACCCTTCTGTCTCTGGAGCTGCCCTTGGCCTTGTTCATCTTCAGTCAAAGAAGAGGGCACTTCCCTGAGTCGTGGGTCCCCTGCCCACTTCCTTCTCCTCATCCCGTCCACTACCATTGCCAGGAGTATAGTCTAACCCGAATCCCTCTTGCTGTCACCAAAGCTCATCTCCTTTCCTTTTCCGCGGGGAGAAAGAAAGCTGATTTCTCATTCTTGGCATCACTGTGTGGTCACACGGAAGTTCCCTGGGCTGGGGCCTCTGAGAGGGGATTCACAGCTCTCCTGCTGTGACCCACTGAGAGTGACACTGCTGTGACCAGAGTGCCGTGTTGGAAGAGAGCATCTGGCCCCATGCTTTTCAAACTGGATTCCTCCAGACCCTCAAGCTCCACAGGGGGCCCAGAGGTGTGCTCCTTGGGGAGCAGTGGGGATGGGGCAAGACCTGACTCCCACTTCAACCCAGCAGCACTACTATCTGCTTTATATTCTGGGCTTCTACTTTAGAAAAGAATCATTGAAAAAAGGATTCTACCGCTAAATTAATTTTTGAAATTATTGAGCTTATTCGATCCCCTCATTTTACAAAAGGAAATTGAGGCACATGCATTTGACCAAGGTCACACAGCTAGAGGGGGGTGGGCTGGGACTAGAAAAGCCCTGGTTTCCTCCCCAGGCCAGCCCTCAGACCACCAGCCCCAGCCCCTCGCTGCTCACACAGTTGGCCCTGGGACCCTGGTTGGGGTATGAGACAGGGAAGTCCCTTTGAATCATCCTCTACCTCCCTTGCCTGGCTCTTCTTCAAGGTCCAGCTTCCATGCCTGGACCTTCTCCAGGAGCTCCGGAATCTCCCACACCCCTTCAAGTGGCAGGTCCAGTCTGAAGGCCTGCTCTGTGAAGAGGCTCCAGAGCCCCGTGCACTGGGCAGGGCTGTTTGCTGTCACAAAGCTGTGGGTAGAAGGAGGGGAGTGGCAGCTGGACGTTGATGGAGAAGGAGGGAGGGGGCAAGAGGTCATGTCTCCAGACAAGAGGCCCTATGGGGCAGTGAAAACCACTGGTCTAGGACCCAGGAAGCCTGAGTTAAAACTTGGCTCCACCCCTATCCAGCCTTGTGACCCTGTACAAGTTTCACCCTCTCTGGCCCTCAGAACCTGCTAATATTAGCATGTTTATACCAGCTGACTTTTGCTCTGACATTCCCAGCTTACCTCCCCCTGAAAAGCCCAGGTGGCATCCAAGCTGAGGCTGGGGTCATTCTGCACTGCCTTCTGCAGCTGGACCCCAAAGGGGCAGCCTGATTAGATCACAACTTTGCTGAGGGGTGTGGGGAGGTGTGGGCTCAGGACCTCACTGTGTGTTTGCAGGGAAGTGGGGTGTCTCTCTGGCATATGGGAGAGGCTTTATACTATTGAACAGGGCCGTTTTAACTCAGTCTGACCCAGACCTGTGGAGGGGACAGCAGCAAGGGCTCCAATCAGCAGCCAGCAGTATCCAGCCTTGCTGGGTGGCGTGAGGTGGGCACTTGGCCTCTGAGAGCCCTTCAGAAGATTTTGAAAACCTCTAAACATACTTAGGGTACTGCCACCATTATTATCATTTGCTGTCTGGCTTCTGATTGTTAATTCCTCTCTAGACTGTTGTAGGAATCTGGCACCGGCCCAGGGGCAGGCCTGGGGTGGGACTGGGGTGGGGAAAGGGGGTCTGGACTGCTTGAATTCTACAGCACTGGTGCGGAGGAGGGCGCTGGGTGGGGCCCACCTCCTTCGGTGCGGCTGGCGTCGCCACTTTAAGGCGACGGCGGCGCGAGCAGGTCTATGGTAATGAGCCGCCGCTGCCGCCGCCGCCGCCGCCGCCGCTGCCGCTCTGCAGAGCTCGCCCGCCCGCCTGGGAGGCGAGGGAGCGTGGGGCTGGGCCCGGGGCCGCGGCGACAGAAGCAGCAGCAGCGGCGGGGACGCGGGACACGAGCGGGCGGCGCGGGGCCGTCGGGGGCGGCCGGGGCCGGGCCGGCGTCCGGGTGCGCAGCTCCGCGGGAGCAGGTGGGCTATCCCGCGGGAGCGAGGAACACTCCGAGGATCTGGGGGCCGGCAGGGCCAAGGGCGCGCGGGGTCCGCGGGCGCAGGTGGCGAGAGCCGGGTGTGCCAGTGGAGGCGCGGCGCCAGCCCGTGGTGGTCGGTGTGACCGGGGCGCGGGCCCGGCTCAGGGAACGGTGGGAGCCGGGGCTCCGGTGAGGCATCAAGGAGCAGGCCCCCGGGGACTGGCGCCCTGGCCTGGGCATGAGGCGCGGCGGGGCGGGCAGGAGCGGGAGGAGGAGCCGCCGCCGCCGTTGACCCGGCCGGCCGGGAAGAGGGAGAGATGCGGAGCCCGGCGGCCCGCGCCCCACTTCCAACACCGCTGCCGCTGCTACTGCTGCTGCTGCTGCCGCCGCCACTACTGGGAGACCAAGTGGGGCCCTGTCGTTCCCTGGGGCCTGGGGGACGCGGTTCCTCGGGGGCCTGCGCTCCCGTGGGCTGGCTCTGTCCAGCCTCATCCTCGAACCTCTGGCTCTACACCAGCCGCTGCAGGGATGCAGGGATGGAACTGACTGGCCATCTGGTGCCCCACCACGATGGTCTGAGGGTCTGGTGTCCAGAATCCGGGGCCCAGATCCCCTTGCCGCCAGCGCCCGAAGGCTGCCCCTGGAGCTGTCGTCTTCTGGGCATTGGAGGCCACCTTTCCCCACAGGGCAAGCTTGCCCTGCCCCATGAGCACCTGTGCTTAAAGGCCCCACGGCTGAGATGCCAGTCCTGTAAGCTGGTGCAGACCCCAGGGTTCAGGGCAGGGGAAAGCTCAGCAGAAGCGTCCATGGGTGGACGTCGGAAGAGGAATGTGAATACAGCCCCGCAGTTTCAGCCCCCCAGCTACCAGGCCACAGTGCCCGAGAACCAGCCAGCAGGTACCCCTGTGGCATCTCTGCGGGCCATCGACCCAGATGAGGGTGAGGCAGGTCGGCTTGAGTACACTATGGATGCCCTCTTTGATAGCCGCTCCAACCATTTCTTCTCCCTGGACCCAATCACTGGTGCAGTAACCACAGCTGAGGAGCTGGATCGTGAGACCAAGAGCACCCATGTCTTCAGGGTCACAGCGCAGGATCACGGCATGCCCCGACGCAGTGCCCTGGCCACGCTCACCATCTTGGTGACTGATACCAATGATCACGACCCTGTTTTTGAGCAGCAGGAGTACAAGGAGAGCCTCAGGGAGAACCTGGAGGTTGGCTATGAGGTGCTCACCGTCAGAGCCACAGATGGTGACGCCCCTCCCAATGCCAATATTCTGTACCACCTGCTGGAAGGGCCTGGGGGCAGCCCCTCTGAAGTCTTTGAGATTGACCCTCGCTCTGGGGTAATCCGAACCCGTGGCCCTGTGGATCGGGAAGAGGTGGAATCCTACCAGTTGACAGTGGAAGCAAGTGATCAGGGTCGGGACCCCGGTCCCCGGAGTGCCACAGCTGCTGTTTTCCTGTCTGTGGAGGATGATAATGACAATGCCCCCCAGTTCAGCGAGAAACGCTATGTGGTCCAGGTGCGGGAGGATGTGACCCCAGGAGCTCCGGTACTCCGGGTCACAGCCTCAGATAGAGACAAGGGCAGCAATGCCCTGGTGCATTACAGCATCATGAGTGGCAACGCTCGGGGACAGTTTTACTTAGATGCCCAGACTGGGGCTCTGGACGTGGTGAGCCCTCTTGACTATGAGACGACCAAGGAATACACCCTACGGGTTCGGGCACAGGATGGCGGCCGCCCCCCCCTCTCCAACGTCTCCGGCTTGGTGACAGTGCAGGTCCTGGATATCAATGACAATGCTCCCATCTTCGTCAGCACCCCCTTCCAGGCTACTGTCCTGGAGAGTGTCCCCTTAGGCTACCTGGTTCTCCATGTCCAGGCCATCGATGCTGATGCTGGTGACAATGCCCGCCTGGAATACCGCCTTGCGGGGGTCGGGCATGACTTCCCCTTCACCATCAACAATGGCACAGGCTGGATCTCCGTGGCTGCTGAGCTGGACCGGGAAGAGGTTGATTTCTACAGCTTTGGAGTAGAAGCCCGCGACCATGGCACCCCAGCACTCACTGCCTCGGCCAGTGTCAGCGTGACCATCCTGGATGTCAATGACAATAACCCGACCTTTACCCAACCAGAGTACACGGTGCGGCTCAACGAGGATGCGGCCGTGGGCACCAGCGTGGTGACGGTGTCAGCCGTGGACCGTGATGCCCACAGTGTCATCACCTACCAGATCACCAGCGGCAACACCCGAAACCGCTTCTCCATCACCAGCCAGAGTGGGGGGGGGCTGGTGTCCCTCGCCCTGCCGCTGGACTACAAACTGGAGCGGCAGTACGTGCTGGCTGTTACTGCCTCCGATGGCACACGACAGGACACGGCACAAGTGGTGGTGAATGTCACCGACGCTAACACCCATCGTCCCGTATTTCAGAGCTCTCACTACACGGTGAATATTAACGAGGACCGGCCAGCAGGCACCACGGTGGTGCTGATCAGTGCCACAGATGAGGACACAGGTGAGAATGCCCGCATCACCTACTTTATGGAGGACAGCATCCCCCAGTTCCGCATCGATGCAGACACAGGTGCTGTCACCACCCAGGCCGAGCTGGATTACGAGGACCAGGTGTCCTACACCCTGGCTATCACTGCCCGGGACAATGGCATTCCCCAGAAGTCTGACACCACCTACCTGGAGATCCTGGTGAATGATGTGAATGACAACGCCCCTCAGTTTCTGCGGGACTCCTACCAGGGCAGTGTCTATGAGGATGTGCCCCCCTTCACCAGTGTCCTGCAGATCTCAGCCACTGACCGTGATTCTGGCCTTAACGGCAGGGTCTTCTACACCTTCCAAGGAGGCGATGATGGAGATGGTGACTTTATTGTAGAGTCCACGTCAGGCATTGTGCGAACACTGCGGAGGCTGGATCGTGAAAATGTGGCCCAGTACATCTTGCGGGCATATGCAGTGGACAAGGGGATGCCTCCAGCTCGCACGCCCATGGACGTGACGGTCACTGTGTTGGACGTGAACGACAATCCACCTGTTTTTCAGCAGGATGAGTTTGATGTGTTTGTGGAAGAGAACAGCCCCATTGGGCTGGCTGTGGCCCGGGTCACAGCCACGGACCCTGACGAAGGCACTAACGCCCAGATCATGTACCAGATTGTGGAGGGCAACATCCCTGAGGTCTTCCAGCTGGACATCTTCTCTGGGGAGCTGACCGCTCTGGTGGACTTGGACTACGAGGACCGGCCTGAATACATCCTGGTCATCCAGGCCACGTCGGCTCCCCTGGTGAGCCGGGCTACAGTGCACGTCCGCCTGCTTGACCGCAATGACAACCCACCGGTGCTGGGCAACTTTGAGATCCTTTTCAACAACTATGTCACCAACCGCTCGAGCAGCTTCCCGGGGGGTGCCATCGGCCGGGTGCCTGCCCACGACCCTGACATCTCCGACAGCCTGACTTACAGCTTCGAGCGGGGAAACGAACTCAGCCTGGTCCTGCTCAACGCGTCCACGGGCGAGCTGAGGCTGAGTCGGGCGCTGGATAACAACCGACCTCTGGAGGCCATCATGAGCGTGCTGGTGTCAGGTAAGGAGGGGCCCAGGCGACGTGGGGATGGGGGTGGCCCGTGGGGGAGGGCCTGCAGAGCCATTCAAGGAGGAACCGCTGACCCGCCTCTGTCCCCGGTACTGGCCCGGCAGTTGAGGGGTGAGAAGCAGCTTGGGAAGGAGCCCTAGAAATCCTGGCAGCTGTGCTGGCCCTGCCCGCTGCCCCAGGCTGGGCTGGGCTGCTTCGGTGGGCCGCCCCCTGCCTACCAGCCTGTGACGTGGTGGGGGAAGTGTTATGAGGCTGCCCTGGTGACGGCTGCCAAGAATTGTGAAAAAAGGCGCGTGGAGGACTGGGGTCCCGGAGAGCTGGGGGAGGGATGGAGAGGACCGTGGCCAGGAGAGGCGAGCCGGCTGCTCAGCGCCCCTTCACGCCCGCCCACCGGGGTCCCCCTGTGATCTCATACAGCCTCTGACAGAGCTGAGGCCGTGGGGCACAGGGTTGCCACTTCGGGGTCAGGACCCTGCAGTCGGGCCCCTTCTGGCTCCCGGCTGAGCCGCAGACCGGCTGAGGGGGACTTTGTCTAGGACATTCTTTTCCCTCCAGGCAGAAAGAGCCCGGCCCGGCTCCCCCTTCAGAGCTCCCACAGGAAGTGAGGCCACAGCTCATTGTCTCTCTCCAAACAGACCCCACTGTCAGAGGTTGTGGTTCGGGGTCCGGCTTGGGGGAGGGGCTGCAAGCCCGGGGCAGGCTGCAGCCTTCCGGGCCCCCTTGCTGCCCCACGGGCTGGCTGTTGTTAGACGCCAGGCCTTCCCTGCGGGCCGTGAGAGCCTGGGCTCAGGGGATGGGGTGTGGGGACCACAATGAGCCAGGGGACTGGCGGCCTCTGAGGGCAGAGCCCCCTGATCCAGTGGCGAGAGAACAGAATCCTGGGGCATGGGAGCCTGGCCCGGACCTAGGCCGGGCATTCCAGCTGCTTGGCCAAGCGCTCAGCCTGCAGACTCCCTGGACAGAAGGGCTGGGGGAGGAGAGTTGGGGTGGGGACGACATCCTGTCTCTTCTGTCAGCTACAGGGAGTGGGCAGCAGCAGCAGCAAGGAGGGGGCCAGCCCCAGGTTGCTGAACCCCTTCCCCAAGCCTGGGAACAACTGGGACCCTCATGAGGGCTCACTGTTTGCTGTGCCCTGGGGATGGGTGGGTCAGGGTACCCTCACTCCAGACACATCAGGGAGGGGAGAAAGAGAAGAGCCTGCCGGGCCTCACTTCCACCCTGGGGAGTCTGGGCCAGGATGGGAGTGAGAGGCGTGCAAGACACAGGGTGTGGCTTCAGCACCTCCCCTCCACTCATGGTCCTTCCGGGGACGCATGACTCCCCTCCCCACTCCTCAGGTGGCCATCGGAGCCAGGGCACATGAGCTTTTAGAGGTCACGGACAGGCCTCTGTGCATCCTGAAGCCTCAGTTTCTCTCCAGGAGGAGTAAGCGGGAGCTGGAGCTCCCCTGTCTCGTCCTTCTCTGTGCTGGGAGGCAGGGGGAAGGAGTGGAGAGGAAGGGCCTCCCAGTCCGCCCTAGGTGATGGAGGGATGGGCAGAGGCCCCACCCAGCCTTCGTGCTCCTACTAGAGCAGAGCCCCAGACCTCGGCTCCCCTAGAATAGAGGGGGAGGCCTCAGCTGACCCTCCAGCCCTAGCCCCACCCTCTCCCCTCAGCCCTGACCCTTGGAGGCAGTCACCACGGCAACCCCAAAGTTCAGGCAGGCTGGGGTGAGGGGGATTGACTCCTACTGCCCCTTTGTTTTCCTTCTCTTGTTCTTTGTCTCTTCTTTCTTTCCCGCTTCTGCCCCTGGGGGCCCTTCTGCACTGCCCCCTCCATTGCCCTCTCCCCATCTCCTGTGTGACTCGCTCCTGCTTTCCCACTTTCTCCGCTGCTGGCTCTTTTCCTGGGCCTTTGTCTTCCCCTGTTTGGTCTCTGTGTTTATGCCTCTCTGATTTCCCCCTCTCTTGTTCCCTGTGGCTGCAGCTGCCCCAGCTTGGGCCGGATGGCTCCCCTGAAGCCTGAATTCTCCTCGCCTCTTCCTTACCTGCTAGGACACACAGGAGCTCCTGTCCATGGCCTGGTCATTCCCCAGAGTGGCAGACCCCCTCCAGGCCTACAACTCCCACTGGCACATCTGCCAGGGGAAGAGGGGCTTGGAGTCTGATTCTGCCACAGTCTGGGACTTGGCACTTTTCCAGGTGTGGCAGGTTGGGTTCTAGACACAGATGGGGTTTCCTGGAGTCAGGGCCCATCCCAACCCTTTTCTTCCCAGGAAGATGGCTCAGGTAATGCACCCCCCACCCCTGTTTCCACCGTTGCCTTTGGCACCTGAGGGGTGACCCAGGTCAAGGCAGGAGAGAGGAACAAAGAAGAAGCAGAGAGCCGTAGGTTGACTGCTGGGATGGGGGACAATAGCAGAGGGGGCAGGTGGCCACAGATGGTGGACCAGATGGGAAGCAACAGAGACACACTGGGCAAGGGGCACAGGCGGGGCCTGGGATGACGGAGGGGAGACATAGGGAGGAGTGCTTGTTCCCAGGGCTGAGTGGTGGTGAGGTTTCTCTTGACTGCCCCCTCCCCTCCCTGATTAGTTAGAAGTACTCTGTGTGGACTCTTGGGCTGCATTCTGCCTGGAGGGACTATCCCGCCGAGGAATTACTGGGCACCAGGTACACAAGAGCCCTGTGCCAGCTCCATAACTAAGTGCAGGGGGGTCTGAAAGAGGGAGAAAAGTAGAGCCTGAGGTCATAAATCTGGGCAGGCTTCCTGGAAAAGGTGAGTTTAGAGTGGGTTAGAAAACCAGGAGGGCCGTGGGCTGGTGTCTGGATAGGCCAGGTAGGAAGGAACAGCTTGTTCAGTAGCAGCAAGTCAAGAGAAGGAGGAGCAAAAGTGAGTGATGACAAACAGGCTTGCTGGTGAGAGCAGGCGGGCCTTGCATTCTCAAGCAATGAGGCTGGAGGGCAGGTGGGCAGTGGGCCGAGGACATGGCTGAGATGGGTGTCTGGCTTTAGCCTTCCCAGCCGCCAGCGCAGTAAGCCACCTCAAGTCGCTGTGACACAGAAGCAGGATCTGTTCCCAGATCCCTTTCCTACTCCCACCCCACCCCAGAAACACCAACTCCTGTCCCATTCCTGCTAGGGTGTCCTTTTTAATAGCTACCTGGGCCCCTCCTGCTGTGTTTCAAAGACCATTTCTTCATTATGGAGACCAAATAAATTCTCATGAACATCTTACTGAACACCTACTATGTGTAGGACATTGTAGTAAATAAAAAATATGAATATCCCTTATAGCCCTGCCAAGCCATTTCCCACTCCCCTTGGCCTCCAGCTTTCATTTTGAGCTAAATAAAATCCATTGCCATGTATTTGTGCATTCAGGTGTGTATGGTATTTCGGGGCTTAGGGTGTGTGGGTGGAGTGAGATGCCAGAGTGTTAGTACTTAGCTGTTTATAAGTGAGTGTGTGGCCTGGGGGTGTGGCAGGCACTCGGCTGTAATGCGGTTAGCCAAGTGGGCCATGAGTAGCCAGAGGCCCTAGGGCCGGAGGAGAGGTCAGCCCAGTGGGGCTCTGTCTGGGGCTCAGGGTGGAGAGCTGCCCAGGCCCTTCCATCTCTGACCCCCTGAACGCCACAGCATCAGGCCAGTGGGCGGTGCTACCACCCGTAAGGTGCCTCAGCTGGATTTCCTGGGGTGGGGCCCCACAGGCTACCCTCTGCAGCCCAGAGAGTTGGGCGGGAAGAATGCTTTGTGTGGGGCGTTGCCATGGGGATAGCGGGCCTGAGCCCAAGCAGCCATGGGGCTCAGTGGGAGGGGGACTGGGTGGCCCACTGACCCAGTTCACCCTCCATTCTCTACTGCAGTGGGGGAGGGGGAACATGGCCAGGGTCAGAGTTATGGTAGTGTTGAGAAATAGAGGCTGAGGGGGCAGAAGGATTTTATCTGTGGGTCTCTCATGGTGCTCTGGGCCCTGTAGGAAGGTAAGAAAAAGGCGAAATAAGATTCTTGTGCAGGAAGGCACCTGGTCTGGTATAAGGGAGCAGGACCTGTGGCTTGGGCAGCGAAAGGTGCACAAATATTAAAAGATGTGCCCGTGCTTCACAACAGAGGGTTTCTGGGAAGTATGCAATGAGAAGTTCTGAAAATCAATCCCTTTAAGTGCCCATGCGGGCTGAGCCATCACAGAGTGACTCTCCCTCAGGTGAGGTACACATACCTCCTAGGGCACCTTTATGCCAATTAGAAAAGAGGACCCTTTCTTGGCAACTGGGCAATGCAGGAGTGTGCAGGTGGGATTTCAGCCCGCACTCACTCCCTCCTCCGGCTGCTCCTGCCCGGGGCCAGGTCTATGGCTTGGCAACCCTGCCCTCCCCAGGTGCTGACCGTCTCACCTCTCCGCAGACGGCGTGCACAGTGTGACCGCTCAGTGCGCACTGCGCGTCACCATCATCACCGACGAGATGCTCACGCACAGCATCACGCTGCGCCTGGAGGACATGTCGCCCGAGCGCTTCCTGTCGCCCCTACTGGGTCTCTTCATCCAGGCCGTGGCCGCCACGCTGGCCACACCTCCAGACCACGTGGTGGTCTTCAACGTGCAGCGGGACACCGACGCCCCGGGCGGCCACATCCTCAATGTGAGCCTGTCGGTGGGCCAGCCGCCAGGCCCCGGGGGCGGGCCTCCCTTCCTGCCTTCTGAGGACCTGCAGGAGCGCCTGTACCTCAACCGCAGTCTGCTCACGGCCATCTCGGCGCAGCGCGTGCTGCCCTTCGACGACAACATCTGTCTGCGCGAGCCCTGCGAGAACTACATGCGCTGCGTGTCGGTGCTGCGCTTCGACTCCTCCGCGCCCTTCATCGCCTCCTCCTCCGTGCTCTTCCGGCCCATTCACCCAGTCGGGGGGCTGCGCTGCCGCTGCCCGCCTGGCTTCACGGGCGACTACTGCGAGACGGAGGTGGACCTCTGCTACTCGCGGCCCTGCGGCTCCCACGGCCGCTGCCGCAGCCGTGAGGGTGGCTACACCTGCCTCTGCCGCGATGGCTACACCGGTGAGCCCTCACCTAGGGAGGGGGACCCCTGGGGGCGGCTCTGGGGGGCTAATGCCGCGGTGCCAGCACAATCAGGCTAAGGACAGGGGTGGCGTCGTTCTTTTCCAGAGTAAGGTACAGGGTACACTGGCCATTCACAAGTCCCACTTGCTCTTTCACAACCACCTATTGAGGAAGGCAGAGAGGGGAGCCCTTCTTCTCGGCCACCTACCCACCCCCCACGCCCCATCCCCAGGTGGTGTAACTGAGGTCAGCTCTAGCTCTAGAGCCAAGCTGCTTGCACTTGTATCCCAGCTTTGACAATACTAGCTGGGTGACCTTGGGCAAGTTACTTAACCTCTCTGTGCCTTAGTATTTTTAAGTGGATGATGAATCTATTCACATGATAAGGTGGTTGTGAGGACTGATTTAATACGGGTAAAGAGCTGGCCTGTAGGAAGTGTTGGCTGTGATTTAAGGGAACGCTGAGATCAGGTGACTTGCTCCAGGTCTCATCTGGATTAGAGATGAGGCTGGGCCTGGTACCTGATCGCTCCCCACTGCTGAGTGAGTTACCTTTCTGAGCTGCAGCAAGTGCTTTTCTCCCTAGGTATTGAGGGGAAGGCACAGAAGAGCTGGGGAAACTGGAGGGTTTGGGTGTGGGGATAGTGGTTTTCAGATTATCGCACCTGTGTGTGACCCTGAACAGAATAGCCTCACCCTTGCCCAGGTGTGTAAAACAGGGTCCTGACCAAGAGGGCTCCCTGTTGGCCTGTTTCCAGGGGTCTTTACACATCCTGTCCCAAGCCTCTCCCTGGGATGCTCACTGCCTCTGCTTTGTGCTCCTGACCCCTCCCTGCAGGCTCCCGTTTTTCCTCAGGACATCCCCTTCTCTCCTCCATGGGCCCTTCCTTCCCAGATGCCTTAGGGCTTGCTCCCTCTCCTCCAGAGCTATGCCCACTGGCTCTGCCAGCAGTGGTAGGCAAGCCCCACTGCCACCCCTGCTGCATCTTCCTGCCCAGAACTTGCCAGACTTGACTCCTCTCAGCTGCTACTGTGGGTGGAGGGGCGGGTGGGGAGCAGAGGGGTGGGCTTGGGGGAGGGGAGGGAAGTCTTTGTCCAGGAGGATGGGGTAGGGGGGTGCTTAGAGTAGGCGAACAACAGTTTCCATGGAAACTAGAGCCTGTCACTAGGCACTGGAGCTGAGAACCTATCTCTAGAATCTGGGAATGGGGAGGGAGAGAAAAGGGTGGATTTTTCCATCTGATATTGGAATTTTCATCTCCTCCATTGAATCCTGGTCTGCTCCCAGGGCTCAGTTCCCTACTCTCTCAGCATCTCCCAAGTGCACAGAGGTCCTCAGTCTGGACCCCAGGGCTCAGGGTGGGAGTTCCCTGCCCCATTTCTGGAAAGTCCCCAGCTTCCTGCCCACACCATCCCATAACTACGACAAATCCAAGTGGAAGCCTGGTCTTATCCCCAGGGAGGGAAACTGATCTTGGTGCCTGACAGGGACAAAAGCACCAGTGGGAGGGAGGGAGGAGGCAGGGGTTGGCACCAGCCCTCATGCTGTCCTGCAGGCCCTTCCCTCCATGTGCATTCACCCCTGAAGGGGCCAGAACACCCCCAAGCTTGCTTGGTAGCCATGACAACAAAGGCCGCTAGGACCTGGCCCTTATAATCAGGGACCTCGTGGGCCTGTGCTCTCGAGGTCCAAACAGGGGTATGGAAGGGACTGGGAGCCTCAAGGAACTCGCAGGACAGCCGTATACGGGATTGTGGTGAGAACAGCCCAGTGCGCCACGCACAGCACAGAATGGCTGAGTTTGCACATGAGAGGAAATGGGGATGCCTGGGAGAGTTTGGGGGTATTATGGGGGTCACAAGAGACCACGGAGGGATCACTGGATGCAAAGGAGTCCCAGTTCCCCAGGCACTTGGGGCTCACCTGCCTTACCTCTTGCCCAGGTGAGCACTGTGAGGTGAGTGCCCGCTCAGGCCGTTGCACCCCGGGTGTCTGCAAGAATGGGGGCACCTGTGTCAACCTGCTGGTGGGCGGCTTCAAGTGCGACTGCCCATCCGGAGACTTTGAGAAGCCCTTCTGCCAGGTGACCACGCGCAGCTTCCCCGCCCGCTCCTTCATCACCTTCCGGGGCCTGCGCCAGCGCTTCCACTTCACCCTGGCCCTCTCGTGAGTTCCTGGGTGCTGGGGGTAGGGGGCGGGGTTGGGGGGGAGTCCGGTGCCTCCTGTTCTGCAGACGAGGTGGGAAGTCAGGCAGCAAAAGTGCCCAGAAGAGGTTGTTGGCAGAGCCAGGTCTGCACTTGGAATTGCTTGTGCAGTTGGCCAGCAGGCCTCCTTCACCCACCAGGGCCGTCTACGCTCCTCCCACCCCACCCTCAAGGGTGGGAGCTAGGATGCCAGGGTTTTGCTTCTGGTCCTGGTTTGGGCTCATCTTCCACACTCTAGCCACATGGCCCATAGCCTCGGCCAAGGAGTCAGCCCTCTGGAGAGTCCTGAGTAGGATCAGGGCTGGTTAGGTGGCTGGGGTGCTGGCATCCAGGTGGGTGCCCCATTGCATGCCCCCATCGCCCACTCCTACTCAGGTTTGCCACCAAGGAGCGTGATGGGCTGCTGTTGTACAATGGACGCTTCAACGAGAAGCATGACTTTGTGGCCCTCGAGGTGATCCAGGAGCAGGTCCAGCTCACCTTCTCTGCAGGTGATCCCGCTTGCCCCATGTCCTTGCCCATCTCCTAGAGGCCCCGCGTCTCTCGGCCCTTGACCCCAAGTCACACACTCTCCCAGCCAGATCTGGGCCCAGCCCAACCATGTGCATCCCCTCCCCATTCCCAGCCCTCATCTGGTGTCCCAGCTCACCTGGGTCCTTTCCCCAGGGGAGTCGACCACCACCGTGTCCCCGTTCGTGCCCGGAGGGGTCAGTGACGGCCAGTGGCACACAGTGCAGCTGAAGTACTACAATAAGGTGGGTGTGGGAGGGGGCTTGACCCTCCAGAACCCTCCAGAAGCTGGAGGGTTCTGTCCTTGGCTCAGGTGCTCACCCAGACCTGGGTGGCACTGCCTCCCCAGGGGCTGGTCATAGCACTACTGGATGAAAGGGGGGAAGGGAGGGGTGGAACTTGCCACCTTGCTGGGCATTCCCATTCCGCTGGGTGGTGTAGATGCTTCCTGTTCTATTAGGCAGAAACTTGAGTAGACGTTGAGGAAGGTAAAGCACGTAAGTCATGTGAGCACACATCAGTGTGCATGTGTGTTTGTGTCCACACACACGTATATGTGGGTGTGTGTGTACACACAGGGGGTGAGTTAGTGCCTGGCCCATGACCTGAGTGGCTCTTGCCCACTCTTTCCCATCTCTGCCCTTCCGTGTCCACAGCCGCTGTTGGGTCAGACAGGGCTCCCGCAGGGCCCATCCGAGCAGAAGGTGGCTGTGGTGACCGTGGATGGCTGTGACACAGGGGTGGCCCTGCGCTTCGGAGCTGTGCTGGGCAACTACTCCTGTGCTGCCCAGGGCACCCAGGGTGGCAGCAAGAAGTAAGCAGGGGAGAGGGCTGGGGCTGCGGTGAGGCGTGGGCCAGTCAGGGAGGGAGGGTTGTAGGGGGGCCTTTGGGGGCCCTGAAATGGGGACCAGTTCGGACGGGGGTCTTCCCTCACCTTGCTTCCCTCTGCCCCTGCTCAGCCCTCCGCGGGGGCTGGGGTGGGAGGCGGCAGCGGGCAAGATTGGGGGACTAGAGCCGGGCCTCGTGCAGCGGTCCGGGGAGGGGCGGGTATCAGATGAGAGCAGCTCCGGGTTGAGGCTCCCCTTCCCCTGGCTGCTCTGCAGGGCCCCCTGGGCTCCTGGCCTGGCGGCAGGGCTCAGGGAGGAAGAAGAGCCGGAAGCACCCCACTCTCCCTCATGTCGCAGCCATTTTTGCTCCCCCAGGTCTCTGGACCTGACAGGGCCCCTGCTGCTCGGCGGGGTGCCTGACCTGCCTGAGAGCTTCCCTGTCCGAACCCGGCACTTCGTGGGCTGCATGAGGAACCTGCAGGTGGACAGCCACCACGTCGACATGGCCGACTTCATTGCCAACAATGGCACCGTGCCCGGTATGGGAGCTGGCGTAGGGGCGAGGCCAGGGGCCCTATGCAGAGAGGAGGGGTGTGCCTGCTGCGGGGACCCCTGCACGTGGCGGGTCTCGGAGCCCCTTCCAGCCACTGCCACAGGTTTTCTGTTGGGAGCCCCCACCTGAGCGCCCTTCTCTCCACTCTAGGCTGCCCTGCCAAGAAGAACGTGTGTGACAGCAACACTTGCCACAATGGGGGCACCTGTGTGAACCAGTGGGATGCCTTCAGCTGCGAGTGCCCTCTGGGCTTCGGGGGCAAGAGCTGTGCCCAGGGTAGGGGGGCAGCCCTCAGAGGTCGGGGCCTGGGAGCTGTCGGCAGCGCTGGGAACGCTGGCAGGGTCCGGACAGGCACTGGGCAGGGCCCAGCTGAGCTGGGCTGTGGGTAGAAAAGCGTGTCTGGGCAGAGCCCTGAGAGGGTAGCACGGGAGACAAAGGGCCCAGTCAGAGGCAGGCCTGGGCACAGTGTGGTGCGGGCCCAGGGCAGGTGAATGGTCTGGGGGGCGGGGCTGCCGTGGAGAGTGGGCACTAGGAGGGACAGTGCCCTGCCTCCCCGGGAGCCGCCCCTGCTGAGCATCATACCCCCTGGGGCACTTGGGCGCTCCGCCTCTCAGAGTCTGTCTTTATCTGTCTCCCCAGAAATGGCCAACCCACAGCGCTTCCTGGGCAGCAGCCTGGTGGCCTGGCATGGCCTCTCACTGCCCATCTCTCAGCCCTGGCACCTCAGCCTCATGTTCCGCACACGCCAGGCCGACGGCGTCCTGCTGCAGGCTGTCACCAGGGGGCGCAGCACCATCACCCTGCAGGTGATGCAGAGAGGGGTGGGGCAAGCGGGCCCTGGCCAGGGTTGGTCAGAGATGGCTGGGCGGGGCCTTTCCCTGGAAAGAAAAGGCAGCTAGGTTCGTTTGGTGGATCACTGCTGCCATCTCTTGGGCCCAAGGGAAATAATACCTTTTCCTCTCCGGCCTCAGCTGGGCAGCAGGATGGGTTTGGTGGTCCAGGAAGCAGGACGGTGGGCTGGAAGAAGAGCCGATTAAGGCAGTCTGCTGACCCTCTTTTCTTCTGGTGCCAGCTTCAGGAGGGCCACGTGGTGCTGAGCGTGGAGGGCACTGGGCTCCAGGCCTCGTCTCTCCGGCTGGAGCCAGGCCGGGCCAATGATGGCGACTGGCACCATGCACAGCTGGCACTGGGAGCCAGTGGGGGCCCCGGCCACGCCATCCTGTCCTTCGACTATGGGCAGCAGCGGGCAGAGGGCAATCTGGGCCCCCGGCTGCATGGGCTACACCTGAGCAACATTACCGTCGGGGGAGTGCCTGGGCCGGCCAGTGGTGTGGCCCGCGGCTTCCGGGGCTGTTTGCAGGTAAGCCTCCTGCCCTGCCTTCTCATCTCCAATAGCTGGAGGCTGGAGGCCCGCTCCACAAAGGGCCAACGCTACCTTGTCCCTCCCAGGGTGTTCGGGTAAGCGAGACGCCCGAGGGTGTTAGCAGCCTGGATCCCAGCCGTGGGGAAAGCGTCAATGTGGAGCCGGGCTGTAGCCTGCCAGACCCCTGTGACTCGAACCCATGTCCTGCCAACAGCTATTGCAGTGACGACTGGGACAGCTATTCCTGCAGCTGCGATCCAGGTATGCCAGGGATCCAGGGAAATGGGGCAGGTTAGCAAGTGCGGGGCGGCAACGGTTCACTCTGGCTCAGGTTCACTCTGGCTCAGCTGTGTGACCTGGGGCTAGTCACATCACCTCTCTGAGCCTCTCCTCCTGCACTACAAAGCCAGCGTCAGCTGGTATAGCTGCTCAGAATAGAAGACGGATGAAGGCAGGTTTGAAGAAAGTGCCAGGGGAAGGTGGGGATTGAGCCTCTCCTGTCCTTCTGGTCCCAGGTTACTATGGTGACAACTGTACTAACGTGTGTGACCTGAACCCATGTGAGCATCAGTCCGTGTGTACCCGAAAGCCCAGTGACCCCCATGGCTATATCTGCGAGTGTCCCCAAAATTACCTTGGGCCATACTGTGAGACCAGGTAAGTGGACCATTGCAGGCAGCAGCAGGTCCCAGTGGCACTGCCTGTGTCTGGTGTGTCCCTCAGAGCACTGAGAACCTGGCTGAGCCGCAGCCAGGCTCAGAAGGGCCACACGTGGCTACGCCAGACGGGTGGCAGAGGGAGCCCATTCCTGCCTGGTCCTTCTCCGCAGGATTGACCAGCCTTGCCCCCGAGGCTGGTGGGGACACCCCACGTGTGGCCCGTGCAACTGTGACGTCAGCAAAGGCTTCGATCCGGACTGCAACAAGACAAGCGGCGAGTGCCACTGCAAGGTGACAGCCCCGGCCTAGGCCTCCACAGTGGCTGCCTTGGCCTCTGTTCTGTACCTCCTGGGCTCTTGGGGGGGCGGCAGTGAAGGAAGCCTCCCCACAGAGAGCTGGGAGCTATGTGCCTTTGCTCCACTAGGGCAGGCAAGGGGCTGTTTGTCCTCGTGTGTCTGGGGTGTGGGGCGTCCAGGACCTAAACTTAACCAGGGAGCTCTGGGTCAGCTATACTGGTTGTTTGCAGCCTGTTCTGATTGGTGTCTCATTGATAGATTAAACTCCAAAACATTACCAGTTGTTACATATTTTGAATGTACCATTCTTGGTGGGGACCTGAGGTCAGGGAGCTTCTCTCCAGAGGGGCCACAGTGAAGGATCCATGAGCATCCAGGGAAGAGAGCCTGAGCCAGTGACCCCATCCTCCCTCTTCCCTCCCAGGAGAACCACTACCGGCCCCCTGGCAGCCCTGCCTGCCTGCTGTGTGACTGCTACCCCACGGGCTCTCTGTCCCGAGTCTGTGACCCTGAGGATGGCCAGTGTCCATGCAAGCCAGGTGTCATTGGGCGCCAGTGTGATCGCTGTGACAACCCTTTTGCTGAGGTCACCACCAACGGCTGTGAAGGTAGGGCTCTTCCGGTAGATGGGTGGCCCTCCCTGCTGTGTGCCAGGCCCTCGTGTCCCAGGGAGGCCAGGAGCAGGGGCTGGTTGCAGGCCTGAGGTTGCACAGGGAGGGCTGGGGAGCCTGGCCAGAGCTGTAGGGGGACAGTTGCTCCTGAGTGACGGTGTGTGCTTCCCTGCAGTGAATTATGACAGCTGCCCACGGGCCATCGAGGCTGGGATCTGGTGGCCCCGTACCCGCTTCGGACTGCCTGCTGCTGCCCCCTGCCCCAAAGGCTCCTTTGGTAGGTGCTGGAGGCCCAGAATGTGAGACTGAGAACTTGGCCTTTCATCAGTGGGGTGAGGGTGGGGAGCCCCTGGCTACTGATCATAGGACCCCACTTTCCAGCCTCCAGGTCCTGGGGACTCCATATCCCATGCTCCCTTGGCTCACTGTTCCCCTGCTCCCAAGGTTGCCTAAATGAAAGGTGCCTATATCTTGGACTCATAACAAAAGTGCTAAAAAACCTGCAGTGTGCGTGGCACAGGGCTGGGTGCTAGAGATTCAAAGATGAGTCACACAGGGTTCCAGTCCTCAGCTCACCACCTAGTACTGGAGTTATGCCACTAGAAAGATGGTCTGGGGAATAGGGGAGGTGAGGTGCTGTCCCAGGGGACCCAGCCGCAGGATGGGGGCTGGCGCTGGTCCTTGGATTGACGATGAGCAGAGTTCAGAAGTAGAGAATGAGTGGCAGAGAGCTCAAGGTGGTGGCTGGAGAGGGACAGCCACGTCTGGGGGCTCGAGGGGACCACGTGCCCTGTGCTCCTGTAGCCCTTGTTTGGGCTGATCCTACAGAGGTTTTGGCTCTGGTGTTCTCCACACGCGTCTCCCTGTTTTCACCTGCAGTACGGGACGGCAGGGCCCTTGTTTGGTTGTCGCCTGTCTCTGGCCTATGAGGGGCTGGCCCCCAGCAGAACTCAGCCAGGTCTCGGCAGCCTCCTGTGTCTCTCCCTGAGGCCTGCCCTCCTGGCTGCCTTCCCCCAGGGACTGCTGTGCGCCACTGTGACGAGCACAGAGGGTGGCTCCCCTCAAACCTCTTCAACTGCACATCAGTCACCTTCTCAGAGCTGAAGGGCTTTGTAAGTGGAACTTCTCATCTCCATCGCCTTACCCCCACCCCTTGCCCTTGCCCAGTATGACCTGCCCGCCTCCCCAACTTTGAGAAAGGGGACTCTGGAATTCCAGCTCCTGTCTCCCAGGGCCCCCGCCTGGAGGCCATTTCTCCCCTTTCCTGAGTCCTTTTACTCTAGAGTTCAGTTCTACTCTCTGGGTACCTCACTCCTGTGCTGACCCCCCAGCCTATCTTGGTCCCAGGCTGAGCGGCTGCAGCGAAACGAGTCAGGCCTGGACTCGGGGCGCTCCCAGCGGCTGGCCCTGCTTCTGCGTAATGCTACCCAACACACGGCTGGCTACTTCGGCAGTGACGTCAAGGTGGCCTACCAGCTGGCCACTCGGCTACTGGCCCACGAGAGCACCCAGCGAGGCTTCGGGCTGTCCGCCACACAGGATGTGCACTTCACCGAGGTGGGGCTTGGAGGGGGCAGGAATGGCTGGGTGGGTGGAGGTCACAGTGAGTGAGCCTGCTCCTAGCCACCGGGGGGCAAAGTGGGGGGCACTCCCCACCCCCGCCTTTGGGGAGCTCCCAGCCGGCATGAGGCCCCCATGAGACCCCCTGAGCCATGGCCCAGCATATGGGTAATTTAGAGCACCTCTTCCTAACCCTTTTCATAGCAAGGCGCCCGTAGAAAATAATGTTTGTACTGGGGCCTGGTCTGATCAGGCTTCTCGGAGGAGAGGCCCTGCCCATCGTGCCAGGACAGGGAGGAACCAGCATCTAATAACATCTGTGTGGGAAACTCTTAGAGACTGAGGAGGAAGGATTAGAGGGAGGGCATGGTGGGGGGCAAGCCAGGGCTGGTCTAGGTACAGGCCAGGGCCTGGTGGTGGGGACGAGGAGTGAGGCTGCAGGCACAGCCCACGGTGACCGTGCCCTCCCCCAGAATCTGCTGCGGGTAGGCAGCGCCCTCCTGGATGCAGCCAACAAGCGGCACTGGGAGCTGATCCAGCAGACAGAGGGTGGCACCGCCTGGCTGCTCCAGCACTATGAGGCCTACGCCAGTGCCCTGGCCCAGAACATGCGGCACACCTACCTAAGCCCCTTCACCATCGTCACGCCCAACATCGGTGAGGCTGCTGCCTGGGTGGGAGGGCTCAGGGAGAGTCTCTGGTAAGGGCGGCTGTGCCAGGGGCCTGCCCACCTCACCGGGGGTCTGACCTGTGACCTCTCCCTAGTCATCTCTGTAGTTCGCCTGGACAAGGGGAACTTCGCTGGGGCCAAGCTGCCCCGCTACGAGGCACTGAGAGGGGAGCGGCCCCCGGACCTCGAGACAACGGTCATTCTGCCTGAGTCCGTCTTCAGAGGTCAGTGGGGGCCAACGGGTGGGTCAGGGGCCAGGCCGGGGCATCTGCGCAGGACCCAGCTGAGTGGACAGTGTCCCCATCCCAGAAACGGCCCCCGTGGTCAGGCCCGCGGGCCCTGGAGAGGCCCAGGAGCCAGAGGAGCTGGCACGGCGTCAGCGGCGGCACCCGGAGCTGAGTCAGGGTGAGGCGGTGGCCAGTGTCATCATCTACCGCACCCTGGCCGGGCTGCTGCCCCATAACTACGACCCAGACAAGCGCAGCCTGAGGTGAGCCGCTGGGGAGACGAGGAGTGGTGGGGGGGGCAGGTTGAGTGGGTGAGGCACAGAGAGGGGCCAGGGGTTGGGGGCATCTCAGAGTGATTAGGGGCATCCTCCAGTCACGCAACTACCGTGGTGACTGTGTGCCCGCCTGCCCCGCGCCAGAGTTCCCAAACGCCCTGTCATCAACACGCCCGTGGTGAGCATCAGCGTCCATGACGACGAGGAGCTTCTGCCCCGTGCTTTGGACAAGCCAGTCACGGTGCAGTTCCGGCTGCTGGAGACGGAGGAGCGGACGAAGCCCATCTGTGTCTTCTGGAACCATTCGATCCTGTGAGCCTGCACTGCCCTGCCCCCAAGGCTTTGGGCGGAGAGCTCAGGCCCCTGGGCACCCCACCCTTCTTGTCTCCTGACCCTGCCTCCCTCATGCAGGGTCAGTGGCACAGGTGGCTGGTCGGCCCGAGGCTGCGAAGTCGTCTTCCGCAACGAGAGCCACGTCAGCTGCCAGTGCAACCACATGACGAGCTTCGCTGTGCTCATGGACGTGTCTAGGCGGGAGGTTGGACCCACCAGGGGTAGCTGCAGAGCTGGGGGTGGGAGCCAAGGGCACTGGACTAGGTGCTCAGGCCCCGCCCTTCCTAATCCCTCTGGCTCTCTGCCACCCACCCTGCAGAATGGGGAGATCCTGCCACTGAAGACGCTGACCTATGTGGCCCTAGGGGTCACCTTGGCTGCCCTACTGCTCACTTTCCTCTTCCTCACTATTCTGCGTGCCCTGCGTTCCAACCAGCACGGCATCCGACGGAACCTGACTGCCGCCCTGGGCCTAGCTCAGCTGGTCTTCCTCCTGGGAATCAACCAGGCTGACCTCCCTGTAAGATGTTCCTCCTCATGCAGAAACCTTCCCCAGTGTCCCGCCGTCACAGGCTCCCATATGCGTCCTCCCCAATGGCCCCCTCAATCCCTGCTCCTGCAGTAGTGACTGATAAAGAGCCAGCCTAGTGCCTGGCCCCCAGTTTCCGCCTCTCTAGCTCCCCCTTACTTCCCCAGCACCCGAGAGATAC
Organism: Balaenoptera ricei; assembly: GCF_028023285.1. Taxonomy (NCBI): domain Eukaryota; kingdom Metazoa; phylum Chordata; class Mammalia; order Artiodactyla; family Balaenopteridae; genus Balaenoptera; species Balaenoptera ricei. Next base: position 96,086,186 of record NC_082639.1, read on the forward strand.
CTTCCTCTGGCCCAGACTCCCCCTGAAGCACCTCCCAACACCCAGGCTCTCCTCGCCTGTCTGGCAAGAGCAGGACCCACACTCTGGGTGTGCCTTGGTCACTGACTGGGCGCGGCCTGGGCCCTCAGTTTGCCTGCACAGTCATCGCCATCCTGCTGCACTTCCTGTACCTCTGCACTTTTTCCTGGGCTCTGCTGGAGGCCTTGCACCTGTACCGGGCGCTCACCGAGGTGCGCGACGTCAATGCCGGCCCCATGCGCTTCTACTACATGCTAGGCTGGGGTGTGCCCGCCTTCATCACAGGTACCCCCACCCCCGATCCCGGGCCTTGAGGTTCTACATCCCTAGGGCCTACGTCCATCTTCATGCCACCTTCTCCCACTCCCATCCCAGGCCCAGAGGCCCACATCCCTATGCCCGGGCCAGGTTCTCCACAAGTATCCCTCTGGTTTAACTCAGCTCTTGACACCCCCACTCAGGGACAGGGTCCCCCATCCTGGAGAGGACGGCATGGACAGATGGTGGGCAGAAGCCTTCATCCCCTGCACCTGGCCCTAGGAGCCCACTTGACTGCCTGATTTCCAAGTCCCTGATCACCCCTTCCCCGCTGCTGTCACCAGGTCTAGCCGTGGGCCTGGACCCGGAGGGCTATGGGAACCCTGACTTCTGCTGGCTGTCCATCTATGATACGCTCATCTGGAGTTTTGCCGGCCCCGTGGCCTTTGCTGTCTCGGTAAGTGCTGGAAAGCGGCTGGGGGCGAGCAGGCTGTGACCTCAGGATCCCCTTTAGAAACTGCTGAGGCCTCCATAGGGTGGGGTGGAAGCTGTCTGTCCCCTGATGGTCCCCCTCACACGTCCCCCTCCCCTGCTAGATGAGTGTCTTCCTGTACATCCTGGCGGCCCGGGCGTCCTGTGCTGCCCAGCGGCAGGGCTTTGAGAAGAAAGGCCCTGTGTGAGTATGGGGTGTGGGTGCCCTGGCAGTGGACGGGCATCGGCACGGGAGCCCTCACGGCCAGACTCACAGCCCACCCCCTCCCCAGCTCGGGCCTGCGGCCCTCCTTCGCTGTCCTCCTGCTGCTGAGCGCCACGTGGCTACTGGCACTGCTCTCTGTCAACAGTGACACCCTCCTCTTCCACTACCTCTTTGCTGCTTCCAATTGCATCCAGGTACCGGGTCCGACCCATGCCCTGTGGGAGGCCGGTGGAATTGTAGGTGGGAAGCTTGGGTACGAGGTGCCTTAATAAGCACTTAGACACTTGCTGCTTCTTGCCTGTCAGGGCCCCTTCATCTTCCTCTCCTATGTGGTGCTTAGCAAGGAGGTCCGGAAAGCACTCAAGTTTGCCTGCAGCCGCAAGCCCAGCTCTGACCCTGCTCTGACCACCAAGTCCACCCTGACCTCGGTGAGGGAGCCAGGGTCAGGGAGGTGAAGGGGTCATGGGGAGTTGAGGGGGAAGAGGCAGGAGGGACAAAGGCTGTGCGTTTGTCCCACTTTTTCTCCATCCTTACATCCTTTCCTGGAAGGAGGAAGGGGTGGTAAAATGGTATGTGTGGCCTTGGAAGAAGGGGCCTGGGGTTGGGGAGGGGTATTTTGACTTGAGAGAGATGGGAGCGGAGCTTAGAATAGATGAGGGAGTGACCAAGACAGGTAATCAGGTCATAAATGCCCCACACCTGAGAATCCCTTGTGCATCTTGGTAAATCTTCTGTCTCCCAGAATGCTCTCAGGAGATAATTCCTGGTGCCATCTTTTGCCAGCAAACCCTTATACAGCCGAGTCCAGGGTACTCGGGGTGCGTAGAACTGGCACAGCTATGGCAGAGCTACAACACTACTAGGCCCTGAAATGGGGGCAGCAAAGACGTGGGGCCTGTCTCTTCAGTCCTGGGCATGCGGGGGGGGGGGGGGGGCGGGGTAGAACTTAGGGCAAGCTCCCTCGGCCCCTCCACTTTCCTGGGGCCACCCCTTCCGGCTCCCCCATGTACTGACCTCTCTGTTCCCTGCCTAGTCCTACAACTGCCCCAGCCCCTATGCAGATGGAAGGCTCTACCAGCCCTATGGAGACTCAGCAGGCTCTTTGCACAGCGCCAGCCGCTCAGGCAAGAGTCAGCCCAGCTACATCCCCTTCTTGCTGAGGTGAGCTCTGGTGATGGGACAGTTGGGGAGGGGAGAAGAGCACCTGGCATGCTAGACCCAGGCCAGGCTGCTAGGAGTTGGGGAGCACACACCATGGCTGACACGGTGGCAGCTTGAAGTGGAAGCAGTGAGGAACATGGGGCAGGAACTGGAAAACCCAGAACAGAGAAGAATGGGACACTGGGCGAGGGGCCAGGCTGATGCCTCCAGCATGTCTTGTCTTCTTAGGGAGGAGTCCACACTGAACCCTGGCCAAGGGCCCCCTGGCCTGGGGAACCCTGGTGGCCTATTCCTGGAAGGTCAAGACCAGCAGCACGGTGAGGACGGAACCTCCTGACGGCCAGTGGTGGTGGAGGCACAGCTGCCTAACTTTGGTTGAGGGTGGGCAGTGGCGGATGGGCTGCCTGTGATCTCTCCCCCACTTCCTAGATCCAGACACAGACTCCGACAGTGACCTGTCCCTGGAAGATGACCAGAGTGGCTCCTATGCCTCTACCCACTCATCAGATAGCGAGGAGGAGGAAGAGGAGGAAGAGGCGGAGGCCACCTTCCCTGGAGAGCCGGGCTGGGACAGCCTGCTGGGGCCTGGGGCGGAGAGACTGCCCATGCACAGTACCCCCAAGGGTGGGTCAGCGCAGGGTTGTGGCCTTTGCGGGCAGTGGGAGGGCAGAGGGGCTGGGATTCCTAGGAAGCAAGACTAGGGCGGTGACTTTCCTAGCTGTCTGCCTTCTCTGGGCCTCATCTACTTCCTTTCTCCACCAGATGGGGGCCTGGGGCCCGCGAAGGTTCCCTGGCCAGGAGACTTTGGGACCACAGCAAAGGACAGTGGTGGCAACGGGGCCTCTGAGGAGCGGCCGCGGGAGAATGGAGATGCCCTGCCTCGGGAGGGGTCCCTGGGTCCCCTTCCAGGCCCTTCTGCCCAACCTCACAAAGGTGAGCAGGCTATGCTCAGCTGCATGCTCCCCCATCAGCAACCTCACTCCTCACACTGGCCTGTGGCTGGTGGGGCTCTCGAGGGCAGCCCCATGCTCCTTCCACCTGCTCCTCATGGCACCCGCACTCCGGCCCACAGGCATCCTCAAGAAGAAGTGTCTGCCCACCATCAGTGAGAAGAGCAGCCTCCTGCGGCTACCCCTGGAGCAGGGCACAGGGTCTTCCCGGGGCTCCTCAGCCAGCGAGGGCAGCCGGGGTGGGCCCCCTCCCCGCCCTCCACCCCGGCAGAGCCTCCAGGAACAGCTGAATGGGGTCATGCCCATCGCCATGAGCATCAAGGCAGGCACGGTGGATGAGGACTCGTCAGGCTCCGAGTGAGTGTGGCTGGGTGGGCGGGACAGGGTGCAGCCCCGCAGAGGCCCCGCCTCCAGGCCTCCCCAGGCCGCTCTGGTGGGCAGTGGAGTGTGGCGCAGGTCCCTTCAGGCCACATGCCCACAAACATGGTGCCCTGTGGGGTCAGCCCAGCCCAGCATCGGGCAAAGTGAGGGAGGGTGGGGAGCCGGGGTTGCTTTTCTGTTTCCTTCTTCTGGTGAAAGCTTCTCACTGTCTCCTCTGCTCCGACTAACCCTCTGTCTGCCTTTTCTGTCACTTTCCTTTCCTGCCTCTCCAGATTTCTCTTCTTTAACTTCCTGCATTAACCCTGGGCCGGTGGTTCCTACACCCTGAGGCTCCCTTACGTTCCTCAGCTGCACTCATGCCCCCACTCCTGCCTTGTGCTTTATCCCGCCCCTGCCCCCCCTGCCCCCCCTGCCTGCCTGCAGCAGCGACGAAACAGCCATCTGAGGAGCCTGGGCCTTGCCGGGAGGGGCACCCACCCCACCCAAGGCCATCTAGTGCCAACTCCCTCCCCCACCATTCCCCTCACTGCACTTTGGACCCCTGGGGCCAACATCTCCAAGACAAAGTTTTTCAGAAAAGAGGAAAAAAGAAATTTTAAAAAAGGAACTCCACTCTTCATGACTTCAGGGATTAATTTTTTTTATACGCTGGAAATTGACTCCCCTTTCCCTCCCCAAAGAGGATAGGACCTCCCAGGATGCTTTCCCAGCCTCTCCTCAGTTTCCCATCTGCTGTGCCTCTGGGAGGAGAGGGACTCTTGGGGGCCTGCCCCTCGTTTGCCATCACCAAAAGGAAAGGACAAAGCCACACGCACCCAGGGCATCAAGCCCTGCGGGCCGCACCGGGCAGGCCTCAGTGCGGTGAGGGCGCAGGGCCGAGGGCACTCCTCACCCCGCCTGTGCCGCCCCTTCCAGGAACTGAAAAAGCCCTGTCCGGAGAGGGGGCAGAAGGACTCAGCGCCCCCAGACCCCCAAATGCTGCATGAACACATTCTGAAGGGAACCCGCGCCCCTGGGTGGCGGCCGGGCCACCCCAGCCCCTCTCCTTTCCCTGGACTCTGGCCGTGCGCTGCAGCCCGGGTGTTTGCTCAGTTCGCTGACCCAAAAGTGCTTCATTTCCCTGCCCGCCCCATGCTGGGGAAGGCCAGTCATGTGTTAAGTTGCGCTTCTTTGCTATTGTGCGGGTGGGACAGGGAGGAAGAGGACAGATGGGGCTGGCCCGGTTGCCCCATGCTGTCTCCAGCCCAGGTCTCCGGTCTGGGTTCCAGTGTCCACTCGCCCTCCTCTGAGACCAGACAAACCCCACTGACCTGCTGTGGCCTCTGAGACATGTTCTATTTTTATCCCCTTCTTGGAATTGGCTCTCTTCTTCGAAGGACCAGGTCCCTGTTCCTCTTTCTCCCCCTCACCACCCAGCTCCCTGCGAAGAGAGAGTTAATATATATTTTTTATTTATTTGCTTTTTGTGTTGGGATGGGTCCAGTCCCAGGGGGGGTCTGATGTGGCCATCAGTCAGGTCGGGTGTGTACCCAGCAGTCCTGGCGAGGGGGCCTCAGGCCCTTCCCCTTGCTCCAGGCTGTCATCTCCCCACCTCTCCTCTCCCTCCTCAGTTTTGCCAACTGCTGTTCATCTGAGTCACCATTTATGCTGAGCATGTATTCCAGACTTGTCACCCATTTTCCTGTGGAGCAGGTGGCTAGAAAGAGGCTATGAGTAGACAAAGTGTTCCTATTTCTCATTTGTAAGGCTGGTCTCTGGCTTTTCTGCCATGGATTCTTTCCCTGGCCTCTCCCGTCAGCAATTCCTGCAAAGGGTTAAAAACTTAACTGGTTTTTACTACTGATGACTTGACTTAAAAAAATACAAAGATGCTGGATGCTAACTCGATACTAACCATCTGATTGTACAGTTTGATTGTAACTGTAAATATGGTAGCATTTTGTGCTTTGTTTTTTCAGTTCCCCATGCTACTGAATAAAACTAGTCCTGTGCGGGCTGAGCACTGTCATCCTGTCCTCCTGTGTGGGGCCCTTTCCTTCCAGAGGGGGGAGGCCTGGTCTCTGGAAAACACGAGCAGGCAGGGCCCTGGAAGCGCCAGGTCAGGGGACTCAGATATCCTCTTGACACCCCCAGCAGTGTCCCCCAAATAGCCTCAGTACTGAGCCCACATCCTGGCATTTCCAACGAAGATGTGGCCGTTAGCAGGAAAGTATGCTTCTCACCAGGACAGGAGGGACTTGTATGGCTGGAGAGGCTGCACAGAGCAGGCAGGATTCCAGCCCAGCCCCTTAGGGCTGAGTCCCGTCCTGGGAGCAGAATTCAGGAGGCAGGGAGGGCTGAGAGGCTGGTGGGAATTGAAAGGTGCTCAGTGACTAGGTACATCCTAACTTCATTCCTCTGGGCGGTCTCGTGTTTTTCCCCGTCGGAAACGAAGCAACTACCCATACTCTAGCCAGCTGTGTGCTCTGCCACATTACTTCTGTTACCAAGTTTTGTGTTTTTCGAAGGTCTGTTCAACAAACTAGATAGGGAGTTCACATGGGGGCCATAGAGGGGAGTTGTTAAGAACACAAACCCTGGAACCAGACTGAGTGACTTAATCTCTCTGAGCCTTAGTTTCCCTGCCTGCAAAATGAGGATGATAATGGTTTGTGCCTAACTGAGCTTTTATGAGAATTAAATGAGTTGGCACATGTTAGTGCTTAGAACAGTTCACAGTGCATAGTAAGAGACCAAGAAACCCTGGCTTCCTTCCCTGGTGCTACTGGGTGGGGGGGTGTGAAGGTAGAGTGCATAAAGAGAAAAAACAGAAAGCTCGACCCAGACGGAAGGAAGTGAGCAGGTAGTGAACTAGAAGGGCAGCCGTGGAGGGCAGGCCTCCTCCCCCGCGGACGCTGCCTCCTGAACGTTGCTTAAGCAGATCTGCAGTGGGACTGGAGGGCGAAAGGAACATGCCTTGCCTTGTCCTCTTCGGCCACCAGGTGGCAACAGCACGTGGGTCTGCTGCTTGTTTTGCCTTGGAGGACCCACCGGGGCCTGGCTCACATGCAGGCCACATGAACATGCCATCTGCTGGCCACACCTAAGCGTGTGCCCAGGCTTGCCTTCTGTCAGACACCAGTGCAGGACGCGGTCGGGAGACGCACCTGAGGTCTTCTTGCCCCTGCCAAATTTTCTCCAGAGCCAGACACTCAGTGTCTGTCTCCACACACCCTCCCGCAACTCAATGCTTGGAATCCCAGAGGCTCAGGGAAAGGTGAAAGTGTAGGCAGCTGTCACTGTGATATAGGTGAATGTGTTAAATGAACCTTAAGATCAGCCATAAAAAGAAGAAAGCCACGAGGGGCCCCTGGCCCAGGAACAAGGGAAGGGCCTTTTAGTGCCTCAGAAGGGGGCCTATGGGCATGTAAACCTGAGGGGCGGGGCACCAGCTGGAACTCACTCCCTTGGCCCAGTTGCCTGCTGACTTCCTTAAGTCAGGGCCTGGCCTCCAAGAAGGAAAGTCCTCTCAAAACTCATAAGGAATTGGGCTGGTTCTGGCATTTCCAAGAATCGAAGGCTGTGAGAAAAGGGAGACCCTTAGTTAATCTGTTAAATGAATCTTTTGTCATTCATTTAACAAACACCCCCCATCTTGCGGTCAAATAGTTTTTCAATAAATGAATAGAACTCTCCACCACATAAAAATCACAACATTAGGCACTGCAGAGGTTTATAAATCCTGGCACCAGCCCTCAAGTCTAGTAGGGGAAAGAAGAGGAGAACACCAACAGTTCTAAAGACGTAAGGCAGAACATAACAAGGTGTTCAGGCCATCTTCTGCCTGAGGCAATCAGCGAACCTGAACACCAGGGTACCCACCCAAGGGCCCCCCCATCCCATAAGTACAGCAAACAAGATGCTGAATTCCTAGGAGTATCCATTCTCTTGCCAGGAAAGGACACCCACGTTTAGAATATAAATAATAATTTACCAAGACCCTGGTTTGATAGCCTCACGTACTGTGAATTAAACCCTTCTTAAGTTGATCTGGACCTTCTAATAACATATGAAGCCTGGAAATGACTAGAAAAAGGCAGCCTGTTCCCATCGAATGCCAACAAGGGGGCTAGTCATAGCTTGATTAGCTGGAATCTCAAGGGCCTAGGGCCTATTCAGACCCCTGCTTGGGAAGCCCATCCTGGCTCCCTCATTGGAATTACACAGGAGTTTACTCCAAATCTGTTAGAAATTGGAGCAGGATTTATTTTCACATGTATACAGAATATAAAAATATACTCATTTCATTTTAGAAAAATGCAGACCAATGGAGTAAGCTTATCATAAACTGGCCTGTTAGGAGTCATAGAATCCACAGGAAACAAGTTCTGGAGACCAGATGCCTGCCTCTGCCTCTCCAAACAGGCCTGAGTCCAGTAGAGGATGTTATTCAGGAGGACTGCTCCTTGGAGAGCAGGGAGGTTAGCTACAGAGGCCATTCACATGTAAATGTCCAGCGAACCAAAGCCTGGGATGAAAATCAAACTCTGTGGAGCTGGACACAAGACCGGGGGTGGATGAGGACAAACCACTCTCCAGCATTTCTTATTTTCTGTCTAACTTCACCACTGGGAGGCAACCTCTTTTTCCTAACTTGTTTCAACTGAGAGTTTGATTCCCCTCCAGCTCAACCCTAATCCACCCTATCTCCCATGGTCTCTACTCCTGGGGCACCAGCCACGGTGGCATCTCTTCCTTCTATCACTGGGCCAGAATCTGCTGGAGTCAGTCCTGCCTCCAAGGAGAGGGCTTGGGAAGCTGATTACAGAGGTGAGTCCAGGCAGTGACTATAGTGGTTTGCTACTGAATTCTTGCTTGCTGTCCTGATCTCTTTACCTAAAGAGACAGAAGAAGGAACTGGTTTAAATTGCCCTTCTTTCACAAGCCCATTTGTCACCAGCTGAGTTCAAGTTCCTCAGGGTAGGAAGAAGTGGGACTCCCTGCCCCTCCAGGCTCCCCTCCTCATCCCCATCAAGGGCGAAAGAGACAGCATCTCAACCTGTCTTACCTGGTAGGTCCTGGGACTGCAACTTTCCTGGGGGGCTGCAGACTGCTGCGACCGGCACCAGTGATGGGAAGATTTGGTCGCTGAGAAACAGGAACTTGATGGGTGTTAACAAAAGACATGAGTTAGCAGAAGGTTCAAGTGACCTTCTCAAAAAGAAATACTGGATGAAGGCCGAGTGAGTTTGGGATTAGTGCCTTTCTTCCCACCCAAGATAAAAAACATAAGGTATTTGAAAACTGAGGTTCAAACTCTGCCCAGGCCCACATTCTCTCCTTAACTCAGCCTCCCCATCTTCAAACAGAGCTGTAATGAGGGTGGAGGAAAGTCACTGCTACCAACTCTGGGAGGGTGCGTTCATGCTGGGCAGGGGTAGGTGTTCTTCCTCCTGATTTCTTATCCTTATGGCCATTCTTCTCACCTCTGTGCCCTGCGGCACTTGGTCTTGGAAGTCCTTTCCGAGCTGGCAGGGAATCTGGAGGAAGGGCACCTTTGCTGGATGGTACACTCCGGCTGGTGAGTGGCATCCTGCTGGCAGGCCTGGGAATGGCCGACGGAACAGGCAGTCGACTGGAAGGTTTAGCAGCTGCTCCCTGCGGCCGAGACAGGCGCTGAGAGTTGCTGGTAGAAGGCTGTGCAGCCAAGACTGGTCTGACGGAGGTAGGTGGGCCTGGTGGAGAGGAGCAGAGGAATTTTAGGGTCAGCTCCGCATCCTCCCTCCTCCCATTCACCCACAGCTTTGCTGCCCAGGTCTTCTCACTTGCTGTTGCTCTCCCACTGGGACCGGCTTTCCCCCGGACTGGAGGAGTTGATCGGGCAAGAGGAGAAGATGCTGGGCTTTTGGATGCAGGGAACAGATTGCAAGTGGGCGACTCCTGAAACACAAAGAGAGGGGGAAAAAAAGGACTAGAATGGAAAAATAATCTGTTTTGCTGGCTGATTAAGGGACAGAGGTGGAGAGCTGCCTAGATCCCAGTAAGAGCAGAAGTTTGCTGCCAACATCATCATCATCATCAACAATGCCATTTACTGAGAGCTTACTATAAGCATTATAGAGTTCACGCACAGATGCGGTAGTAAGTGCTTTGCTTATGGTACCTCGTTTAATTCCAACAATCCTATGAGGTAGAATTTGACTATCTCTATTTTACCAACAAGGAAACTGCTCTACGCCTGTACTGAGTCAGGCACAGTGTCGGGGGCACACATCTAACCCAGACCCTCTACACTCACCCTCTTCATGCTGGAGGGCCTCTTTCCAGATGTTGCTCGAAGAGCCCTGACTGACAGCTTCCTATCGCTGCTCCGGAGTCGGGGTGTCAGGCTGCTTGGGGAGGGGGTGCTCCGAGCCAAAGAGCTCACGGTGGGCAGCAGGTCTCGGACAGGACTGTCCTTGAGCACAAAGGTCTCCCGCCGAGGGCTGGGCTTCACCCTTCGAGGCCCCGGGCCCTCACCGGTGTTCTCCCGCTCCTGCAGGGCACACTGTTCCAGATGAGTTGCCAGCCGGTTGGCTTCACTGAGGATTTCTTCCAGCTTCTCTGGGCTGAGGGGGCCTAAGCTGAGCCTCAGACTCTGGGGGGCAGGGGCCACTGCATTTGGGTCACTTCGATGGGAGAGACCTCGTCGGAGGGGTTTCTCCGGAGTCACCGACACTGCTGTATCTTCTTCCTCTCGACTGAGAAAGAAAACAAATCAGCCACCATGCCCACATGGAAGAGAGCAGGAGACTACAAGGGAGACTGGGCAAAACCCCCACTACAGAGCCAGGAACACAACCCCAAACCCTGATACCCGTGCTGGCTGTGAGATCTAAGTGATGAGGCAGCCGGTTCTAGGAGGCCTTCAGCACTTACTGACATGGGAAATTATGCCAGGATGAACATGAAGCAAATCCACTTACCCTTCTTCTTAACACCCTGAAATCTCGTTCCAGCTTATCCCTTCTCCCCTCCCACAGTAGTGTCATAGGGGGCGAAGTCAACCAGCCACCCAGAAGCCCCAGTGCACCCAACCTTGCTAAATTACCAATCCAGACCTGAGACCAATAATTCAGCAGTGAGGGGTTAGAGACAACCATTGTTGGAGGAAGGTAAGTAGGATAAAGAGTCTACTACCTGTCAGATGGTGACAGCCCCCCAAAGTCCAAGGTCTCATCTGCTATAAACTTTACATCTGTAGGGGAAGAAAGAAGGAATGCCAGCCTTTGGTCCCTAACACGGCTCTCAATCACAGGGCTTCATTCTTCCCTCCAGCGTTTCCTTACCTTCTTCTAAATCTTCCATGTTCCAGCCAGCAGGAGCAAAAGTCAGCTTAGACCCCGGAGCTGGAGAGAAAATATACCTTTCCTCAGGTCTCCATCCTGCCCAAGGCCTCCCAGCTAGACTCAGGGTGCAAGCCAGGGGCTGGGAGTCACGCTGGAGGTAAAGCAGGCGTCCCAGCAGCAGCATCTGCCCCTGTTACTGAGGTACTGTTACCTGCGGGGCAAGTGCCGACAGATGCCCCCATTCTCCCATCTCCTTCCGCACATTGGCCCCCGCCCCCCTGCGACCCGACCTCTTCTCGCTGGGGCGGTCTACGCGCCCCATCCTCCTCCCCGCCATCACCCTCCGGGTTCTTCCTCTCCCCAAGCCACCTTTCTACTCCCCGCGGCACCACGCCCACACCACACCTCCACGCCACCCTCAGTTTTCACTTTCTGACTCGCCTCACCTCCCGCGGAACGTGTTTTCCTCCCACAACCTAGTCCCGGGAACCCGCTCCGAGGGGGCGGGGCTCCTTTCGAATCTCTCAGGCCCCACCCACTCCTACCACACGCGCTCAATGATTGGTGAAGGCCAGCATCCCCCGCCCTTGTGGGGCGGGGCGGTGGAGGGGTAGCCCGCCGGAAGTCCGCAGGTGGGGGCCGAGGGGAAAGCCGTTCCAAGAAAGGCTCCGTTTGGAGGGCTGAGGCGAGGAGGCCGCAAGCGCGCTTGCTTGCCCGGGAGACCTTGTTCGGTGTCCCTCCCGGAGCTGGGCCTGCGAGGGGCGGGACCTCGCGGCGGCGCGCGAGGGAACGGGCCAATGAGTGAGAGCTTCGCGCCCTGCCGCCCCCTCTTCTCCGCCCCCTCCTTCTCGTGCGGGGCAGAGCTGAGCTTTGACGCCCCTTGCGGCCGTCGGCCCTAGAACTAACGCTCTGCCTGAGGAAATTCGTTTTATTGGGCTCACTCGGCTCACTCCATTCGGAAGCGCAGTGTTAGCCTGATCCCTCAGGTTTATTCACGGAAGCAACTAAACATTTATATTTTAGGTATATTGAAGTTCTCCAAGACGTACATCTTCCATCGGCTTTTTAGGCGAGAACATTCGGAACCTGAGGCATCCAAGGTGTGAAGAAAACAATGGGCTTTTCAGACAAGGAGATTTGGGTTCAGATTCAACCGTGGCTCCTCTGTTGACAAGTATATTGAGTATCTCTGACCTCTCTGAGCTTATGTTTGACCCCTCGCTTATCTAAGAGGATCGTGACCGTCACAGTACATGGTTAGGAGGATAATTATGAACATCAAGTTTTATACCGTGTGCCTTCCTCTAAATTGAAAGCTGTGGTGTAAAAAGCTTAAGCCTACTTATTAGGGATTTTCTTTGTTGTTTCCAAGGGTTGCCTGTGAATAGACTGGGCCAGCAGTTAACAGAGCTTCTCAGAAATATTCTAAAATTTTTAAGTTAAAAATCCCGAAAAGAATGGTTGAAGAGCTTTCCCGTAAACAAAGAGCCTAAGCTTTTAGTCTCCAGAGTTTATGACCATTATTTTGGCGGTTTATAGGCTTTTTGTTTACTTCCTAGTTTTTAGTTGTGAAGTTGAGGTGGTGAGGTTGGCAGGAGTGAGATGTTACAGTAATAAATGCCACAGGGAGCGAAGGAGCCTTGGAATTTAGTGGTGTGATAAGGGAGAGGGTGGGGAGACCCAGGACTTGCAAGCTTATGTGAGGAAGAGCCGAGAGAAGAGGATTGCCTCTTTTTCCGTAGGTTTCCTGGTGACACTGGAATTTTAGTTGCTTTGCAGGTTTCAGATTCTTTGGAGGTAAGAAAACCAGAGCCAGTAGCTTCCCTCTCTTCAGGCAGGTAGTGGAGATCAGAGGGAAAGAAGCTGTTAATTAACTGCATTCCGTCTTCCCCTAGGAGCAGCCTGAGTAGGGAAATTCTTCAGCCACCTTCAGGTAAGTGGAAGAGGCAGTTTTAGCAAGCTGGAAGTTAATTTCTCCTAAGGAAGCTCATCTCCAATTTTCTGTCACCAAATTATGATTTTGAAAGCTGTTGAAGAAAAAAAAGCAATGGATCTGCTTTCTCTTCCATCAGAATGACAACAAAGCCAGAAAATACAGATTTCAGGCATAAGAATTCTTCACTCAGCGTAAGGCCACTAATCTGGGAAATAATGTGTCCCCCTCAGCTCAACTCCAAAATGGTATGTATGAATAAGAGTTAAAGATTTTGGGTAAGTTAGGAAGAAATGAATTAATGAAGAAATTATACCCCATCCCAGGCGCATGGTAAGCCTTAGTTGAGAAGGTACTTTGAGCATAGTGTTGAGTGCATAAATGAAAAACTTAAGGATTCCGGTGCAGTTCTCCTTGAATGCAGGGAAGCCTCTTGGTCACTGTGTACGTGACTGGCTGGCTCGGGACCCTGGCCCCTGCTCCCTGATGGCCCTCTCCACATTCTCAGCAGGGGTTCCGCAAGTGCATTAGACCCTACAAATGATTTGTGTGACTATTTTCTCAGTTTTCCCAAGGATGCTACATAACTAGTAACATTCTAGATGCATAGGAAGAAGTTAATTTATGACATACAATGAATGCCTTGGGGCACTGGGACTTAATTCTCATAGAACTCCAGTTGAGAAAGGCTGGAATAGATACTTGGCCTCAACTGAAAATAGGCCTTTGGTCTGAACAGAAAAGCTCTTCTTCACACTCAGCCAAACCATATCCACTTCCTCCTCAAAACCTTGCCTTATATTTACTGCCTCCTAGAAATCTTTTCTTTCTTAAACCCATGATTCCAACCCAGACCCAAACAGTGGGGGTCCCTGGGTGAAAGAGATGAGAGGAAATAGGGAAGGCCTGAAGTCAAACAGACGTGATTCAAATCTTAGAACTTCTACTTTCCAGCTACATAACTTGGAGCAATTTATAAGCTTCAACTCACTCATTTGTAAAGTGAAGATTAAAAGAGATAAAGCCTGATGTTCAGTGCCTGATGCGTAGAAGGCTGTTTCAGTTCTGTATTATTGTGTAACAAACCACCCAATATTTAGTGGTTTGAAACAACAGCAACTATTCATCTGCTCATGATTTTACAGTTTGGGCAGGGCGGTGCAAGGACAGCCTGTCTCTACGTGAGGAGTAGATTGGGTTTGACTAGGGTTGAGGGGTCCAAGGTAGCCACACATGTCTAGGGCTGTGGTGCTGGCTGTCAGCTGGGATGCTTGGTTGTCCTCCACGTGGCCTCCCATAATTCAGTAATCTATCCTGAGATCCTTTACATGGGAGCTGACTTCCAAAAGCAAAAGCAGAGACTAGCAGACCTCTCAACTGGCATAGCATCACCTCCACTACATTCTTTTGGTCAAAGCAGGGCACATGGTCAGCCAGATTCAAGGGTGCAGAAAAAGACTCCAACTCTTGGTGGAAAGAGCACCATGACCATTCCAGGATGGGAGGAATTGTTGCTATCTTTTGCAGATTCCATCACAGAATGCCTTCAGTATCTTACTTGTTATAGAAATGAAAACATGTAAGCAAGAGCACATCACTTTTATTCTTTCCCCAGGGCTTAATGAGACTCTGCACTGGTTTCTTCACTATCTCCCAGCCCTCACATCTTAGTGCTCTGTCTTTAATTAGCTATGTGTGTATTTATGTGTCCTGCTGTCTGTGTCTCTGTGATAGATGTGCATCCTGTTTTCCAACTTATACTGGACAGCATAGAGAGGAAGAGAACAGGTCATCTTGAGCATCCTTTGAGCACCTAGTACTGTATAGAGTTGTCATAGACTGTCTAGAGAAAAGGACAGTGTTCGGAACCTCTGTGGAAGAGAATGTAGTTATGGGAAGAGAAAGAGGAGTCTGGGGGTCCGCAGATTCCATACAGTCTGGCTAAAGGATTCCAACTTTCTCAATGGTTTTCGATATAGAAAGGCTCAAACAGATGGACACTTATGCAGCGAGGATCCACACCTTTATTTAGATTAGTCCAAACAGACACTATGCTGGAGCTCCTTACGAACACAGTCTCGCCACAGGCTTCCTGGAGGCACAGAAAAGAGAGGGTATGTTGTGGCCATAACGGCAAACAGCGAGAGCTCATCCAGGCTGCTGAGGTGACCTCCTTTCATGGTCTCTGGGTCCTGTGCTCTGAAATCTGTATTTACCCTGCTTCATTGCTGGCACTGACTGGGAGAGATGGAAAAGGGCACTAAGAGTAACAAGGATAACACCAACACAACATGACATTAACCTTAACCTTAAGGCAGAGAGGGAATTGAGGGATGGCGAGAGAACTGGCTGTGCAAGCCAGCTGGCAGAGAGAGATCTCCTGAGAAGCTTGTACTTTTAATGCATCCCTCAAGGTTTTCATTTGCTAAAGATCAGTGAGAGGCTTAAGTAAATGGCTTCTGGGATGGAATTCATTCTTGGGTTTCATTGGCCAGGAGCTGCAAGTCAGAGGAGATGTTGGGAACCAGTTCTCTTTAATTCTCTCATGAGCTTCCTTTTCACCCCACTCATCAGTGTGTACACAACATTTCTGCTGTGAATGATTTAGAGTCTGAAGGAGTTATCAAATTCTAAATGATGGTCTGAGTTGCCCTTTGCCAGTAACGTGCTGCTTGGGACCACATCCCCACATGTTCAGTTATTGTTGACATATAATGATAACAGTGGTTTTCTTCTCTTGGAAGGGAAGGAATCCAAAATCTTCAAAGTAAAAAGGAAGCAAACTCATCTGTTTTTCACCATGCTTAAGATACTGAGGTAGAAACACTTAATTGATAGGAACATCTTCCTCTATCTTTTTCTGCCATGTGGTGGTGGTGGTGACCTCAGCCATCCTCCACTCCTGATTGTTTTCCTTGACACCTTTTCTTACAGCACCTGCTCACTCCCTCCCACAAAACCCCCTTACAATTAGGTAGATGCTATCACTCTTCTTCAGAGGACCACTAGGTTTAATTCCTGTCATCAACTTGAGGAGTACAGATAGATAGAGGATGTGACAAAAGTAGACCTCATCTCTGGTAAATTCCCTCCACAGGGATGATAGTATTCACTTACAAGAAAAAAAGTGGTTAAAAGAAAAGTGGTTGCCAGTGAGTGTATGGTTGAAAGGCTCAGGAATACATATCTGTCTCAGACTCAACAACACTAGCCATAAACATGAAATACTCCATTCAAATCCCCTGTCCCTCTTTCCTTACCTTCCTCAGAGTTGCCCATGTCCGCTTAGGGTGCCTCAATTAGGAGCTGCAAAATTCAGACATCTCTCCGTGTTAACATCTCAGAAATCTCTGGGAAACCTTTCAGAGCATCTAGAAGGGATATACTTCCAGGTTTGGGGGGAGGCCATGGTGCTAATTAGGAGTCTATGCGGAGGGAAGAATAGGACATGTAATGGCCCATTCATTCCTGAGTCATGCTGCACATGCTTAGAAAGTGCCCACTGTGTACCAGAAACTGGGCTGGACACTGGGGGACAAAGGCGAATAAGATGGTCCCTGCCCTCACAGTGCTCACAGTTTATGGGGAAACAGATCAGTAAATAGATAATTATAAAACAATATTCTAAGTGCAGTGATGGCGATCTGAGCAAGGGGACAGGAATGGATAAATGAATGAATACTTTAAAAGCGGTAGAGAGGATGTGCAATATTCCCTTTTAACCAACTAGAGACGAAAGTCCTCTGGTTTGTTTAAAAGCCCAATAAAAAGCTACAGCTTTCCTGGATTGAGTCAGATTGTATAGTTTAATGAAAAATGATCTGGGTGAGGTCCAGCAGACTTGGCCTCTTTTCCACCATAGTGCCAACTCCTCAATTAACCAGCACTGGAAATCGCAGGTAAACTGATCAGTCACCTCCCTGCACTTCAGGTTTCTCCTTTGCAAAGTGGAAATAGTGATTCTTCCTATATTACAGAATTATGATGGAGAGAAATGAGGAGTGGATGATAAAAATGGCTCCTCAAATACATCCTGATGATGACAGTGATGAGAAGGCCTGAAGGGGAAGCAACCCGAGCCCTTCTCCATCTAGGCTTGTGTCTCTGCCCTCGACTTTCCCACCTGTGGAGAGAGGAGGTGATTGCACCCTAAGGTACGAGTTCTGCCCTTACCTTTCACATCCACCCGACAGTCCACTGACGCCTCCCCCAGGGGGTTAACGGCCTTGCAGGTGTAGATGCCCCCGTCAAAGGGGCCAGGCTTGTGGATTTCTAGGGAGCAGATTCCCAGGTGAGTGAGGGCTCTGTACTTGGGGTTGCCTTGGATATCCATCTTGTTCTTTAGCCAGATGGTCTTTGGCTGGAAGATAAAGATGAGGGGGGTGAGTCAGGAGCAACCAACAGGACTCCAACCCCCCTGCCAGAGAGACAGCTTTGAATCTCGTGCCCAATTGCCAGCAGGTCATTAAGTGATATCTTCATATATGAGGAACAAACACTAAAAGCAAAACCGGAAACATTATCCACATCAGCCTGTCTTGGACACCAGTGCCCTGAGTGTTCCTACGTAATGTGCTGTGGAAGAGGCAGATGATGGTGACGGGAGCAAATGTTTTGGTTAGAATGTTCTTCGACACAGCTAAGGTTAGAGCAGAAGCAGGAAGCAGCACAGCCACCCACAGACCTCCCTGCTCACCTTGGGGTAGGCATGGACGCAGCAGAAGAGCTGGGTGTCACAGCCAATGACTGTAGTGCAGTCTGCCAGAGGCTGGCTGAACTTCGGGGCTTCTGAGAAATCTCACTGGACAAACCCCTCGGTCTTGTAAACAGTAGCTGAGGGGACCAAGAAGGGCCTTGCTGTAGTGCCTGAGAGCCCCATCCCTCTTCAACTCTTTCTCCTTAACTCTTCCCAGCTCCGAGTCTCGGTGCCTTACCTGCTCTCTGGATGTGGGCCAGGTCAGCAGTGACAGAGGCTGTCTGGCTGAGCCCACACTGGTTCTCAGCAAAGACTCGAAGTGCATAGGAGTTGCCGACAATGAGGTTGGAGACTGTGCAGCTGGCGCGGTGATAGCACTCCAGCGCCGTGAGCCACAGCTGTGGGGCCCCGGAAGATGCCCAGAATGAAACCCCTGTTTTGGCAACTCACTCTGCCCCAGCCTACTGCGTGGAGCTACCAGAGCCCCATTCCAGAACGTGCTGTTCCTCCCTCCCTCCATCCCAGCTAGGCCTCACCCCAGATTTGGTGTCAGCCTTCTGCACCGTGTACCCCAGGAGTGCGTTCCCGTGTCTTGGGGCGGAGTCCACTCCAGGGTAGCGCTGGAGCCCCAGACATCCACCAACTTGATACTCTGAGGAGAGCCTGGCCTCTCTGAAAGGGCCAAGCATGGCAGCGGGCATGGCACGCCTCACACGCCAGGACATCACTCCAGGAGGGGCCCCTCCGCTTCAGCTCGGCCACCCCTCCCTTCACCCACCACTGCGTCCCACAGCCCCGCTTCCCCGGCTCTCTGTGCTGATTCCTCTTCAGGCTGGGGTGGGGGGCCCCCGAGGACCACGTCGTCTCCCATTCCCCCAACTGTACCGATCACCAGGGTGTCAATGGTGGCGGTGGCCTCCAGCCCGCCCAGCTGCACACGGAGCTGGTAGTGACCCGAGTCAGCACGCTGGGCCTCTCGGATGAAGAGGATGGAGTCCCGCTCCCCATTCCACATGCTCACATGACTGGCGTCCAAGGTGCAGCCGTCATGCGTGCAGATGGCTTGAGGTTGGGGTTTGCCCTGAGAAATGGGGAGAAGGCTGTGAGCTGCCCCGAGAGGCCTCTTGCCCCTCCCAGCTGCAACAGGGGTCAGATCCACTAGGTCCACGTGGTGACTTGACTCGCAGCTGCAAATTCCTTGAGTGAGAGGTTGGTGGACTGTCCCAGCGGACTTCCATCTCTCAACAACAGCCTCAGGATCATGGGAAAGGGGGATGGCTTTGAGTCTCCCCACCTCTGAGAGTCTAGGTCATGGACACTCAGGGCAGCTGGGACTAAAAATAGCTGCCCAAACTCCTGAGAGCCCTCCAAACTGAGAGCTCCCAGACCCCTGCTGACTGAAGAGCATGGATTAGCCTCATTATCATCACCTGGGCATGCCCGACCTGACCTGACCCCAACACCCCACAGGAGTGCTGATGGAAGGGCTGTTTGGCCTCACACTTGGTGACATGCCCCTTCCATTCAAGGCTAGGACGACTGTCCCACTGCTAGCAGGACTCTTGTTTTTTGTTTCCAAATCAAAACCCTGGCCTGGCCCCAGTCATGGACTCAATGTGGGGCTGGCATGATCACCTGGAACGGGATTAGTAGATTCAGAGTGTCTCCAACCTTCCGGATGTAGGTCTGCCTCAGGGCCTGATGATCAGGGCCCAGATCTTGGGGTGCTCTGAGTGATGGAAAGAGAGAGAACAGGGGGTGGTGAGCCTTCCTGGGGGGAAGAGGAGAGTTTAGAGGAAGTAGAAGTGGATGCTGCATCTAGCTGTGCTCCATGGCCAGGTGACCCAGGCAACACTCAGCAAATTAAGCCCTCTCTCGGGGAATGGGAAGATAGCTCCCATTGTCTCACTGGGATTTAGGGATAAGCAACCAGCTGTGGGATCCTCTAGAGAGAGTTAAAGTCTCAGCAGAAAGAACACTGAAGCGCGAGCCTGACACCTACTTCTTTTAATTGGTAACTCTCCACCATTGACTTTTCATCAACTGAGATTTCTTTTTTGTGTGTGCACAGACCAGTCCACTCCGAGTGGTCTGTCTTTCCACTCCTTTTCTACATTTGTCCTCAACAACACTCCTTTTATCAAGGCCACTTTCAATGTCAATCCTGACCCCCAAGTGTCCTCCCCGCTCCCCAGTTTGGTGCCAGACCCGAGGAGAAAGCTTTATATTCTGCAGGCAGAGTCAACACCCTGGCCCCACCAGGACAGCACTGATGTCACTGCAGAGGGAGCTGGCGTCTGGTCCCTTCTCTGCAGAGCTGCCCTGTTCAGGGGCCTGCACAGTGTCTTCCAGTCTGTGGAGGATCACTTTGTACAGTCAGAATCTGGGAAAGATTAGGTCCACTGCTTACTCCCCCTTGATCTTCCAGGCGTGTTCCAGTGAGAAGAGAGATTAGATTATGTTTATTGGCTTCCAGGATGAAGACAGGAGATGCTCAGGAAAGTGCTGAGTGTAAGTTTGGGGAATGACCAGGTGTAACTTCCTCTCAGGATGCTTCCGGCAGCCTTGGCTGAGGAAGTGCAAACAACCCACCTGGGTTCCTTTGGGGTCCTGGCTGAAGTCTACTCCATTTTCCAGGCTTCTGGTGCTACTGCCTCCTCCTTTCTCAGGCAGAGACAGTCCCCCGCTGCTGTAGTCTTACAGGGAGTGTGACAGTCTCAGTTCCCACCAACTCCCCAGCCTCCCCGCTCCTTCATTCCTAGCAGTTGGAAGAACTCCACCCCAGCACACAACTGTGGCAAACAGCTCGATAGCAGATTCCGAACTTTTTGATAACACACATTTCCCTGTAAATACATCCCTGAACATTCACCCCAATGTATGTATGTTTACTTACAAATTGAATTGTTTAAAATGTACATTACATAATGCAGAATTTGAATGGTGAAATTGAAAATAAAATAAACGAAGGGTCTACGAAGCTCTTCCTACACCTCAGTTTGTAGATCGTTGTTTAGAGACCAGGAGCTTCCGTAGTCCGCCCCGATTAGCATCTCGAGATTACTTGGGCTTTGTGGATGAATATAGACAGAAATATTCAGTGCACGCTGTCCATTTTATTTACCTAGTTTCCTTTTTCACCGTGTGGCTTGCGTTTTAACCTGGGTTGTGCTGTCTTAGGCTGCGCCTCACCCCTCTACCCTAACAGAAGTGGGAACTGCGTGGTATGGGGCCTCCAGTGCTCTGAGCGCTGTCCTGCCTGTACGGCCCAGGGCCTGAGGCCTCAGCAAGGACTCAGCTCAGAGCCCAGGCAGCTGAATGACCCTGCTCGGCTGCCCTCTGTTCGACTTTGGCAGTTTGGGTGGAGGCGGGGCATGAAGAACAGAAGAAGTGTTGTGTGATGTGTTCCTCTCCTGTGGCTATCTTGGCAAGCGACCAAGGAGTTGAGAACAGGCGGATATGACTTCAGGGTTTTCTGCAAAAAGAGGGCGGCAATTGAAAAGGAGGGTCAAAACCTCATCTTGTTGGGCTTGGTTCCCCACTGCTGAGTGGGGACCTAACCCTTCACGCTTGCCGGGGAGAGGGCTGGGGAGAAGCCGGCTCTGCTGTCCCTTGCCCTGCCTACAGAACCTCTGAGTTAGGAAGGACCTTGGTGAGCACCCAGAACAAGGAGAAGACTGGAAGGAAAGGGCTGGGAGAGAGAAACAGCTTTGCTGTTGACCTCACGGCCGGTTGTGAAGTCATGCTGGCACGAGGACTCCCGTCTCCCCATCTAGGAACGTGTGTCTGAAGGACCGGTTCTCTGAGCATGACAGCATATCTGTCCACTTACCTGCCCTTCAGTGTCCACCTTCACACATCCACAGTCAAGCGAGGTGTTAATTGTACTGACCTTGGAGAAACATGGCTTTCCCTGACGCCCAAGGTCTTTCTTCTCATATGCCAGGAGGGATGTGAACCAAAGGCTACAGCCCTAAAGCAGAACCTCGGTTTTCTAAGACCAGGTCTGAGACAGCCGCAGTTTGTCTATGAGGTTTTCTCCCTTCATAGAGTCTTAGGTAAAAGACATTTTGAAAAGTCCTCTGAGATCCCTTGGCTTCTGAGCTGTGTTGCTCTCAGCACTGAATTTCTCTCACAGAATACTGTCTTAAAAAGGAGTGGAGAAGGAAACTACTTAAAGTCTAGAGATTTCGATTTCTCTTGATTAGAAAATCCTTCCTAATTCTACCGAATTTCATCCTGCTGAGGTTTACGCCCATTTCCTTATTCTCTGCTCATGGGAAATAATTGTTCCCATCCTCTCATAACTTGGTTTCACATGGCTAAAGACTTTCTGCCAGCGATTCCCTAAGGACTGTGTAGTTCAGATTGATGGTATTAATTATGGCCCAGAGAATGAAGGAACAAGATAGACACATTGAGAGTGGAGGAGTGTGTGTGTGTGTGTGAGTATGCAAGACTGCAAGTACATGTGCGTGTGTGCACACACATGCACAGGCCTGTGTGAGTGAACGGTTAGCAAAAGAGGGCAAATGCACAAGGCAAGCTATGGCTCCCAAAAAACCCCAGAGATTTCCAGGGATCCACAAAGTACCAGCATTTCTTACAGAAACATTAGCAGATGCATAGGGCGTGGCCTTGACCTTATTAGAAACTTGTCTGGAGGAGTGTGGTGGGAAAGAAATGTGGTGACTTCAAAAAAACCCCAAAAAAACCTTGTGAAGGACAAGAGTGTCACCTCCTTGAAGGCCATGAAACTAAGATCAGAAAAAATAAAAGAACATAGAAATAGGCAACACTTCTCTGAGGAAAAGACTCCATCACCCTCTCCCCTTGTGGCAGTCTCCCCCTCATGCTGATGACGGTAGCCCTGGCTCAGTGTCACTTTCTCCAACACTTCTCCAATCATGATTCCTGATCATCTCAACACCCAGACTTCCAGTTCCCGCAGGGCCGCTCCCAGCCTTACCTGCCACTCCTCCAATGAGTCCGTCCTCCCCTGCTTCAGCCCATGGTTCCTTTGGTCATTGTCTAGACCAATAACTATAGCCACTCTAGAATCTGAATTTCAAGCGTCCCACTCTCTCAGCACCACCTCCATGACAGGGATGGCTAATTGCTCACAACAATTTGTGCATATTATCTCTTCCATAGTATAGGGATCTCTGAGAAGGAGCTGCCCCACTTGCTGTATGACAATGAGACTAGTTCTTGCCAGTGAAATGTGAGTGGAAGTGATGAGAATCACTTCTGAGTCGAGGCTTTTAACGAATGAGTTCTCTATTTCCCGTCTACTAGCTGCATGCAGATGATCACAGGGCCCTAAGGCATGGCAGAGCCACAAGATGGAAGAGGCCTGGGTCCCTGAATTAGTGCTGGAGAACTACCTGCTGAGTAGGAACACTTGCTTTTAGTTGTTTTGCTAGTAAGGAATAAACATCTATTGTATTTGAGCCTTAAATTCTGAGGCCTGTTTTATCAACTCGCATAACCTAATGAACAGTCTCTATCCCTTCAGCTCCCTCCCTCTAAAGCTCCGCCAGCAGTGATCCTTCAGCCCACTGAGACCTCTGACCCATTATCTTCCCACCCCTTCACTCTCCATCACCCCTCCATGTTATCACTTTCTTTCCCACCCAAATTAGATTCCATGGTCATTGTTAGACTCACTCCCTTGCATACCCACTCAAAGCCCTAATCCTTTTCCACTTCCTAGCAATACCCAGCCCCAGTTAAATACACCCCCTCAGTGTCTGCATCCACACAGCCAAACATGACTGGGCAAAAATATTACAAAACTATGCTGACTTTAAATTGATGGCCATTGCCTCCAAATGGACCCTGGCAGATCTGCCAGACTTCCCTAATTCACTCAATCTCCTGTTCTCCTGGTGACTGTTGTACACCCTCTTCTAAAACTTCCATACCTTCTCCTGAATCCTCATTCTCAGTTGACAATCTTGCTAGTGTCTGAAGCCTGCCTATAGCCTATTCTTTTTTTTTCTTTTTTCTTTTTTTTAAGGATGCTTTCTTGATCTGCAGATATAGCCTATTCTTAACTCGGCAGCCAGAAAAGTCTTAAAACCTACACCTGATCATGCCAGATCTCACCTAAAACCCTGCACTGGCTGCCCATCTGTCTCAGGGTTGAACCAGTGTTCACAATGGTCCTGCTACCTCTTTGACACCAAACCTGCTCTTCTCTCCCTCACTCTGCTACAGCCACGGTGGCCCCAATCCATAACGCACACTCCTGCCTCAGGGCCTTTGCACTTACTGTTCTCTCTGTGGAAAACCTTCACTCTCAATATCTGCATGCATTGTTTGTTCTCTGGTCTCCTTTAAGTTGCTGCTCAAATCACCTTATTAACAAGACTTTCACTGAATATCCTGTTTGAAACAGCAAGTACACTTCCCACCCCAGCACTTTATACTCTCCTCTTTCTCTGCTTTATTTTTCAGCATAGCAGTTATCACTTTCTGATATTTTATATGTTTCATTTGCTTATTTATTATCTATCTCCTTACTAGAATGTAATCTCCACAAGGGAAGTTATTTTTGCCTATTTTGTGCATTTTTGTAACAGCGCCTGGCACATAATAGACGCAAAGTAAGTATTTATAGAAGGAAGAAAGAGGATAGGAAGGGACAGTGGGAGGGTGGGAGGGAGGAAGGAAGAATGGTCACTTCAAGGCTAGGGATTCAGCTTCCCAAGCCTGGAAGACACAGAACAGTCCAGATTGAAAGAGGACACAGGGTCAGTTGGAAGCAATCGAGCTGAGATCAGCAGACGGGCCCTCCTACTGGGTCTCAGGGTCCCGTCTTCTCCGTGTCAGGGTGCAGTCTGTCCCATGGCTCTCACTCTTTCGAAAGCTCTCCTCTGGCCCCTGCCCAGCGTTGCCTCCAGGACACAGTGCCTTTGTGTAGTGTTGAGAGTGACAGAGGATGGTTTCCCAGTGCCAAACACCTACTTCTGCTTATTTAGCCATGGAGCAGTCTTTCCTGACTAAAAGCTCAGTGTCGGCCAGTTGCAGTTCATTTTAGTGTCACAAATATTTTGAGGCCTGCTCTATTTCATGTGCACTCACATGCTAGCCGCTGTGCCCTTCTATGTCCCATAGAGCTCCCCATAAGGAAGAGGAGGCATTAAGAGGAAGGAAAAGTGCTTGGTGCTCACAGGGAACTTGGGGGCCATCTAGTCCAGCACCATAGCACCCCACCTGAAGACCTCTGGTTAGGCTTCAGTGATTCTATGAACTCCCTGAACTTTGCTGGGTATTTTTCTTGGAGCAAGAATCCACAGCTTTCATCAGATTTTCCTAGGGATCCATATCCACCAAAGGGTTAAGAACTCTGATTTAGTTCAACCTCTCAATTTACAGATGAGAAAATAGAAGCCCAGAGGGGTGGATTGACTTGCCTTGGGTCACAGGACAGAGCTAGGGTTTGAACTCATGTCTTCTTTTCCCAACCGGATAACAGATGCAAATACTTTGCACCATGTCACAAGGAGTCCTTGCTGCTAGTGACCTCTGGGATGCCGGTGGGTTGAGTCGCTGGGTGCTGGTGGCCCTGAGGCCACACACAAGATCAGGGCCCTTCAGGCCGCACTTGGGGGCTGTGGCCAGGGGCTGTCAGGAGGCAGGAGTGTGGGAGGGATGAGCGCCCTCCCCCAGGGTTTTGTAGAGACCAGTGGTCAGAGAGTCACCAGTCCTGGCTCTCAGTCTCCTTCTGCCTGTGACTTATTCCCTGGGCCTTTTGGGGAAGAAACTGTTTTTCTGCCTCAAGACCATTCCAGCCTAGTATGTTCCCAATAACTTCTGCTCTCTTTACCTGTTTTTCAGTGGGGCAAACTCGGTCGGCTCTCTGCCCCTGACATTCAAATAGCTTCTGAAGACCCAGCATCTTCAATCAGGATGATAAGAGGCAGCAAACTTTCCCTCCACAGCCCTATTTGCAGGGAGAACTCAGTCTTTATCCCTGACTTGGAAATAATTTATTATCTATTCACGTCTTTGTTTGGCCTCTTCCAAGGCACTTTGGATTATCTCAACAATCCTTTCGACTACCTTACCAGGTAGATACTATTACTCACCATTTTACAGAGAGGAAATTGAAACTGAGCAGTCCATTGACTTGGCCAAGGTCACGGAGCTGCTGGAGGTGGCCCTGGGAATTGAGTCTAGATGCTGTCTTCTTTTCCTACCTCTCCTTACCCAGGGATTCCATGGTGTCTCGTTTGTGGTCTTTGCATCCTCTGCACTCAAGACTCCAAGGGGCCAGAAGTGGGGACCTTGCGCAGGGAACTGTCTTAAATGTTTCGTGCAGCCCCTGTAGTTGCTTCCGCCGATTACCTCGCAGGAGAGGGGAAGAGCCAGGCTCCCGTCTTCCACTTCCGTCGGCTGAGCCAGGTGCAGTGGGAGCCACCCAGGGTAAATGTCACAGAGCTGGTAGCTACAAAGGCCTCAGCCAGGGGCAGTCTGGGAGGTGGGCAGCAGGGCTGCTGGCAGGGAACTCTGGGGCTGGAAGGGGCACCCACCACCTCCTAGCTCGAAAATGCCTTTATGCTGAGAGGCTCACAGAGACCACAGAGAGGGAGCCAAATTCTTCTTCCGGATGGTCTCTGCTTCCGTGGAGCTCAGGCTCAAAGAGGCTAGGGTTTCCCGTGGGAGCCAGTGGAGATGTTGGGGTAGGTGGAGGACCCACGGCTCTACCGAGGGTGAGGCGGAGCGTCACATACTGTTCACCACTTAGCCTCCCGGTGGCTCTAAGCTTTTTGTTTCTTTCTTCTCCAAATCCAGATGGACACCATCTCACCCCTCATTCCCTTCCTGACTGGCGTTGGTATATCAGGTCCCTATGACAGACATATTTTAAAGGTAAAAATACAAACCTATCATTATTAGTCACTGTAAATTGCCACAAACATCATTCACTGACTTTTCAGGTAAAAAGCAAAAACCCAGCAGAGACATTTGAGCAGCAAGCGAGAATCCACCAAGGAAGGGGGTGGGGGCTCCAATGGATGCTCCCCCATCCTAAGTACCAATCCCATGAAACCATTTAGATCTGCAAAACCTACGGAGGTGCAGTCAGGGCGGTAGCGCATCTTCCCAACTCCCACCGCTCACTCCCCATCCTCATGGATCACCTTCTGTGGGGGGCAGGAGCTGGGGAACGGGGCTGACGGCCCCCCGCCGAGGTGAAGCCTGGGCTCCGTCAGCATCTCGGCTAGGCTGGCTTCTTTCACCTTCGGTGTGGATCCCGAGGCCACCTCCAGAGCTGTGGCTGCCTCCATGCTGGGCCACCCCAAGGCTGGGCTCCAGAGGAAGATTTTCACTGTTGGTGGTGAGGGAGGGGCTGAGCACCTGCTCTCCAGCCCGGCCTCCCCAGCGTCCCAGCCACAGGGTTATGCAACAGGGCTGGCCTGTTCCCACCCAGCTACTCCCAGAGGGCTGAAGCAGGGGCTAGGGGAAGAGCGGGGAGCAGACCGCAGCCCAGAGTAGCTGCAGGAGGAGGACCCGGTAGTCCTGTTATCTTGGGAGAGAGATGACACCTCTCTCACAGCACCAGGGAGGGAGGGGAGCGCTTGAGCTTCAAACAGCCCCTCCCTACCCAGACCATCCAAATGGGGCCTCTGGCTTCTGGCAGGAAGATTGGGTGACATCTTGGCTCCTGACCTCCAGCTCATCCGAGGGTGTCCGGGTCCAAAGGAAGGGGCCCCAGGATTAGCTGATTCACAGGCACACCTTTAGGTAGTCTCTCCCTCTCTGCTCCCACATTCGCTGAGTTGTAAAGTCTCGTCAGCTCGGCCTTTATGGGGGCGGCCCCATCCTCTCCACTCCCCCCGTGGCAGTGCAGGGTAGAGTCTGCACCCTGGAGCCAGACCCCCCGGCTCACTTTGGCTCCATCACCAATTGGCTGTGTGACTTGTAACCACACATCACAGTCTCTCTCAGGTCTGTTTCCTCATCTGTGAAGTGGAGATAACAGCCATAGGGTTGCTGTGAGGATTCAAAGGGGTAATCTGGGTAAAGTGCTTAGCAGAGTGTAGCCGACTAAGTGCTCGATAAATGTAAGCTATTTTTAGGTTGGGCCAGCACTTGTCCCTTTCAAAGCTCCCTTGCCTATGAGATAAAGTACAAATTAAGTGAGAGGCAGCAGTGATGGAGGGGAGAGCCAGGAGCATAAGGTTAGAGGACTTGAGTGTGACTCTGGGCTCTACTACTGATTCATTTGCTAGGTGACCCTGGGAAAATGACTTACTCTGAACCTCAGGTCCCTGGTCCATGGAACGAGGGATGATGATGCCACAATTGTGTTGAAAATAAAATGGTAAAAGTATATGAAAGTGGCCAGAGCACAGTAGGTGTTACATACTAAAGGTCCTATGTGATTTCTAGGCTCACCAGACCATCATTTATATGTTCCATGCACTCCATCCAATCAATCTGGTTTCCTATCATACTCTACTTTCTCATCTCCAGAAGCTGGCACCCCCTCTGTGAAAATATATATATATATATATATATATATATATATATATATATATATTTTTTTTTTTCTTTAAGTAGACTTAAAGAGCAGTTTTAGGTTCACAGCAAAGTTGAGTGGAAAGCAGAGTTCCCACATTCCCCCCTTCCCCTCCTCTCCTTCATTTTTTATGGAAACAAATGAGTATGGTTGAATGAATGAGCTCCTTGCTCATTTTTCCCCTTTAGCCCTCAAATTGGGGGCAGTCATTAGGATTCTGGGAGCCTGTTACTATCTTGGGGTGTGGGACAGAAGCCCAGAACTCATCTTTGTAACCTGTATAGGGACTGAGGGCTAGGACAACCTGTAGACACAGTTGGTGCCCAGGAAGCTGTTTATCAGGAGCTAGGATGACTGAAGAGGGTGACCGTGGAGCTTGACCTTGGGCTGGTGGTGAGAGGCTGCACTGTGTCATGTCAGGATTTGTGTAAAGGCCTCTTGGACCTATTTCTCTCGTCTGACCCAGCCAAGGCCCTTACAAGTCCAGACGGTACACCAGGGGACTCCCAACACCCCCTCTTACACCCCACTTAATCCATGCTTTGATGAGGAGGTTGGCCCAGGCTTTTGGTCTTAGCTCCTTGTTGCAACTGAAGAATCAAATAAAAAAGGCAGACTCCTAGGGTCTTATCCATTGGAAAAGCTAATTTAATAGGTCTAGGTGGGATATGCATTTTAAAAAAACCACCTACTGATTCTGTTGCAGGAAGTCTTAGAACACTACGTTAGATAGACTTCCCGAAAATAAACCACCTTGGATAACCTCCTGGGGGAGGACTCTTCCAGCAGACATGGGCTCCTCAAGGGCAAGGTCTCTGCCTGGTCATCTTTAGACCATGACGCCAGAGTAAGCATTAAATGGAAATACCCGCCAGGACGGAAGGCTGAGCAGTCGTCAGGCTTGGCTAAAGGCTCAGTGGGGGTGGGCAGGAACCTCCCCTAAAAGAAATATTTTGGAGGAGAGGAAAGTTGCAACTCTTTGAAGGTCCTTAAATGAAATGGGTCAGGAAGGATTACGAGTTAAGAGCAGCAGGAGAAACGTTAAGAGGGGCAGATGGAAAGGTGCGGAAGGTAAACTCCTTGGTGTTATCAACCTGCTAGAGGAACATGGAATTCAAGAGAGTAATGACATGTTGCTGTGTGCAGAAGGAAGAGTGTAGCGGTTGAAACTGAGAAGCTGTACGGGGTGGCTCAGCTAGACTTTCCCGGAGTAAGAACAAGAAAGCTGCTTTTACAAACACCCATGGGAGGTAGATCTTTGTGAGCATAAAGCAGAAAAAGGTGAGTAGTTTTTCCCATAAATTATCTAATACCTTACATGCTACAAATGAATAGTCCTGGCTCTTTAACTGACTTATTCTCTGGTTGCTGGAGATTGATTTTTGAAGCTAGAAAACTGGAAAAGCTTTCATATTAACAAACTGTAGCTTAGTCATTTTAGTAGGTCAGGTAACAAAGTCCAGTCTGTTTTATTTCTAACCCAAATACTGCAAATATACAGAAAATTACCAGTACAAAGTTAAACACACCCAGATTTATTTACACAATGCTAAAGAAATTTGAGTTTTATTTCCATTTTGTGGAATTTTATTCTAGGGTCTGGCTTTTTTGTGTAACCGACATTGGTCATTGAAACTTGATTATCCCACCTCACATGCAATTTTCTGTCCCAAGGGAACAGAAAACTTGGGTTTTTAGCATACATGCAGTAACGATCTTAATACTGCTTTACACTTTTGTACCGACAGCTTGGGGTGGAGGCAGAGAAGTTACAGAGCAAGGAAGGACCACATGCTGATAGGGAACAAGAGACAAGACAGGGCTGGACAACAGGCACATGGGGACCCTGAGCATTTCTGTGCACGAGGATAAGGAGGGTGCCATCAAACCCCTCCTCCCTAGACGTCCAAACACAGGAGGTGGGCAGAATCATCAGGAACATTTAAGTCACCCGACCACAAACTGAGGGCATGCGGAGGATGAGAACTGCATTAAAGACTTGGAACATATCAATAAATCATTAACATGTACACTATACAGTTTATACATGTATATATGTACACACACACATATATATATATATATAGAAAGGTACAGATTAGTTTAAGTTATCCCATAAAAACAAGGACGCTTAAAAATGTACCAGTGTGAAAAAATGCGTACAGTTAAGTTGTTGAAGACAATTTCTAATTAATGTTCTGATTCTTATTGTTATAATGCAAAGTAGCCAAGAAATCAACATGTTCCTGCTATTTTAATCATCCTCCATGAGGGTGAGGCCTGGGCTCTGCTAGGGCAGGACGGCACTCCTAGAGCTGCCTGAGCTGGGCAAATCAGTGGCAGATGGAACAAAGTCTGGCACCTGCTGAGTGCCAGTGCTGAAAGTCTGGCCCTCCCTATCACTCCATCATGTGGCAAATCTTAAACTTTGGTTTTTGTTCAAAGGACATGTAAGTCCATGTTAATCTTCCTGCTTGAGGGAAGGTAGTAGCAAAGCTGAAAAACTGAATCTCTTCCTATTTTAGCAGTCCCAAGTATCTGGGCTTCATGTGGGGCAAGAGGGCGGTACCAAAAATGAGCAGGGCGAGCTCTAAGCCATTGCATACAGGAGCGGGGCTCCTTAAAGCTCTTCGAAAAGGAAAGAGAGAATCTCTCTACCTGAATCATTTGCCTAGAAAATAAAGAAATGACTCAAGTCAGGCCAGTCCTGCCACCTGGGGTGGATGTGAACTGCTCTGCACTCCTCTCTCTATCCTTGTACCGTGACGAAGGCCATGGGAGAACCAGCAATGGTTTACAGAGCCAGCGGTGGCCAGCTCATTACTTATCTGTCAGGGATGAAAGGCCAGCTTGGGCATGTAGGGGCCCAGAGGCAAACCTAAGAATTAGAGAGACACACACTGGAAAGCCTATTCAGAGGCAGACGGCAAATTCTAAGTTTTAGTTACAGCTAATCTGTTGAATCTCTTGAGCCCAGCCTAGAACTGCCACAATCCTCCAAACACTTTCATTCTTCTAAGGCGCATTCCCATTCGATGAACAGCCTGGGTGTATGCATCCCTGGTCTCTGGTTTCACTAAAAACCAAGAGCCCCCTTACGTCCAAGACACCTGTCCACAGAGCACGAAGGATGATGAGTTCTCTGCCTGGGTTTTAGAGCTCAGATCACTTTGGACGGTCTAATATGTCCAACCTACCTTACAGTGCTAACTTCTATTGCTGAAATACTCTTTTGCTATCAAGCCTGAGACTTTACACAACTTTACTTTCAAAGATAATTCTCCTAACATCGATAGGACAAATCGGAAATCTTCTTTTCTTAGAAGCTGTCACAGATTTAGGCCGTTTTCCTCTCTGGCTGAGGGCATACACTTGTGAGAGAGCAGGCTGACACAGAAGGCTAACTAGCCAGGCTTGTTAGCAGTCCTCAAACCAACTGAGCTCGCTAGCCAGCCAGGGGTGGGAGGACAAGAAGAATGAAGAGGGTGACTCATCAATTGAGATTCCATTCCTGCACTCTTGAACAGTGACCCTCAACAAGGTGAGGGGCGGTTTCTAAACACATATTCAAAATTACCATTACTTTTGTTTTCAGCCATGAAAAACAGGAGAATAAACTCTTCTCTTTACTAAGGTGGCAAAAAAGAGCTAAATACTGCTCTGAAAGAAATGTCACTGATCCACGTCCTAAAGAACAGCAAGTCATCTATAAGAAAGCAGCTCTGCTCCAGGTGTTCAGCACTGGCGTGCATCAAAATGTATACGAGATCTGAAGACAACCACTGGCGTTACTCATAACACACAGGGACCCTGGCGACTTGCTCCATTTTTGTACCTCAGCTCCATCTCTAATGGGGATTACAACCCCCGCCTTTCTTTTTTTTTTTTTTTTAAATCTCACGAGAATGTTGTAAGGTTCAAATGACATAATGCAAGAGAAAAAGTGCTGTGAAAACTGCCAAGTTCTACAGAAATATCATTATAGGCAAAGAGCCCTAATCTTATACAGTTAGAGAGGAATATTAACTTTCCTACATCTTAAAACTAATCAGAAAATTACCATATATTGGCACACCTACCCCAGGGGGTATATGCAGGGAGAAGAGGTGTATGGTGTAAGTAGGTCTTTTCTGGACATCAAATTCATTTTGGGCAGGAGGTGAGGGCGACCGGGACAAAAGCCGATACTTGATCATTTGTGAGCTGGTATATCTTTGGAATTACTTTTAATTTAAAAACCTTGTAAAAGGAATGGGCTTTTCCTAAAAGACTAGTGTTCTCTGGCTCTAACAAGTATTAACTCTCTTTACAAAAACTGCCCTACCTTTATAGCTCCCTGACTCATTTAAGTTTACTGCAGTTTCAAAGTCTCTAGAATTCTCCATCCATTCCCTCCCCCACTTTCCCTGCGGCTGTGAATTCTGGTGAGGCGAGAACTCAGCCATCTGCTCATGCATTCTGACAAAAGTTAATTTGGCACATTTACTTTTTCCTGACTTCCTAGCCATAAAGTGAACTAGCAGCAGAATGGCAGTTTAGCAAAGAGTGTCCCCATCATAATTATCGGGAGAAACTGTGACGGGCACAGCAGGTATGCTGAGACTGAAAACGTACTACTATATTCCTGTACAGCAAATAGTCAAGCTGTATTAAAACTAACGATTGCAGCTTTCCATCACTATATGGCCACCCCAAAATCCATCTTGCTACATTTTCTAATTTATTTCATCTTTTAAAATGTCAAAAGGAAAATTTTTTAAAATTTAAAATACGAACTTAACGTATCACACGAAACATCATCTACACTAGAAGTGTGTTTTTCAGTTGGTTCAGCCAAAAGTTTCGTGCCAACAAACTACTTGGCAAAGCTGGGGAAAAGGGCAGAGGAGGAGGGTCTGGTAATAAAATTCTGATTGTTTAAAAAAAGCCTAAATCTGAAAACATGTCTAGTCATGGCTCCAT
Source organism: Balaenoptera ricei (assembly GCF_028023285.1). Classification (NCBI taxonomy): domain Eukaryota; kingdom Metazoa; phylum Chordata; class Mammalia; order Artiodactyla; family Balaenopteridae; genus Balaenoptera; species Balaenoptera ricei. The sequence continues at coordinate 96,119,083 of NC_082639.1, forward strand.
GCAGAGCAGCAACCTAAGAGGAAGCAAATAAGCAGCCATTCTAATGATTCACCAAGGAGCTAGCACAGCAGGCAGGAGGGGACGCAGAAGACTGTGACGTGCCATCCTCAGGGGCTGCACGGCCCGTGCCACCAGCCACTCCAGCGAAGAGCTCGCTCAGCCTGGGCACACAGCCCGGGCAAGCCTGAACCCAGACCCTAAGCAAGTCCACTGGCACACACACAAAGCATGGCTTGAAAGATCTCGGAAGAAGCAAGAGTTTCTCCTTTAATAGGTGCTAAATCTAGTCAATTCTCTGCTGCTCCCTTTTTCCTGCCCCAAGTTAAAAATATTGCCCTTTAAGTTTTCCTGATTTAGTGTCTTGGAAGCACATGTAAGTTAGTTGCCAAAGGGCAATTAATGAGGGTATTGCCTAATTAAACAAGGGAAAAGAAAAATCACTGTGGCCTATGGTCCCTGAAAAAACAACAACAACAGAAAGCAGGGATCTGTGTGAGGAGCTGGTGCGCAATGTTCTTGGAGCGGGGCTGTCCCCAGATGGAGGAAGGCTGCCCAGGCTGTGCCAGTCATCGCAGCCTCTGTGCTCATCTCTGCGGCTGCTTCGTGTTGCCAGCACAGCCCAGGGACGGCACCAAGTGCTTTGTGAGAGTTGATGCTGAAGCTGGCAGGTGCCCTGGGGCAGGCGCCATGCAAAACATGCAACAGTGGGGTTAGTGAAAAGTTCCCTTCAATTCCATTTCATTTCCCTTAAAAAACAAAAACAAAACCGAAAAGGGCCCGTACCTTGCAAAAAGACAGAACTTGAAATGAAAAGTTAAAGAATTAAAAATTTTCCCTCTCTTCTCAGGGCCAATTGTAAGAGTGTTTAGGGTCCCCACCCCCCATTTCTTTAGTGTAGGTCCTTTTGGCTTTGATGGAAGCAGCAGAAACAGAGCTGGGTCCCTCGCAACGGGAAATTTATTTCCCCAAGTCGGAGCCACAGGGAGTGTAAGAGGTACTGCGGTTCCATCATCTGTGCTCAGTCCCAGCTCCTTTGAGGAGCTATTCCAGGAGGTCCTGAAAAGAAAGACATAGGCCATATTATTTACAGACCAAAAAAATCCCTATTTTGAAAGCCATTACCTAGTTTCTGGGCTGGCCAAGTCTTACAGTCATTAAATTGCTGCTTCTAGCTTATACCCTCCTTTGCTTCAATCATTATCTTGATCATGAGTAAGAAAAGATCACCCTTTTAAAAAATTTCTGGACCACCCCTCAAGAAGAAATAGTCTCACCTCATCTGAGTCATCATGATAACCACTTTTATGAGTGTGGGAGGTTGTGTCCAAAGCATCCACACCATCCACACCATTGGCCTCCGCATGTTGCTGGAGCACAGAGTATCGATGCACCAGGAACCTGTGGGTGGAAACCACCGTCAACCCTCACATGGTGAGGAGGGGTGCATTTCTTATAGGACGGTGGATTTTCCAAGTTTTACACACTTGCAGAATGAGTCACACATATAGGAAGCACAGCCCGTAGCTGGCATATGGAAAATGTAAGGAAAGATTTGGGCCTGATGTTTCAGGAACATCACTTCAACTAGTTAGTTTTTGCCAGGGGCAGACTCAACCGTCTGCCCTCGGAGGACTTTCTGGTTTGATTGATTTCCGTTCCTTACCTTCCCCCACAGACGTATTTCTTCACAATGAGCACTCCTGCTACGACTGTGACCAGCATCAATCCCACAGTAGCCAGGATAATCGGAACAGAATTTGACTTGGAATTCTTGATAAATTAAAACACAAACACAAACAATTTTGGGTGTGCATATTCTAGGACTGAATTCAAAGAGGCTGCTCATTACCCTATTTCTCTGTTGAATGATCTGCGGTCTCTAGGCACCTAATGATGATACTTTCCCAACCCCAACCCCCGCCCCCAAGATGAACCATCTCAAGTGCTACCAGGAGAATATCACAGCTGGCAGAGGGTAACCAGAACTTCAACTGCCTTAAAGCTGTCAGAATGGTGCAAACTCAGTGGCTTCCACGTCAAAGTTACACTGGAAGCCGTAGCAACTACCTAGATCAAATGGTAATTGTGACTGTTCCCCACTACCACTGTTTATAAGTCTTGGAGCTTTTAAGGGTGAAGCAGGAAAGGGAGACTATGATAATAAGTGGGCTGAATGAGTCTAAAACAGGGCCACCACCTGGGAAGGAGCTGTGCCAATGTTACGTTAGGCAAGCCATCCTATGACACCAAGATTTATTTTTTACTTAAGTTGTGGTATGTTTTTACAAATAAGCTTTCCGTATCATTGTTTGAGTGTGACCTACCTGCTTTTGGGTGGGAGATAGGGAGTGTGTGTTTTCAATGTATCCAAGAGGAGGCGGAGCTGGATTCTGGGACAAGTTGTGTCCCTGTGGGCGGGAGTCCTGTGCAATCACACACACAAACACTCTGAGGACAGCCACCAGGAGTGCAGGGTGGGGATGCAGAGAAGGAGGAACTTGCCCCCAACAAGTACACACACCCACACATTTTTCTCCCACTGCCTTCTTAATCCCACCCCTTGTCAGGCCCTCATCCCTTAGAAGGTTAGATAGGAGGGAACTGCAGATTGTCCACCTCTCAATTTCCAGATTAGGAACCTGGGGCCCACAGTTTACCGCCCCAAGTCTCACGGCTGGGCCAGTGCTTCTTTATCAAGAGGCTTCCTCTTTACCATATCCCCATATCCTAGCCAGATAGTTCAGTGCTACAGAACTGTAATCAGCCCTAAAACTTGCTTCTAAATCAAAACCAGCCCCTTATTACCATAGTTCAGTTTCTCATTCTGAACACACTTGACATGACTCGGCACAGAGATCCACCCTACCTATGGTCCAGTGCCCTTCCCTTCCACATGTGTAAAACTCCAGCCCTTTACAGCCGAACTTCTTGAGTCTTTTTCCCAAATGACTCTGAGCCTCAGAAATTTCCTCAACCGTATGCATCTAAGACTTGGAAAAACTTTACTGAATACCATTTTTTTTCCCCCAACAAAAACGTTTTCAGTAGATGAGCTTATCGTTGGGTTATGTGACCATCCCTCATCCTGACAGTTTCCTGTACGAAGGGAAACCTGACAGAAGTAGTCTGGCCACTTGTACTCAGTAATAGAGTTCTTGACACTGTAACTTTGACTATTCCTGGCAGAACTTGAAACCCCACTTGTATCTAAACCAGATCTACTTTAACATACCTGCTTTTCGGGACTCAGAAAGTTGCTTGTGCACTTCTTTTTCAAGTCTTTCACTTCTCGAACAGGATTCACTCCGCCCTGGCATCTGTCTCCTGGAATTTTCCGGTACCTGAGAGGCAGAGAAAATTTGTTAACAGAATACAAGGATGTACTTCTGGATTCTTGCTTACTTCCTGAAAACAAGATTTTAAAAGTTGCAGAACAACTTCTGGTCATTACACCATCTTTCAGGCCTTGGGGGAGATCTGCAGGGATGTTTTGGGGATATTCTGTGTAGTTTCAGTCCTTGGACAGACCACACATCCCTTGCCTTGCTGCAGGGACATGCCACCTTTCTGCCTTAAGAGACTGTGTCAAAGAACTGTGACCAGGGAAAGCACGTCAACACGCGGTACATAAACCACAGGGGAGGGGAGTGTTTATCAGGGAAGGAGGCAGTGAGCCGCCTCTAGAGCAGCGCTCTCTACTGTGGTGGCTATTTACACTTAATTAAAATTACTTCAGTTCCTCACTCACACTGGTGTCAACAGCTACACAGGGCTAGTGGCGACCGCATCAGACACAGCGGATTACAGAACATTTCCCCCATCACAGAAAGTTTTAGTGGACAGTATTTTTCTAGAGTGCTCTCAAATACTGCTCAGAACTAGGCGGAGAGACGCAGCTTTCACCCTGCACAGTGGAGACTCAGTCCCGAGACGGGAGAAGCAGCCATCTCACCCATTTGTCGTCAGGTGCTCTTCTCTCCCGTACAAACAAAACTCTAGGTCGTGGCCCTTCAGTTCTGGCTGTTCCACACACTTGGAGTCATTTTCTGGACGGAAGTAGCCAAAATCACTGTAAGAATCAGCAAATAAGGTATCTTTCAAAGTTGCTGAAAGACAGGAAGCGACTAGCAATGAAGGCTTTATGTGGGGCAGTGGATGGTCAATATTCCAGTCTTGGGTTGCCAGAAAAAAGCTAAGGAAGCCTGTGACATATAAAGAGGTCTGTTTAGGAAAAAAAAGCACATGGGGAGGGCTGAACTGAGGGAAAATAGCTTATGGATTGGGCCTGGTGGACTTCAGACTCAGTAGCTAGGAGTCCCGCACAGACAGCTCAGGCTCCGGGAAGGGAAGGAGGGCAGCCTGCAGGGGGTGGGGACTCACGTGACTAAGACACAGAGAAATAGTACATCAGCAGCAGATCTAAACTCAGGGACACGTAGCAACTCTTTTATTTCTCTCCAAATAACTCGTTTACCCATGTTCTACCCATGGCGGGTATGTTAAACCTTTCCTGCCTTCCCCACTCCGTGTCCCTCTTAGTTTTTTAGATGGTCCTGGCCGCCAATGTGAATGCCTGTTCCTGCCCTCCATTCCATCCCATCTCTCCATAGCGCCACCCATCTGCTCTCCTTTCTCTGCTTTCCCCAAAGAAATGACATGAGCGGCCTCAGCCCCATCCTTCCTACCGCCCCTGGGCGGGGGCTCGCTTCATGGACAGCGTGGCAGTGACCTCTAGTCCCACTCACCTGGAGTCTTCTCCTTAGCTTGAACCTGTCCTCTTCCTTCACCATCCTCTCCTTTACTGGCCAGATTTCTTAAAAAATATTTTTTCCTTGTTCTGTTTTACTCATTTACTTTTTATTCTATGCATTTGGGCTTCGACCCCCCTCTGCAACCTTGAAAATGAATGTCTGTGGCCCTCCAGGGCTCACCAGTCATCCAACCTAGGGGGCTGTCTCTGTCTCGTTCACTCTGACCACCTATTCTGGGGCACCTGCCACACTGCTGTGCCCCAGCCACTGAGGCCCTGAGAGCTGCACTCGTCTGTTTCTTTGGTCACTGCTTGCTCTGCTCTCTTCCTAACCCATAAGTGCAGATGTTTTCCAAGATCCTATAATTCATTCTCTTACTCTGTATTTGCTCCCCTTTCATGAGATTAACTATTTGTTGCAACTAAAACTTCTAGGTTTTACCTCTCTCGAGCTCTAATTCTATGCATTTCCAAATACCTGCTGGACACTGCCACCTAAATCTGCTGACAGAACCTCAAATAAAACATTCAAAATACATCACGTTTCCTCCTTCGTGCCAGTCCCTCCGGTCATTTCCTCCATTTGTCCAGGACACTACCTTCCTTCCCACCATCTAAGTTGGAAGCTGCCTGAGCACCCCCATCTGGACCCACTCACTTCTTTATCGTGACTACTGTGACTTCCCCTCATGGCCCATCTTCCAGCACACCCTTCCTGATCACGCTGTTGCGGGGGTCTAAGCCCACATCAGTCCACGGGCTTTAACGACCTGCTTCTTCCCAGATGTGCATGGTCAAATCCTACGGCTCGTCAGGGCTCAGGCCAAATGCCACCTCCTCTACAAAGCCTTCTTTGACCCACCTACCTCCTTTCAGCTCTGGATGGAATAGTCTCTCCCTTTTCTAAATCCCCAAGTATCCCACCTTCTGTTTCAAACATAATTATGTGCATCTTACCAGGAGAGTCTATAATAAACTTCCTGTTATCACTTTGCACTGCCCTGTGCATAGAAAATATTCAATGAATGTTTGGTAATATACAGATGCTGCTTGTACTTCAAGGCTTTCTGACAAATATTTAAGGGAGAGGGTAGAGAGAACAAAAGATACAGAAGACACCACGCCTCCAATAACAAGGAGAAATTTCTGGCAAAAATTTTATGTGTTCAATTCAAAATTTCAGGGACCATACCCTTCCCACTCACAAAGCACACATTTCTCAAGCACGTGGGAAACAGTGTGCAGGCTCTGGAGCTGAATGGCCAGGTTCACATCACAGCTCTGCCACATGATGGCAAATTAGTCATAACCTCTCTGTACCTTCATTTCTCCCTTTGTGAAATGGAAATAACCAGAGTACCTCTCTCACGGGGCTGCTGAGGGGAAGTGTAAACAGAGGTACTGCTAAAAAACGTCAGCTGCTATCATTATGACTATGTGATTATCAAATACAATATGCGCTCAAAGAGTCTGGAGTTTAATGGTGGAAGCAAATCTATACACAATAATTAAAATATGGTAAGTGCTGTATTAGGAGCCTAGATGAGGAAAAGCTGGGGAAGGCTTTAAGAAGGCGGTATCTGAGCTAAGTATTAAAGGCCAAGTAGGAATTCACCAGGCTTGGGGGTCAAGCAGGGAAAGACTTCCAGGAAGCAGCAGCAGCACGCACAACGGCATGGAGCTCTGAAGAAGCACAATGTGTTTGGAAAACAGCAGAAGCTCAGGTGACCGAGAGCCACCCTGTGTGCAGTTAAGGATGGGAGACAGCCCTGCAGAGTTGGACAGTATCAATAAGCTCTAGCCCTATTACAACATCAAAGTGGTCTGAGTGATATTTTCCCCTGCGGAAATAGAGAAAGGAGGACCCCTGGCCATTCCACAGATATGAGCCACGCAGGAGGAAACACACTGGGTCAGACTGCAGTTTGCTCAGTCCTGTATTCTGTCACCTGCAGTTCAGGAGAATACATTGTGAGAGGACAGGACTGCTATCTGCCTGCTTTCTTTTCCAAATCCACTTCTACCTCCTGTCAGTATCTTTTGCAGGTAACAAGTTCCATAAGATTAGTACCTGTGTTGTGAAGCAGTTCCTCTTATTTGCCCTAAGCTACCTTGCTTAGGCTACCTAGGGACTCCCTCGCCCTTGTATAATCAACTAACCCTGTGCCAGCCAAGTAACTAATCCTTAAGCCTGGATGGTCCTGAACTCTAGGGAGTCCACCTTGATGGCCTCTAAGCCTTGATGGGACGTACAGACCATACATACTGATGTCACCTCCTCTCTCAGGACAGATCCACACTCTTTCCGTCTTCAGTCCTGCAGACGATCCCAAACCTAGTACCCTACCTGCTACACCCAGGCTGTCAGGCTGCTTGCTAAAGTCCAGTTTCCTCTTAGCTCCTGTACCACTTTTCTTGGTGTTTCTGTCCTATCATCTTCTCTCTCTCTCCTTTTTAATTCTCACCCTCCTTATGTGCCTCTCTCCTTCCCACCACTGCCAAATCAGGATGTCCAGGGGTTGTTGCTGGTTCTGGCCAATAAGTAACTGATACGATGTTATCTGTCCAATTATTAACAACTCTGGTTCCCTTTCTCTGTGCCTCAATTTCCTTAATAAGAAGCAACAGTTCTCCACTCTTGAGGAAGAAGGGAAAGAAAAGGATTTAAATATTTTTGAACTGTCTTTTGCTTCCTCCAGCACGGGAAATGGCTGTTAGGGATCTGAGGGATGCTGATACCAGAGGAAGTCCTCCAGGGAGCAGGGACAGACGGACGGCTGCTTGGTCACAACATAGTCCCGACCATTCTGACAGACGGACGACTTGCGTAGCCGTAGGTACTGTTCTTTATAGCCTAAAATGCAGCCATCTCCATAATCTCCAGGGTCTGTGGAGTGAGCCAGCCATACGGTATAGTCCTTCTCTTCACCTAAAAGAAAGACAGGCTGTTCAGGAAACTGCATGGGACAGAACCCACCCATGTGAGGCAGCTGCCAGGCAATAGGAAGAACGAGGAGAAGAAAAGTAGGGATGTCTGACTCAACCTATTGCTTCACTTTGGAATTGCAAATGAAAGTTAACATTAGTGGGAGCCTACCAGCAACTGACTTTTCTTCATGCCAAGGGACTCCTGTCTTTGCATCTCATGGCCCATTTGGGTTCTAGGAAAAACCTTATTTTTGACGTGGGGAGCTGGATGGAGAACCTCTAAGGTTCCTTCCAGACTGAGAAGCTGCTGTCTTTAAGTCTTGCACACCTGTGCCCCTGGTCAGCAGGAGCTGTCAGAGGTAAGCAACCAGATGCTTGCCTTTAGGACAAGACACCAATTAGCCAAAAGCATGGGTTTAATTTCACTATGGGTTAGTTTGCTTCAAACGGAAGGGGAAACATACTTTCTAGACTTTTAACTCTTGTTGACTGGCTTTCAAATGAAGACTGTTATGACAGTCAACCTGGCTTAGTTTGTCATATCATCCACTCCTGGAAAAATGACCCAAAGGCTGTGGCCTAAAGACTGTGGATTAGGTTTTTATCTTTTGGGATGTGAAGACCAGCACAGGGCCTGTTAAAGAGCAGGGGCTTAACAAATCTTTTAATGATGTTAAACTTCAGGGATAACTGTAGAGCTGCCTGCTGAGGGGAAAACTTAAAAGCCAGCTCCTTTACAGCCTATTTAGTGAATTTAGATTATAATGACTCTCCGATTTTAAATCATTGAAACATCTTGTAGAAAAGTAAGGTCCAAACTGAGTGCTTCTGCTTCCTGCAGGACTCACTAAATTAACATGCTGAGGAAACGGGCCCCTGACACAGGCTAATAACAGTCAGGACCAAATTTAACCAGAGCTTCTCGAAACTTAAGTCTTCTATCGTATTATGCCAGAAAGCAACTACGGGTCACGGGTGGTCACTTTTTCTCCCGTTTTTTCTTTTATCCTCCATGTTTTCAGGACAATGTCAGCATCTTTGGTACTGGGGGCCTGGGTTTGCTTGTGATTTCTTAGGAACACCTTGCAATGAATATTTTAACTTCTCTGAAGCCATTTTCTGGGCCTGCCTTCCAGTTTGAAGTCACAGCATTCCGAAATGGTCAAGCCAAACTCTTTGCATGAAAACTTCCTCACTTCAACATTTTGATAAGTGACACAATCAGTTAGATGCTCTTTGTAACACACTTTCCTCTAGCGCTTCTTCTACAGTTTTGCTGTAATCAAGTGTGAAAAACCCTGAAGTGTTATGAAATAGTTTTAGACAAACATAAACATGCATTATCCTTACAAGCAGAAAAAACTCTCAGAAAATGCTACAGAGATCTAAAGTGCAAAACTATACTCTCCTAGATGTCCACATGCGGCTGGTCTGAATTGAGATTCACCATAAGGGTGAGTGTAAAATATGCACTGGATTTTAGGCCCTAGTTAGAAGAAAAAGAATGTAACAGATGGCCAAAAATCACATGAAAAGATGCTCAACATCACAAATTATCAGAGAAATACAAATCAAAACTACAATGAGGTATCGCCTCACACCGGTCAGACTGGCCATCACCAAAAAGTCTACAAATAATAAATGCTGGAGAGGGTGTGGAGAAAAGGGAACCCTCCTACACTGTTGGTGGGAATGTAAATTGGTACAGCCACTATGGAGAACAGTATGGAGGTTCCTTAAAAAACTAAAAATAGAACTACCATATGATCCAGCAATCCGACTCCTGGGCATTTATCCAGAGAAAACCATAACCCAAACGGATACATGCACCCCAATGTTCATTGCAGCACTGTTTACAATAGCCAAGACATGGAAGCAACCTAAATGTCCATCGACAGAGGAATGGATAAAGAAGATGTGGTACATATATACAATGGAATATTACTCAGCCATAAAAAGAATGAAATAATGCCATTTGCAGCAACATGGATGGACCTAGAGATTATCGTACTAAGTGAAGTAAGCCAGACAGAGAAAAACAAATACCATATGATATTGCTTATATGTGGAATCTAAAAAAAAGGTACAAATGAACTTATTTACAAAACAGAAATAGAGTCACAGATGTAGAAAACAAACTTATGGTTACCAGGGCAGAAAGGGGGGAGAGGGATAAACTGGGAGATTGGGATTGACATATATACACTACTATATATACAATAGATAACTAATAAGGACCTATTGTATAGCACAGGGAACTCTACTCAATACTCTGTATTGACCTATATGGGAAAAGAATCTAAAGAAGAGTGGACATATGTATATGTATAACTGATTCACTTTGCTGTACAGCAGAAACTAACACAACATTGTAAATCAACTATACTCCAATAAAAATTTTAAAATACCTTAAAGAATGTAAAATATTTCATTAATAATTTAAAAACATTGCTTACACGTTAAAATGATAGTATTTTGGACATACTGAAATAACTATATTATTAAAATAAATTTTGCCTCTTTTACTTTTATAATGTAGCTAGCTGATAGAATAATTTAAATTATATATGTGGCTCTCATTTTATTTCTCTTGGACAGTGCTAATCCAAAGAGGGAAGTGCTTTTCTGGTACCATCCCTTTGCCTGCTAACCCACATGGAACATCCTTCAGTCCTCTTTCACACACATGATTTTCTTATTCCAGCTAGAAGAAATTAAACTGAATCGGTTATTTAGGAAAATGGGCTTAAAAGTTTCTGGTAGAAAAGTTCAAAGGAGACACTCACAGTTCCTTTCAAGGATATCTTTAAAATCGATGGTGTAGGAGACCCACTGGCGAGCCAGGAAAGATTCTGTGAAACCCCAGATGCTGATGTTCATGGACTTAGCTCCGGGTTCTGAAGCCAGGCCAGTAAAGTAGATAGGCTCCCTGGTAAACATGTAGGTTTGCCAGCACTGACCCTCGTCTGTGGAGAACCTGAAACCACAATTAGAGAAGGATCATGAGAGAGGACCAACATTTATGGGAATATCAGGAAACCACCGGCTGTTTCATCCCAAATCAGAGAAAAACTCTCATATTTAGGTGATGGCTTACTGACTGTTATATTAATTTTTAATGCCTATAGTTAACGGGGAAAAGGGATTCACTCAAATATTATGGAAGAAAATGCCTTTATAAAAATTCTTCCAAAGGAAAGAAAGGATAGTGACCCACATAAGAGTGGGCTTCTAAGTCAACAAACAGAAATTATATAATAAGAACTTGTACTTAAGGAGTCATTTCCCCTCCAGAGTGCTTAAATGCTCCCATAATATTCTTGTTGGGAGGGAGAAGAGTATTTTTTAAAAGTGACGAAAAGTGTTAGCTAGAGGGAGTCAGAGGAAAAAACAAAGCCATTTAATTTGAGTTGCTCTAAATGCAATCCTTTCAAGCACCTTCCCTACAGCTCTGTAGAATGCACAAATCTGAATCAGGGACTGTAACTTCCCCCCAACAAACTGACAAACATCCCACAGTTGCTCTCTATGCAGATAGTGTGGGTGGAGCTGAGCTCATGCATACTTAATCACATTGATAGGACGGCTGCTGTGCTCGATGGCTACAATGATGCCTCCGGAATCCAGGATGGTGTAATAGTGAGGTCCTTCCAGCATCTTCAGCCAGGAGTAACCCCCATCATCTGAGATGTACACATCTGGGATCATCACTGAGATGGCATCCCCCACGCTACCTACAACACAATCCACCATCTCATCAGCATACATCGGCAACGAAACAGAGAGGATTTACTGTCAAGAGAATAATTCTGAATGAGTTTATTCTGATTATTTCCCATCATGCCTCTTGTAATTGAAAAAAAGGCCACTGATAATTTGGTAAAGGGAGAAGTCATGTTGCTCTCTGATGAGAGTCTATGAAAAACCCACAGTATCATTATCTTGCAAGAAATTCTGCAAAGGATGGTAAAAGCCACGTATGGTGGTTTTCTCACAGGGTTCGACACTGTGACTGAGTTTCAGTGTGCTCAACCACTTCTTCCTGCGGAAGTGAGGGTGGGCTGCTTACCGTGGGCGATGACTATGCCAACAGCATTAGGCTCTGAGAGAGGGGCCATTGGAACGTTTAGTTTCTGGGAGATGCTGTAGGAAGCGTGAATATGAAGGCTGCACTGTGGAAAGAAAGCAAAGCTTAGATTAAAACCAAAGGTGCAATTTTTTTACTCATCTCACAGAGTCTTCTAATAAGGCTTTGAATGTATTAACCCAGACTTCCGTGGGATACTCTTCTTAAAAAATTGTGGTAAAAATCACATACCATAAAATTTATCATCTTAACCATTTTTAAGTGTGCAGTTCAGTAGTGTTAAGTACATTCACACTGTTGTGCAGCCATCACCACCATCCATCTCTGGAACTTCTGTGTCCTGCAAAACTGAAACTCTGTGCCTGTTAAACAGTAACTCCCCATTCCCCCTTCCCCCGACGCTGGCAACTACTATTCTACTTTCTGTCTCTATAAATGTGACTAGTCTAGGTATTTCATATAAGTGAAACCATACGGTATTTGTCCTTCTGTGACTGGCTTAGTTCACTTGGCATAATGTCCTTACAGTCCAGCCATGTTGCAGCATGTGCCAGAATACCCTGCCTTTATAAGACTGAATATTATTCCATTGTATTTATACACCACATTTTGCTTATTCATTCATCTGTCAATGGACATTTAGATTGCTTCCATCTTTCAGCTATTGTGAGTAATGCTGCTTATAAACATGCATGTTCAAATATCTCTTGAGACACTGCTTTCAATTCTTTGGGATATATACCCAGAAGTGGAGTTGCCGGATCATATGGTAGTTCTACATTTAACTTTTTGAGGAACCCTCATATTGTTTTCCATAGCAGCTGCACAATTTTCATTCCCACCAGCAGTGCACAGGGTTCCAATTTCTCCACATCCATGTCAACACTTGTTATTTTTTATTTTTTGGATAGTAGCCATCCTAATGGATCTGAGGTGATCTCTCGCAAATCAAAAATTTTGATTTGCATTTCCCTAATAATTGGTGATATTGAGCATCTTTTCATGTGCTTACTGGCCATTTGTATATTTTCTTTAGAGAAATGTTTATTCATGTCCTTTGCCCATTTTTAATGTGGGTTATTCGTTTTTTTTGTTATTGAGTTATAGGCTCAGTGGGATATTCTTGATTCTGAAATGCATTAGTATATTTGGGAAAAAACTATGCAATTATTTTCGCATGTGTATCTGTCTTAGTTTACTTTATTCCTGCACTACACCAAAGCCTCTGATCAATATTTAAAGTATGATTCCACACAAATAAACTTGATGAACGCCTGACATACTTCAGATGCTGTACAAGATGTGGCGGTGATTTGAATAAGACCCAGTCCTGTCTTTAAGAAATATTTCTCAGAAACTAGTTGAGGTATAAAGCAGGATGAAAATTAGTGCTTTACAAGAGGTTCAAATTGGTTAAAATGTTAATATTATGCCATGTATATTTTACTGCAATAAAAAAAAGCTTCAAGCAAACTGCTAATGAAACGAACAGCACTGATTAGCTCTAACTGAAGATGGGCACTAAGGATGGTTAGGATTTCTACTAACTCTAATGAACTGGGGGTAGGGGAGACAGGTACAACTTCCCCAGGAATAATGTGGGCAGGAGGCAGCTACATGCAGGGTGTTCCGGGAGCAGCAGAAGTTACAAGGGGTGTGCCAGTGATAAAATGACAATGAAAAGGCAGAAGATAGCCTGACAGGGAAGGAGGGGACCTTCATTCGCCAGATCACAGGCAAAGGGGAACCACAAAGAATGTTGGGGAGGGAGAGACACAGCAGCGTGAGGGTGTCAAGGTAAGTAAAGAGGCCACTTTACCTGCCCAGGCTTAAGGTGAGAAGGGCAGGTGCAGGGCAAGGCCAGCGTGGAGGGATGGAAAAAGGGGAGCAGGAGGGGGAGAGACACTCGACAGCACTCATGAATACAGAGAAGAGGGAGGGTGTGATGGGGGTGGTGTAGGTACATTTATCTCACACTGTCTGAGGCTCTTAAAACAAAACAGAAAGCCCAGCCGGGACAGCAGAGTGCATATCAGCCACAGGTACTCTGAGGAGAGCTTGGAATTACCAACACTGTCACTTTTGAAGAAAACTCCCAGGGTTCCACTAAGCTCCTCTCAAATTCTGTAAAAGTCAGACATAAAGCTTGTTTTTTTTTTTGTTTGTTTGTTTTTTCTCGGCTGTCAAGACCTGTCAGTCATGAAACCTGGGATCTCCTGGAGCGATACGTTTGTATTTCTAGTTCTTGGTCTCTCCTCAGAGGGCTCATCTCCTGCTTCCACGTGCCACACCGGGTCACCACCCATACCCACCGGCCACGTGGAGCCTTGGCAGAGGGGAAGAGAGGCCAAGTTCTCTTTCATTTGCTTCTGGCCAGTACGGCTTTGCACTGCTCACGAATGGCTGGTCTATGGCTTTCTGTAGAATTCCTGAAGTTTCATAGCTGCCATCATGACTCCTAACTAATCACCGGCCCATCTGTCCACTCTGTTTTCATTCAGCAGTTTAGTACAACACAAATTGTTAGTCTTCAATTTTGTTTTTCTTTAAACACAAATAAGCCATAATATTTTGGTCTTTCTTCGCCGTTCCTATTTCCTACATCCTAGTTAATTTCAACCCCTCATTTCCAAATTTTCCGCCTTTATCTGTAGACCCTCATCAAGTACAAAACTTCATTATTCAAAAGCCTGGCACTAATAAGAGCAGAACAGAATGGCTGCTTTGCTCCAAATACACATGACAGTTGGAGTAAAACAAACCTCGTTCTTATTTTTTGCAGTAGCATCGCATTCACTGTTCTCAGGCTTCCTCAGGTGCTTCCACCTTCCTCCTTGGTCAAAAGTGATCATCGTCTGGATAGAATTATCTGAATAGGAAAAGGATGATATTAAGCCTGATACACTGGAAGCACCCTATTAAATTCAGTTTATCGTTGCATAACTCTCTCCTAACAGAGACTATGTAACACCGTTAGAACCCTGGAGTCCCACAAGCTTGTTACATCCAGTGAAATGGCTCAGTGCTGGTGAGTAGGATATTTGAAGGAGGCTTCCCACTGAACAGGATCCAACTGATTCCAGAAATCATCTACACTGATACTCTTGTAAAAAGATACCTTTATCTCCTTACCAGCACTAACAGGCTGACGTCTATTCTTCTTCCTTGTTTGCTTGCCTTGGAAGTAAAATCTACAGTGGGAAGGCATTCTAATCATGACTCAGACAAGGCCATGATACGGGGCTTGTTTTAGTGAATCTCAAGCTTTGAATGTATCTGCATAAGTCTCAGTTAATAATTCCTAATTTTTGTCTCTCTGCCCCTCCATATCCTATCCCTCTTTTACCTCTTCCTTTTTTTTCTTCATGTGTCTTCCCCATTCTCTATTCTTAATGATATAAATTGTTGCAGGTTTAAATTCAAAGATATTATGCTTTGAGTTTCTCAAGGAAAATCAAAAAAGAAGTAAATAAGGTAAATTTCATTTATTCAATAGATGTTTTATTGCCTGTCCACTATGTGAAAATTGCTGTAAGGCTTTGGGAATATATCAGTGAACAAATCAGGAAAAAAAACTTTGTGAAATATATATTCTAGTAAGGTGAGGCAGACAAACACTAGACATTGTACACAGGTAAATTAGTTAGTATGTTAGAAAATAAGTGCTATGGAAAAGACTTGCACAGCTAGAGGGGGACTCAGAGTGTGCGTGTGTAGGGGCAGGCAGACTGACATTTAAAATAGGATAGTCAGGGCAGGTCTCGTCAGAAAGTAACACAACCAAAGGCTGGGAGGAGGAAAGCGTCAGCCTTACAGATATGTGAGGAAAGAGAGAGAACAGTCAGTGCAAATCTCTCAGCCATGAGTGTGCGATTCTGGTGTGTTTAAGGACTGGCAGAGGGCTGGAGTGACTACAGGAGAGTGAGCAAAGCAGAGAGGAGCTGGAAGTGAGGTCAGGGAGGAACTAGGGTGTCAACATCACTTGGACTTTGCAAGGTCTTTACAAAGTGAAAACAAACATCCCCCACCTCCTTTCAAAAAGTGAATACATAAATAAACAAAACCTAAACAAATCTTTGTACTTTAGAGTAATGTGTTTACTTGTACAACTGGGCCACAGTAAAGGTAAGGTCTGAGAACCACTGAAGAGAACGCAAGAGGAATCTCGGCTGGCTATCACTCCGCCCTCCACAAGGCGAAAAGCAGTAAGTGGTCTAAACTTCCTGCAGGCCTGAACCTCCCAACACAGAAGACTTATTTTATAAACTAAACAACGTAGAACCCCCCCCCCCCAATTCTTTCTTTCTGCCTGCTGCTGTTTTGTTCTTTCTTAGTTCTATTTACCATAACTTATTTAAAATAGAGAGCCAGAATTTACATGGATAGCCTTGTTGACTAGGCAAGCAACATTACTGGGGAGGATAGGATCATCAGTTTCCCCAAAAGCCTCCACTCCCAACATGTTCAGCTGAAGGAGAGCTGTGCTGAGACCCACCTTCTGAGAGCACACTTGTCATGTAGACCCCACGGAGGGAGGTCACGTTGGTAAAGTCTGTCTCGCCACCTGTGGTTGTGTAGAGATGTCGGTCCAAGGACTTGGAATAGACAATGCCTCGATCATCCGAGGTAAATATAGTGCCAAATCCGGTATCTGGAACAGGCAAACAAACAAAAACACTAAGTCTTGGGAGGGAACAGAGAGAAAACAATAGTCTAGTCATACACATGACACATGACTGACTGACTGCACACATCAGCCAACTGTCTCTCTTCATGAGGTACACGCAGACCTGAGAGTCAATCAAGGTTTGATACTCAAGATCTTCGTGGCCATCTTTAATTCTAGTACCCAGTTTAGTGCCTGAAATATAGCAGATGCTGAATTTGTTGAATAAATTAATCAGATGTTACAGAAAAGCTCTTCTCAGTTATACTCTGGTGGCAGAGGCACTGTATTTAGCTTCATATCTTACACATCTTTAAATCTTTACACTCTAAAATAATGCTTCTCAAACTATGGTGAAGGATCAATTTTAAAATTTCAATTATGTCACAAACTGATGCTTTTGTAAATATAACAAAAATTTATCACTAGAAAAATGAAATACAAAAGAAAGAAAAAATATAATCATCAAAATTTTTTTTTATTATTAGAGTTAACAGATACAAAATTTCTTTGTCAAAGGGCTGTAAGAGTTTCTAAATGCTCGCTCTTGCTTTCCGTACATATTTGGTAATAAAGCATTTGCAAATCAGTACCAGTCCTCCGACCATTCTTTGAGCAGCACTGCTCTAGAACACCTGGACATACTATACAAACCGCCTTAGAGGGTCAAAGCAAGTGGCCTTTTCAACAGAGGCTACATATCATCTCTAAGACAGAGTATTCAGTAGGCCACTAATAAATTCCTAGGGGTAAAAGGAAAAATTGACACGTAAGAAGGAAAGCTACTAAAGTAGGGTTTGGAGCTTAAATCTCTGTGCTTCTAGGGTGAGCCGCTGCACAGCTCTTACCTCCAGGTTCGTCTACATGCATGAACACCATGTCATCATTAGCTGCTAGAATAGAATAGAATTGTTCCTGCCCCACAGAGGGGAGCTGGGCCATACTCCATGTGTCCCCTCGATCTGTTGACACATGAATCCTTCTTGTTGTATCCTGGAACAAATGCCAATATTTATCTTTTAAATTTCTACCAAGATGCCATGTGCAGTGACACGAATAGGTACATTATTATTAATAATTATATGTATCATTATCCATTTCCTCACTGGGTACAACTGTTAAAAATGAAAGGTCCTAGTATCAATTACCAAAGCTATTTCTAACCTCTTGCAAAGATCCAGGCACTGGAACAATCCATCCTATTGTAAGTAAGGTTATCCTGGTTTCCTCTTTGGCTTCTTCATTCTGGTGCGGCCCCCTAAGATATTAACCTCCCAACTTCTGACATGCCAATTTCCTTCAATAGAGATTAGGGTTTGTCGGGACCATCATTAGTTTGGCTCTATAGCCATTCGCATATGCTTGCTCAGATAATTCTTCATTCTTTTTATTTTTTAATTGATTAATTTATTTATTTATTTATTTATTTTTGGCTGCATTGGGTCCTCGTCGCTGCGCGCGGGCTTTCTTTAGTTGCAGCGAGCGGGGGCTACTCTTTGTTGTGGTGCGCAGGCTTCTCATTGCAGTGGCTTCTCTTGTTGTGGAGCACGGGCTCTAGGCGCATGGACTTCAGTAGTTGTGGCATGCAGGCTCAGTAGTTGTGGCTCGCAGGCTCTAGAGCGCAGGCTCAGTAGTTGTGGCGCACGGGCTTAGTTGCTCTGCGGCATGTGGGATCTTCCTGGACCAGGGCTCGAACCCGTGTCCCCTGCATTGGCAGGCGGATTCTTAACCACTGCACCACCAGGGAAGCCCTCAGATAATTCTTAAAATGATGACTGCTGCATAGAAGTTTGGTCCCTTTGAGACAGTCCTGGCATAATCCAAAGAATTAGATAATTAAGGGTCTAGAAAACGGAGATGAAACGCAGGCTTGGGAAATCATGAGGGAAGTCAAAATGTGACATGTCTCCCCTTTTTTTTTTTTTAACATCTTTATTGGAGTATAATTGCTTTATATTGGTGTGTTCGCTTCTGCTGTATAACAAAGTGAATCAGCTATACATGACATGTCTCCTCTTTAAGGAAGGCTCTCAGAACAGCCATGATGGAGGGAACATGCCAGGCTGGGAAGAGGCCAAGGAGAGTCAGAAATTAATATAATGAAGCTGATCAGGGAGTATTTAGCTGTTAAAAGGAGTCTGTTGAGGAGGCAATTAACACGTACTGTCTGATAAATAGTTTAAAATAGCTTCTAGACACAGTTTAGCCAGGGCACAAGAATTAGTCCCAGAGCCTCCTTATGTTAAATACTCTTCAGTGACAAGTACATTTAACTTATTTTTCTAACTTACATCTTAGATGTTTACTGTGAATCTTACTGTCACTGTTATAGGTAGAAACTAGAGTTCAAAAGCACACAGCAGAATTTTAATTTTGTAGCAGTATAGAGTATAGGCGACTACCTCTGGAATTAGACAGTCTGGTTTCCACCAGGGTTCCACCTCTGGGTGACCCTAGACAAGTTACTCAATTTCCTCAAATAAAAACCGAGATAACAGTATGAACTTACAGGGTTGTTGGGAGGATTGTTATAAAACTGCTCCAGGGCGTGATCTGTAGTTACTATGTCTACTTCCCCATCTCCAATTCTCTCTGAACCCACTCCAATCAGCCTTTTAACTTCAGTACTCCAAGGAAACTGCTTTCATCGAGGTCACCAACAACCTATACTTTTCCAACTCCAGTGGATAATTCTCAGAACTCATCTAACTACACATTTCAGCTGAGTTTAACACAGCTGACCACTTCTTCCTCCTTGAAACATTTCTTTCACTTGGCTTTCATGACATCACCTGTCCTATTTCCCCCACCTCACTGGTCCCTCCCTCTAAGTCCTCTTTGCTGACTTGAACAGTCTCTTTCCAACCTTTCCCTGCTGGGGTGATTCAGGGCACCAGGTGCTCAGCCCTCCCACCTCTTCTCAACTGACTCATTCCTCCACAAGATACCGTCTAGTCACATGGCCAGATGAGAGTATACCATATGATTATACCATATAATTTTGGGAGATTCATATACCCAAGTGTTTACTTGACATTTCCACCTAGATATCTAATAGGCATCTCGCATCCAAAGCTGAATTCTTGATTTTCTTCCCACAAACTTGCTTCTCCTGCAGTCTTTGCCGTCTCAGTAAATGGCACCACCACTCACCCACCAGTTGCTCAAGCCAAAGACTCTAAAGTTATCCTTGGTTCATCTTATTCTCTCACAATCCGCCTCTAATCCATCAGCAAACACTATTGGTGATACATTTAAAAATATATCCACAATCTTACCATGTCTCCCCTCATCCACTGTTAACAGCCTGGTCCAACGTACCATCTCTCTCACTACCGCTCCTGCTGCTTCCACTCCTGCCCCATGAGGCTACCCTACGCACACCTATTCTGTTAGAAGAGAAGGCCAGCTACGCCATTCCCCTGCATGAAACCTTTTCACAGCTTCCCAACACGTGAAGAATGGAAGCCAAGGCTTAATCACAACCTATAAAGGCCCTGTGCAATCTGGCCACTGGCTGCCCATCTTTGGACCACCCTTCCCTATGCTCCAGCCATGCTGCTCTTCTCACTTTTCTTCAGTATTCCAAGCATGCTCCAGCCTGAGGGTCTTTGCACTCACTGCTTCCTCAGCCTAGATGTCCACGCGGCTGTGCTCTCACTTCAGTCAGGTCTCAGAGAGCCCATCCAAACCACCCTATCTAAAACAGTGCTGCTCTGGGACTTCCCTGGTGGTCCAGTGGTTAAGAATCCACCTTCCAATGCAGGGGATGCGGGTTCAATCCCTGGTCAGGGAGCGAAGGTTCCACGGGCCGCGGGTCAACTAAGCCTGTGCGCCGCAACTACTGAGCCCGTGTGCTGCAAACTACAGAGCCCACACACACTAGAGCCCGCGCGCCACAACTACAGAGAAGCCTGTGCACCACAGTGTAGATCCCACGCAGCTAAATAAATAAATAAATAAATAAATAAATAAATAAATAAATAAAATAGCGCTGCTCCAATTCCCGCCTCTTTCTATGTATTCACTCTGCTTTAGGTTTCTTCACAGCTTTAATCATTACCTGATATTATATCATATTTATCAGTTTAGTATCTATCTCCCTACTTGAATAGAAACTCTGAGAGCAGGACATGTATCTGTTTTGTTTACTGCTACATTCCCAGAACCTATATACCTAGTATATAGCAGGTACTCAATTAATGTTACGTATTTCCATTATCTTTATTGAATAATAAGCAAGTAGACTGCTTTTTTCAGAATCTATGTCTGAGTGAAGCCCAAACACTGGATCTACATATCCCAAAACAGATACCAGAATTCAGTTGGTGACATAGGTCAAAGTACAGAGGAGCCCAGAAGAGTCAACTAGCCTCTATAAAAAGAATCACCCCCAAATCTTACAGTGATATTAAATATGCAAAGGGCAACTGACTCCATCAGTACATGCAGTAAAAGCTACCTATTTGAGGCATAATTTATTAAATATTTCAAGAGGCAAGAAACTCCATCAGTACATGTAGTAAAAGCTATCTATTTGAGGCGCATTTACAGAAATATCAGAACCCATAGAGAAGAGGCAAACACCCACCTTATCAGCCATCACAGAGGCAAAAAGGAAACGTCCCCCAAGACCAAATGAGTAGATTTTCACACCAATGGTTTTGAAGCTTTTTCCCAAGTCTGAAGTTCTCCGTAATTCCAGTGCCCCAAGGTCAGCTTCTTAAACAAGACAAAATATTAATTAAAATTTCACTTACTGGTGAGCCTCTAGCTCAAAACAATTGTTTTAGAATTGTTCTTAGTTTTATAGCAAAAGAATTTTTAATCCTATGCATGTTAATCAGGTAACAATATAACAGGATATAGAATTAAACATAGGAAATTCACAGTTGGGTTTTATCTTTATACATGTGAGGTTTTATACTGGACAGAAAGACAGAGTTTACTTAATTCCAACACAGTGTTGCATAAAAATACCACAGCATCCTGCTTTACTTTCTTCATGACACAGTTTGCAATTATCTTATTGTATTTTAAGTTGTCTTGTTTGAGTTTCGGTTTTCCTGTTGATCATCCAACATCCCTACTTGAATTGAGGCTCCATAAGAGCAGGCCCTGGGTGTCTCGTTCTCGCCGTCCTGAGAATGGTGTTTAGCGTACTACTGCAGGTGCTCAAATGAATGGATAAATGAAATGAGTCTGCTGAATGAATAAATGAAAGATTATGCTTTCAGCTTTGAAACTGTGCTGCTGATTGGAAAGCCAGTGGCTTCCACCAACACAAACACAATCCATGTTCTTTGACAGAAATCACTATGCATTTCAATTTGTTATTGTTTGTAGCCTCATATTTACTTTATGTAAATACATTGCTAAAATTATACTGTCTCTGTGTATAGGCTGCATTTTTTATTTGATCGAGGCAGAGTATAGTACTTGGTTGTTTGGACTTTCAAGATTTTGAAAATCACTAACAGCTAGCTATCTTTAGCTATTAAAATAACAAGAGAATGGAAACATCTTTGATGCTTCTACCTCTTACAACCCAGAATATTCTACCATGAATGGACACCAGGACACTCTTTTCTGGGACTAAAATATACTTACTGCAGGAGCCATTCACATAGGTGGTAAAGAAGATGGTGTTTTCTGATCCCCTACAATGAGGCAAAGACAGAGAAAAGACACGGTTCAAGACTGCGAACAGATTGCATCAACCTTAGTCACTTAGCTCCAAGCAGGTCTAATAAGGGTCACCTATGGGTACTAGCCAAAACAGCCTTCTTGGATGCTGTACACTGATTCTTTCACAGCCTCACATCAAGGTTCCCACAGTCTGGCCCCAGGCGTTTTCCACACGCCACTACTTCTTTATGTAACTCTTCCAGCCGGTCAAACTGGTCTCCTTACACTCTCCAAACCTGCCTCTTGCATTTGCTTATATTATTTCCTTCTTAAAACACTTTTCTCTCGTGTGACCAAATCTTACCCTCACAATCTTCAGGCTCCAGGTTAAAATCTAACTCTTCCATGAAGCGTTCCCTGTCACTCTAACTGGAAGCCTTCTTTGGTGCAAACTTCTAGAGCAGTGGTTCTCAACCAGGGGCGATTTTGCTCCCAAGGGACATTCTTGGTCGTCACAACTGGGGGAGGGGGATTGTTACAACTGTTTAGTGGGGAGAGGCCAGGGATGCTGCTAAACATCCTGCAATGCTCAGGCTTTTCCCCCGCAACAAAGAACTGTCCAGTCCAAACATCATTAGTGCTGAGGTTGAGAAACCCTGTGCGAGAGCCCCGTGCTACTCTGTGTCAGCCACTTGGCACTCCTTTGTCTCCTGTTTGGCTATTTTAATTGCATAGTGTTTGCCTTATCTCTCCTACTACACTACTGAGTTCTTCAAGGCAGGTACTAAGTTTTATGCTTTGTTGTTTCCCCTTCGAACCTAGTTCAGTGCTTTGTATGAACTAAATAATTTAGTTCTTTCACCTCAAATAGACAACTAGGTCAGAGGTTGAATTATTTAAATTCCAACTTGGAAAGGGAGTTTCCAGGGAACTAGATTCAGACCTTGATAGTACTTACAGATTAGCACCAGCAAAAGGTGCTGGGTCTCAGACACAGAGGACAAACTAGTGGTTACCAACGGGGAGAGAGAGGAGGGGAGGGGCAAGATAGGGGGGCGGGAGATTAAGAGGCACAAACTACTACGTATGAAATAAATAAGCTACAAGGATATGTTGTACAGCACAGAGAATACAGCCAATGTTTTTTAACTATAAATGGAATATAATCTATACAAATTTTGAATCACTATGTTATACACCTGAAACTAATATAATATTGTAAATCAACTGTACCTCAATTAAAAAAGGGTGCTGGGTCTGAGCATGTTCTTTCAGAACTTTAGATTGTAAATTCCTAGAACCCAAAGATCTAAAAGGTGAGTAAATAGTTACCAGCAGCCCAGATCTTATATTTAGACACCATGCAGAGAAACAAGTTACAAAAGTAAAAAATCTTGTATAGGATACAAAATAAAATACCATTTAAAAATAACTTTTTAGTTTTAAAGATGAGTTTTCTATTTATTTCTTTTAGCTTTACTGAGGTATAATTGACAAATAAAATTGTAAGATATTTAAAGCGTACACTGTGCTGATCTGATATACAGATGTAAAGGTGAGTTTTAATGATCAAAATTATTATAGTCTTATTTGAACACACCTTACATATTTTAGGTCTATCAGGAGCAAAATAATTTGTTAACTTAGTTACTTTAAAAATTCCTTCCTGATAAGACCATATAAGATATAAACACAATTAATTAAAATACATAAAATGAAAGCAGATGTGGCATGTGTACCATAGTGGTGCTGTAAAAACCTCATTTAACCAGCATTTTCTAAAAAGGACTTTACTTAAGCACCATTTTTAATAGTTTAGTTAATTTTGGTAGACATACTTGGCAATGTCTATATCACACATTTCCCCATCTCCCTAAGTAGAGGACATTAAATAGTGAACTCTTCCTTGGGATTACGGACCATCGTCATCAACATCAACCGTATGAAACGGTAACACAGTGTTCCTATTGGAAGTTACTGAGGCCTGTGTGCTCTCTTGACACAGCACTAAATCCTTTCATCCCGTTGCGTTCTCTGTCTCTGCCTACTCTGAGAGTTCTCCTGCCTCCATGTGGCTCCCAGGCAGTGGACTCTCAGGCTGGCCTGTGCTTGCTGTTCACACTCACGTGCCCCACCTCTGGCAGCAACCTGCTATCAACTGGGAAACCAGATCAACAAACGTGCTGAAATTAGTCAAAGAGAAAGAAGAAAGAGGCTCTCAACAAGGGTCTGAGCCTAATCAGAGTTTTGGAGGTATGAAGGCTCATATTTCTTGCTCAACCGTCCCCCAAATTCCCCAAACAAATCTCCTTTCACAGAAGGAACAAACTAAAGCCCAGAGAGGTTAAGCCTCGACTAGCAGCCGATCCAGGTGAGAACAAAGGTGACATGACCCCCAAGTAGGAGCCTCCTCCGCTACATCGTCTGTAAGCCGGGGTTGGGGAGGGGCACCGAGAGAAGTGA
Source organism: Balaenoptera ricei (assembly GCF_028023285.1). Taxonomy (NCBI): domain Eukaryota; kingdom Metazoa; phylum Chordata; class Mammalia; order Artiodactyla; family Balaenopteridae; genus Balaenoptera; species Balaenoptera ricei. The sequence continues at coordinate 96,143,605 of NC_082639.1, forward strand.
ATGGATTTTGGTGCACGGACAGTGTGACTCTGGCAGTCGGGAAGCTCTTTGAGCTTTCTTCCTGACACCTCACTACATTCCACATAACTGAAATGGTTCTCTAGAGGAGACCTCTGTGTGCAGAGAAGTATGTAAGTCCCCAAATCAAAGCTGTACTTTATGCTCTTGCAACTGATGTCACCATTTACATAAAATCAACCGTTTGCAGGCAGCAGCTACTCAGTAATGTGCCTTGTTTTATACTTTACATTCTAACACTTAGTGAGACTAAGTCTTCTTTCCCAGAAGAATCAGAAGCTCCTCCAGGTCAAGGTCTGTGGCATACCCCTCTCTCGTATCCCTTATGGCACCCTGAAGAGTACTCGGCACATAGTAAGTGCTCCATATTTATTCCTGTGACTTCTGGCAGCACCATCAGGAAAGGTTTAGGGCCCTGCACAGATGGAATGTTCTGTTACTCACCATTTGGCCAAACATACTGCTTTGTGGATTTCTTCCCATTTTCCCCCAAAATTCTTGGACACCCACAGGCCATTCTGAAAAATTATAAATGACTTATCAAAATTCCAGCTTTATCCTGTGTGCAGCTGCTTGTATGACCTTTAATAACTCATATCCAATCATTCAGGACAGTAAAAACACACACTGAAATTCCATCTAAGCTTCCTGAGCTCCACAGACACACACACGGTTTATGGGGGCCCCTTTGGGGTCTTGCAAGTTCAGAATAACAAATGTTTATGAAGTGCCTACTGTGTGCCAGGCACCATACCAGACGTTGCATTGGGGATACAAAGATGAATACGACACACGCCCTGTTCTCAAGGAGCTCACAGTTTAACAAGGGGTGCACATAAGAAAGTTCAATACATGTGGTTAAGTGTTACGGAAATATGGTCTCTGGGGTAAGAGCAGGGAAAGGAGGGACACTGCATCAGAGACGGTTTGTGAAGAAGATAGCTGAGTCTTAAATGATAAGCAGTGTAACCAAAAGAAGGCAGATGGGAGATGAGATATCACTGCACACAGATAGACTAGTCAAGCAAAGGCAGAGAGGTGATGAAACATCTCAGTGTCTGCAGGGAGCTAAAGCCTTCAGACACAGGTGGAGCACACATCCCAAGGTGAAGACAGGAGGAGCCAGTGCTGGGTTGGGGGTGCACTCCTTCTATGCCATGCTGAGGAATCTGGTCTTTCTTTTATATGAGGTACTTGAAGTAGGTGAATGACACAACTAGTTTTACTTTTTTCAGAGGAATACTTGGACGACAATGGGAAAGATGGATTTCAGAGGGTTCAAACTAGAAGCAGGAAAAGCAGTGACTAACTGGCACATTAGTTCATTAAGAGTTAGTGAGGCCTGAAACCACGGCTGGCAGGAGTAGGCTCAGGAAGAATTTAGATGCTCGAGTCCGGAGAGCTGGATGGCTTTTCAGTTAGGCCGGACGTAGGGCAGGACGGAGAGTGTGTGTGTGTGTGTGTGTGTGTGTGTGTGTGTGTGTCTGTGTGTGTGTGTGTCTGTGTGTGTGTGTGTGTAAGCTGAACACTCTGGGATTCCGGGTGCACTGTGGAATCTTTAGCCAGCATAAGGGTGAAGGAAGAACAACATGTCTCAGACACGGCAAGGAAGACGTCAGCTTTAGATTGAGTTTGAGGGACCTGTGGGACATCTAGCTAGAGATACCCAGGGGACAGCAAGATAGGCATCTGCAGCCCTAGGAAGAAGCCAGGACCAGAGACAGGGATTTGAGACTCTTACGCATTACAGTGGTAGTAAAATGGTAACAGTGGAAGAGACTGTTCAGAGTAAAATGAGCAGGAATTTAAGGGGAGGTTGAAAGGAGTTTAAAAAAGAGACTAAGAAGCAACCATTAGAAGGTAGGAAAAAACCAAAGGGAATGATGTTACAGAAGCCAAGCAAGTGGAAGGATTGGTCAATACTTTCAAGTGCAGCAGAGACTGACAATTTCAGTTACATTGGCAACACGAGCCTAGTGGGCCCAGATTCAGTGGAGGTGGGACAGAGGTGTCCCGGGACAACTGAAATTAAGTGGTGCTGATCTAGGCAGAATTACCTTCAGGGCTCCTCCACTCTCACCCACCATTGTTCTTTCTTTAACTTTTCCTCCTCTAGTAATGTTCACCTCCCAGCATTTCTAATCTACCTAATTCTACTCAGAAACAGGAAAGGGTCTGGTATCACCTATTTGCACTTTAGTACAAATTGGCCCATCTTCTCCACCCTGATTATTTGTACTTCAAACTTACCCTTAATGGGAAGCAATTTCAGGTATAAAGGCAGATTGTGCCTGCCTCTTCCTGAGGATAGCCTGGTTTAATAAGCTTAAGATACTTGATAATTGTGATGGGGTGGCCAAAGGCAGATCAATGGTTCTGTCCATTCCTATGGGGGTCTCTTTGTTCCCTTGAAGGGCCTTCAGCTCAAGCTGCTGAAAGCCAATTCCCAGGAACTGTTGCTTTAAGATCTAAAGCCTACCCAGAAGGCGAGTTTCCTTCCTCTGGCCTCCTTTGGCTAAGCTTAACTCTGACCTTCCTTGAGTCCTCCAGCCTCACCTCAGCTCAAAGATCTGCCCACAGAAGGCCCAGAACCCAGGCCTCTCTTCCAAGTGCCCTTCTCCTCCTCTCCATGCCATCTGTTTGTTCAGCCCAACTTGTCTATATTTGATAATCCTATTTCTGTCCCCACAATGGTCATTACGGCAACAGCTCTCAAATTTTAGTGTGCAGGCTCAGCTGGGGAGCTTGTTAAAAACACTAGCAACCTCGCAACCAGAAGTCACCAACGTACTGTATCTGGATCGGGGCCGAGGAACTTGTATCTTAAACCAGCCTCCCAAGGGTTTCTATCTAATGTTGCTGGTCATTAGACCACACTCTAAGCAATACGATGAGAGACAGCCACATAAATATAGAATGTAATTATGACTATCATAGTCTAGCAACTCAGCCACTCTGGGCCCTTAACATTCATGATAAAGGAGACTGATCCTCCAGGAAAGGAAAAGCTGGGCTGCTCCTCAGGGAACTTTCAGAAGAGAGGTAGGAGGGACAGGGAGGGACACTGGTTTCTGGGAAGAGTATAGGAATGTGGTAGGGGGGGCAGGGATTTAAGACTCTGGATATTTAAAACATGGGTGTCAAAGACAGAAATCAATAGGCTTTTTATACCAAGGACCTAAACAAAAAAATTATAAAGATGTGGTTTGGCTATAGGAGAGGAACAATAACAACATTAGGAGCTTGACAATTTATGCTTGTCCCCTGTAGAACAAGAAGGATTACATTAAACTGTTTTCTAGTTCATTACTCCAACAGCACGTATCTGTTCACTTTTTTAAAAATTGTAATGACAACTAGACATCATACTTATCTGGAATAGATAGCACAAGAAAATTGTGCCCTTTACCATATAGGAAAAAATGCAAAAAATACATACTTCATACCATAAGAAGTCACTAGAAAACAGTCCAACATAAAAAGCATTACCTACAGGGTCGTTTTAAGACAGTATATTTTGAGACTATAAAAATGCAAAAGGCAAGACAAGCTCTTCAACTAAACTTACTTCAGTGCTGAGAGCTAAAAGATAATCAGAATTCTGAGGACTATACATCATCTGAGTCAGAGGATGAAAAGGGAGATTGGTCTGAACAAAGTTCTTTGCAAAATCTGATGATCTGAAGATTCTTCCTCCATGACTTCCTCCCGACACCTCTGCTGTTAAAATCACCTGTTTAGGGAGAAGGAAGTTCAGCATCAGGGTATAATACTATGAAAGTACAGGAAGTTCTTGCACCATTTTCACCAGACATTTGTTAAGAAAATTTTAGTTCCAAAAGTAAGAAGAGTTATAAAAACAGATTAATTGGTACACTCTGCTCTTCAAGTATTAGTCTTATCAAAAAATACTGTCCTGAATTGAGCCAGTACATTATATCTATGAAGTTGAGCCTGGTCAGTTTGAGATTAGCCAGTTTCCCCAAAGACTAAAATGTTGTCTTAAGATGTATACCTTATAATGCTAAATAACCACCACATAATTATGAAGAGTTTTGGTGCCTCTTGGACAGGGTCCAAAAAAAGAACCTGTGTGCTAAATTCCATTCTTTTGTGATCAGAATTAAATCATGTTTAATTTTTAAAACACAGTAATAGTAAACTAAATATATTGCTGTGTATCACTGGATCATTCAAATATCAACATCTGACAGCCCTGCATATGGTATCATGCACAGCTTTGTATATGTATGAATGAGTCTCACCTTCCCAGAGTTCTCAGGACCAATAGCCATGCCAAATTCAGTCCGAATGAAGGTGTTATTGATGAGATTTGTAATATCCTTAAAGTTCTTTCCATAGTCCTCACTGAGAGGAAGAAAAAAAAAGACAAATTTAGAATGCAGAGGTCACGGACACTGTTGGGTTCCCACCCAGCTTCCATCACTCTCGCCGACTTTACTGAAGCACTCACCCTCCTCAAGAGGTCACAGCTTCAGGGAAGTTGATTCTACCCCTACCTCCAGTGGTGGGCCTGATTAGTGGAAAGAAGTTCCAACCCCTCATGGGTGATGGGGTCAGGAATGAGGGGGTGATCCAGGCTGAGCCAGTAAGGCAAAAGGGCGGAATTGGGGTCTATTAGGAAACACATTTAAGACAACCACCTAATGAAATGATCTGTCTTCCTTTAGATCAGTGGTTCTTAACCAGGGTATTTTTGCCCCATCCCCCAACCCCACCAAGTAAACACTTGGTAATGTCTGGAGACATTTTTCATTATCATAACTCAGGGTTGAGGTGCTACTGGCATCTACTTGGTAGAGGCCAGGGGTGTTGCTAAACATCCTACAATGCACAGGACAGTCTCATAAACAAAGAATTATCTGGCCCCAAATGTCAACAGCACAAGGTTGAGAAACCCCCATGTTGTAGTATGTGAATGCAAAACAAAAAAGTGCTATAAGCATTCTGATACAATGAGAACACAACTTGAAGATGAAGCCAACATAAGTGGATAGTACTGCTGAGGTAATTCTGGAATTCCAGAGATGCAGAACCTATGACCCTGGATTGAATCGACCCTGAAACCCATCCTTCCTCTGTATTTAGTTATGAGCCATGAATTCCCTTATTATTTAAGCTAGTTTGAGTTGGGATCTCTGGTAAATGTAGCCAAAGGCTTTCTAACTAATCTACCAATGCACAGTACTCACAATGAAGCTGTAAGTTAAGTCCTCCACCAAAGTTACCATCCCTAAGCACAAGTCTCTTAATGCATGCAGCACTCAGCTAGGGAAGACAAAGAAACTTAATCTCAACTCTTGGGTTGGTAAAGCTTTTCCCAGAAGTTCATTCCAACAATATCTTTGAGAGGTATTAAATTCCATGTTTAGATTTCAAAAAATAAAAGAAAAAAAAGTCAGTAGCTGTTTAATTCTGACAGGTTTAATACTATACACAGTTCTGTTACAATATATAATGCTAAATCTTAATATTCGTTACGTTTCAATGTCCACGAGTGATGACCACTATGTACTGCAAGTTAGTTGCCCACTGATAAATGCAGTGTACAGTGGTCTTCACTGATAGTATATATGACTTAAAAGATGGTACAATTTTGGTAGCAGCCTCAACAAAGAAAGAATCACAGAACCACAGAACATGAGAGATACAAGGGACTGAAGAGAACACCTTGTCCAACTCCCTCATTTCACACATGAGGAGGTTCAAGGGGAAGCAATTCATCAAAAGTTGACCGGTTAATTAAGGGCAAAATTGAAACTACAGTCCAGTTCTCTTAACTCTCAGCCCCAAACTTGAGACAACTTTTAATTATGTGTTAGGAATTCTTCCTTTGCAACCTGTGGTCTTTCTCTTCCTTGCCAGGGCTTGTGGCCTGGCAGGAAAGATCAGCTTATAGGAAGGTGGAGAGACACAGGAGGGAAGAATCTCTCAGTGTCTGTACAGGTCCCCAACAGTACGCTAAAGCAAACTACATGTGACTTTAAGTTGTCTTCCCATCTCTTAGAACATACACAGAGAAGAGTCCTAGTTAAATAAAACAGGGATTAGGTACCACCCAACTGATTCCAGTATTACCCTTTCTTGGCTTTGGAGTACAAGAGTTCTTATCTTCCCAACAGCAGGCCAAGAGATATGCATAGGGACTTCCCTGGTGGTGCAGTGGTTAAGAATCCACCTGCCAGTGCAGGGGACACAGGTTCGAGCCCTGGTCCAGGAAAATCCCACATGCCGCGGAGCAACTAAGCCCGTGCGCCACAACTACTGAGCCTGTGCTCTAGAGCCCGCAAGCCACAGCTACTGAGCCTGCGCTCTAGAACCCGCGAGCCACAACTACTGAAGCCCACGCGTCTAGAGCCCGTGCTCCGCAACAACAGAAGTCACCACAATGAGAAGCCCGCGCACCGCAACAAAGAGTAGCCCCCGCTCGCCGCAACTAGAGAAAGCCCGCGCGCAGCAACGAAGAGCCAACGCAGCCAAAAATAAATAAATAAATATATTTTTAAAAAAAGAGATATGCATAAACATGTCCTAGCTCTACAGTGCCTGTATCATCAATAGCTCAGACAACGTCTTAAGTGGTTTGCAGTGGCTCGATTATCACCCGCTTACACGTCGCCGCTCCTTCACGACATCCCGGGGACCCTCCACAACCCTGCTGACAAGTCTGCTTGCTTTTCAAGAACTTGGCACAACAAACACATCCCTGCCCTTCAGAAAAAGGAAGCGACATGAGCGAAACAAAAATCATCTGCTGCAACACTCTGACACTTTAGCCAGTTAAACAAACGGAGCACAGTGGACTAGTTCAACCTGCTGGGATTTAAAGTAGGGTTTTGTGGAGGCCGCATTGGGCTCAGGGATATATTTTAATATAGCACTTCATTTTAAAGTAGCTTTATTTTTTATCAGCATTATATCAGCATACATGATATATCAGGAAGAGGAAATCAATGAAACAGCCTGAAAAATAAATCACTTTTCAAATTCCATATGATAATAATAGAGTTATGAACAGTAGTCAAACATTAACAAAGCCCTATAAAACCATCTGCTTTAGAAATAAGTCTTTTTAATAACAGTTCTATACCTCAATCCTAATATCTGCTCTTTCTGGTTACTAAAAATAAATGACCACTTTTGCTTAAATCTGTGGTATAAACACGCATAAGAATATGTACATTTATAACAAAAAATAGTGCTGGAATACAAATATTTTTGGAATAGAGCCTAATACCCCCAAAGAACATGAAAAATCTAGACATTTAAATAAATGGAAAAAAAAAGTAATCACCACATGGAGTCCTGGTAAGATATAGCATCAAAATTCCTAGTAAGTAGAGAATGGACTTGAGGACACGGGGAGGGGGAGGGGTAAGCTGGGACGAAAGGAGAGAGTGGCACGGACATATATACACTACCAAATGTAAAACAGATAGCTAGTGGGAAGCAGCCGCATAGCACAAGGAGATCAGCTCGGTGCTTTGTGACCACCTAGAGGGGTGGGATAGGGAGGGTGGGAGGGAGGGAGACACAAGAGGGAAGAGATATGGGGATATATGTATACATATAGCTGATTCACTTTGCTATACAGCAGAAACACATCATTGTAAAGCAATTATACTCCAAAAAAGATGTTAAAGAAAAAAAAATGTGTTGAATGGATAAACCAATGAATAAATGAACGGATGCAAAAAAAAATTCCTAGTAAGATGAAAGACTCAGGAGGGCGTTTTTCCAGAAGATTCACATGCTGACTGACACTCAACCCAAATGTCAATAGCCAAGGATTACACCCTTGTTTTTGAGCACTTTTCATTTACAGTATAGAGGAACTTGTGACACCGGGCATCTGACCTGCAAACATTTAATGAGAAGTAACAGTAAAAGAATCCTATAATATCTCAGAGAATCCTACATTTTACCTTTCTCAACAATCAAAAAAGCACAAATATCCTTGTTTGGTTCGCTTTCAGGACTAACCATTTCTCTACTCCTTTAGTTCATTTTTGCCATGATTAAGTCACTATAAATTATTACATAAAAGCAACAAGGATGACAACTAAAAAAATGATAGTTTTACAGTTTTCACTAATGGGGAAAGCTTATACAGTTAATCTTCATGATTCACGAATTCCATATCTGCAAATCTGCCTACTCAGTTAGATTTGTAACCCCATACTCTTGGCACTTTCCTAGTCATTTGCAGACATGCACAGGGCAGAGAAAAATTTGAGTCAAAAATGTTCCCAGGGGCTTCCCTGGTGGCGCAGTGGTTGAGAATCTGCCTGCCAATGCAGGGAACACCGGTTCGAGCCCTGGTCTGGGAGGATCCCGCATGCCACGGAGCAACTGGGCCCGTGAGCCACAATTGCTGAGCCTGCGCGTCTGGAGCCTGTTCTCCGCAACAAAGAAAGGCCGCGATAGTGGGAGGCCCGCGCACCGCGATGAAGAGTGGCCCCCACTTGCCGCAACTAGAGAAAGCCCTCGCACAGAAACGAAGACCCAACACAGCCATAAATGGATAAAAAAAAAAAAAAAAAAAAAAAAGTTACCAGCTGAGGTCCAACAAGGGGCCACTCTGCCTTCTTGTTTCAGCTCTTATACTATGCATGAGTATCTTCCTCACGGTCTATATAGTACCATGCATTTTGCATTTTTGTGCCTTTTGTTGGTGCTTTGCTGTTTAAATAGCCCCCAAGCATAGTGTTGAAGTGCTGTTTAGTGTTTCTGGAGAAAACACGTGAGTTAGATAAGCTTCTTTCTGGCATGAGTTGGTTGTGAGCTCCATGTTAATGAATCAATAATACACATAAAGTATCTTTAAACAGAAACACACACAAAACAAGATTATGTACTGATCAACTGATGACAATGAATGTTGTGGTCAGAGGTTTGCAGGAACCTAATTCTGTATCTCTCCCAGGAGCAATGGTTCAGTATTCACTAATTCAGTATTCATGGAGACTGTAGAACATAACTATCATGAATAATGACAATTAACTGGATTGAGATTTCCAGTTAAAAGATCAATAAGGAGAATGTAGCTTATTAAAATGTGCCAAAAGAATCACAGACCTGAAATCACTGCCAGGTAAAATTGGCAGAACTTGAATTTACATTGAACTAAACTCCTAATACTTCAGTCTCTTTCTTTACCCCAACTGTCTGACGCTACCTTATGTGTTTTTATTTAATATTTCATTGTGTGTTATCCTTATTGGAAAAGGATACATGTTTTCTATAGCTACTTTGAAAATATAAGTGGGAAAATAAAGAGGGTAAAATATTGTAAGTAAAATCACAAAACTTTTTTTATCAGAAGGAATATGAGTATGTATCTGAGGTCCTTATTTTGCTTTGATTGACAAGACAACCCTAAGAATAGGTATTTTCTTTTTTTTTAAATTTTTATTTATTTATTTATTTATTTATTTATTTATTTATGGCTGTGTTGGGTCTTCGTTTCTGTGCGAGGGCCTTCTCCAGTTATGGCAAGTGGGGGCCATTCTTCATCGCGGTGCGCGGGCCTCTCACTATCGCGGCCTCTCGTTGCGGAGCACAGGCTCCAGACGCGCAGGCTCAGTAATTGCGGCTCATGGGCCTAGCTGCTCCGCGGCATGCGGGATCCTCCCAGACCAGGGCTCGAACCCGTGTCCCCTGCATTGGCAGGCAGATTCTCAACCACTGCGCCACCAGGGAAGCCCAGAACAGGTATTTTCATGGGAATATTTCTTAAGTGACGAAAACCACTTCGTTTCATGATTTTTATATGCCCTTGGTTTGTAAAAGTGAAGTTGCAGTAAAATGCCATCATCATACATTTCAATAAACTTTTTCTTTAAGAAATAAAAAGCAGGAAAATATATGTTGTAGATGGAATTTATGCTAACCTTGTAACTAAAACATGAAGTCATTGTTAATAATCTACTGCAGTGAAAACTGAACCAAGCATATCATTAAAAATGTTGTCATAACGATATGCCTTGGAGAAGTTGGTTTACTGAACTTTGCTTTAATGTCTGTTGTGTATCTTTAAGTTATCCATTTTTTTAAAACCTCAAGTAACATCCTGAAAAACTTACATTGACTATGGAATAAACTTTAATGTGAAATCTCTCAGAGATTCCCTTATTAATTTCCAAAATTTGAACAACTCTCAACAGGAAATAGAAATCACAAGTAAAATAGCCCAGCAGTTTTCTGATAATTTGGTACAGAATTTTGCTGTACATAATGCTTACATGTGCTTTACTAAGTAGCTAATCTTACAATGAAAGGTTAGACTCAAGGCGCCATAAAACAAAAAGGTGCAAAACATCTTTTAGTTGCCAAAAATCAAATTATCATCTTAACTGTAGCTAGTTATTTCCTTTTTAAATTCATATTTGCAAGTGAGAGGCAAATGTACTTTATAATCTATTATATGAATTAATATTCCTTAACAGAGAATCAAAATTTATACTATTCAAACATGATTCCTTTTAATTGAAGATATTAATATATTATTCAATTCTACGCAAACACTAATGCCTAGGGACTTTATTTCCCAAATCTTTCAACAATCCTCTTTCACAACCTGACGACTGAAGTATGCTCCAACTCGGCACAGGTAACAGAGACAACTTCCTTCTCCTAGTGTGCGCCTCCAAGCAGTACTACTCACGGCAGGTGGCATGTGATTAGCTGCCTTCTATTTGAACCCCAAATGAACCTTTGACTACATAAGATGTAGCAGAGAAAGATAATCCAATAAATAATACAATCATTAAAGCTGTGAAAAACAGAAGAATCTTCAGAGTAGTTTCAACAGGCTTTTATTTTATTCCTCAGTTAGGCAAGCTCAGCATATTCAGGACTCATTTTGATCAAACTGCTCCCTCCCTTTCCCATTTCTGAAGCAACATGTGCCTCTTGGCTGGTGTGTCCAACAACATGAGTCACTTCAGACCAGGCCAGGCCAGCCCAGCTGGAGAGGCAACAAGGCATATTTACAGTTTCCACCTAAACTCTGGAAGAGTTTTCACTTCACAGCAGGGAGGAAGTAATTAATATTCAAAATGACCTTTGTAAAACCAACCAACCAACCAAACAACCTGCTGTGCAAAATGAAGAAAAAGAACCTTAGTAACATGATAGTATACCAGAAACAAATAGGATTACTCTCTGGTAAACTGTATGTTAGTGGTTTCTCACAAGACTAGACAAATATAGGATGGAAAAGTGCTGAGTCAGATGGTGGTAGGTATTTAAACAGTCACATAGTGATACCATTTTGTTTTGTTTGGGTTTGTCTCAAAGTAAGCACAACACTGAAAAGCAAAAGAATAGGAAAAGAAGTCGTGAAAACACATTTCACTCCCCACGGGCATGACACAGATCTGTCAGGTCCAGTTCTAGCCACATGATTAAAGAGCACTATAGAGACTAAAAAGTGAATTCAGAAGGCAAGCAGAAAAATGGCTGAAGCAACAGATTTAGGAGATAATTCAACCAAGAGAAGGAGTTTAGTAAAGGCTTCAAAACATGTAGAGATCAATCAGAGAGGAGGTTTTCATTTGCTACCAAAAAATAAACTGGAAATAGGCATCTTCTGTGACATATATGTGTGATATTGATCACAGCAGCATTAACAATAGTGAAAAAATTAGCTACGACTTAAGTGTCCAAGAGAATAATGATTAAATAAATTCTTTCAATCTAACAAAAATGATGGGTTACTAGCAGAGGGAATATGACAAGTATCATGGTACGAGCACTGACCAATCAGAATGGTTATAGTTTGCAATGCCAAGTGTTAGTAACACCTGCATGTTGGCAGGGGTGGGGTGGTGGTGTGTGCATCTGTAGAAGCCATGGAGGCACCTGGTGTCAGGCACTTTTTATCAACTGGTTCGGAAGGCTTTCAATTATTTTAAAAACTGTACCACAGTGCCCGTACATGCTGGCTACATGCCATATCTGGCCGTTGGCATGACTGCAGCTAAGAGCACCAAGTTCTTACTCCGTGCCAGGCACCGCAAAGCGTAACTCGCAGCAGCTCTACGGTGGCCGCTATAATCATCTTTCTTTTACAGACATCCAAAAAGACTCAGGGAGGTTAAATGACTTGCCCAAGTTCATTCTGCTCACAAACGACAATGCTGAGATCCAATCTCAGGCCTATATGCCAATAAAATTTGGCAACTTTACACTATACCATGTTGCTTCCTAAGACTATCTAGCCATATGGTATAACATCATAGGGGAAAAATCAAGATAATAAACTGTAAATACGATTACTTGACTTTAGGGTGAATTTTTTCTTTCTTTTAAAATTTCCAAATGTTTTTATAATATGGTTGTATTACTTTTTAAAAAATATTTATTTATTTTATTTTATTTTTGGCTGTGTTGGGTCTTCGTTGTGGTGTGCGGGCTTCTCGTTGCGGTGGCTTCTCTTGTTGCAGAGCACAGGCTCTAGGTGCACGGGCTTCAGTAGTTGCGGCACGTGGGCTCAGTAGTTGTGGTTAGCAGGCTCTAGAGCGCAGGCTCAGTAGTTGTGGCACAAGGGCTTAGTTGCTCCGCGGCATGTGGGATCTTCCCGGACCAGGGCTGGAACCCGTGTCCCCTGCATTGGCAGGCGGATTCTCAACCACTGCGCCACCAGGGAAGCCCTGTTTTTTTTTTAATGAAAGGTGCACTGGTAAGAAAAACTGTATCATAAAGAAAGATTTTCCAACAGCAAGTTTTTTTTAAAATGGAAAGAGTTATTAAAGTTACAAAAATTTTAATGCATTTTTTCCCTTCTAAAACAGGATACTTTTCATGTGTCTGAAATACTGTTCTAACTTAATAAACAAAGTCGCCTATAAATTATAGCTCTTTTAGAACTAGGATTCTATAATACATTGTCAATCTTTATCAAACAAATAAAAAATATTATTAGTCTAAGAATTATTAGAGAAGGCAAGGCATTCATTCATTAAATTAATATGTACTGCCTGCCTGCTATGTGTCAGACATTTGGCTAGTTGCTAGAGAACCCCAAGTTAGTCAAGAACCTGCCTTCATGAAGCGTACAATAATTCCAAGATGGCAATTCCTTCTTGGCCTATTTTTAAGCTAAAGTCACTGTGTTAAAGGGCAGAGAGCACCATCTCCAGGCTCAGGAGCAGCAGTCAAGGGTCACCTATTGGGGAAGGGAGGTTGGGCTGATCTATCTCAGAGTTTCACTCCCACCTTGGCCAAGACCAACAATCAAAAAAGAACCCTGAGAAAGTATGATGGCTCCTGGGAGATCCTTTGGCCCTGAGGGTAATTTCTACGTCATCTGCTGAAATGTCAAATTTCTTTAGGTCTCTAGGGGAAAAATGGGATAGAAACAAATGATTGGGAAGACAATCAACAACTTCTGGATATTAGCTGGTTTTGAATCTTATGGGTAAGGAAAAGAACCCTACTCTTTAACCAAACTGTACTTTTTTTTAAAAAATTAATTAATTAATTAATTTATTTTTTATTTTTGGCTGTGTTGGGTCTTCATTGCTGCGTGTGGGCTTTCTCTAGTTGCGGCGAGCGGGGGCTACTCTTCATTGTGGTGCGTGGGCTCCTCAATGCGGTGGCTTCCCTTGTTGCGGAGCACGGATTCCAGGCGCACGGGCTTCAGTAGTTGCAGCACACGGGCTCAGTAGTTGTGGCGCACAGGCTTAGCTGCTCTGCTGCATGTGGGATCTTCCCAGACCAGGGCTTGAACCTGTGTCCCCAGCACTGGCAGGCAGATTCTTAACCACTGCGCCACGAGGGAAGCCCCCAGGCTGTACCTTTGAGAGGATAACTCTAAAGTTTTGTGAATGTCACAGTACAGACTATGGTTCCAGAACACACATTACCACAATCATTACCAGGCACTTTGGTAGGTCTGACCTGAGAACCTCCTCCTGATCTAAAAACAATCTGTTTGGGGCTTAAAATGTTAGATAAAAAAAATATTCACTTGGGGGAATCCCCTGGAAGTCCAGTGGTTAGGATTCTGCGCTCTCACTGTGGCGGCCTGGGCCTGATCCCTGGTCGGGGAACTAAGATTCTGCAAGCTGCGCGGCATGGCCAAAAAAAAAAAATTCACTTGGAAGATACAGTACGTATTGTTACTTCAGGGGTATAAAAACCATTTTGTGTTCATAATAAATAGAAAGATGGTTAAACGCTATGCTACCTCCCCACAAATATCCATTTCAATTAATATGCATACACCCCTATAGACACTTCCTTCATCTTCTTTTACTGTTTTGCCACTCAGTCAGGTCAATCTAATTCCCTTGGAATTAGATCCCTTTTCATACTTCTTCAGGTTGCTAAGTAGATAGATATTAAAAAGTGTGCTGAGTGTGACAGTCTAGTGAAAATTTAAGATGGCTAGAAGATCTTTTAAATCAACTGTTAGATCCCATCATGTCTAGAAAAGCAGAGAACTTACATTCACAATGCATTACTCAGTCAAATGCCCCAATCATATGCTAGCCATCTCACCTTCGATACAGCTTGGACTGTCCGAAAGTCATAATTACCAGTGGTACATGGAAGGTAGTCAAGACGAGAATGATCTGGAGAGACAAAAGCATGTGGTCAATAAGAAACATAGTCCAATGACATGATTGCAACATCTGACCATCTGAACGATTGCCAGTAGCCCTGCTTTGTAGTAGCCTACATTGTAATACTATATCTGAAAACCAAGAAGGACCAAGTGATTAGGGCTTACAGTGATTCAAAATCTCAACTCATTTTGTTGAGATAGTCTCATCGCCTAAACTTGAAGCAGTGAGACAGAGCTAATCAACTCCACATTACAGTAAACGAAGGATTTAACTATTTTGTATCCACATTATTGTAAGATATTCTCAAGCAAGAATCATCTCTCTGCTTACAGAGGCTAGAATAGGGTGGATGCTCTAATAGAGGTCACTATGTCACATCTGTCCTTTTCTTCTTCTCCCTGCTGTTAGTTCTCCATGAAATCAATTTTTTAAATAAGCATTTTTCTAGAGAAAAATATGCATGAAGATAAGATTGTGACAGATTAGAACAAGAAGCTAGGGAGTCTCAAATAGCCATATAACAAATCTTGGAGACAGCAACTGTCTTAGATAAATGGATAAATCATGGGAAATAGGGAACAACTCAAATTTTAGAAGAAAATGAGACATGCTTAAAGAAATTCTACCAGGAACTTAAAAATTAATTAATTTATAACTTACTCTTCAGCGCCAAAATTATATTTCTTTCAGCTCTTCATACAGCCATCACGTGCCTCAGTGCTCTGATACACACATTACTGGAACACTAGAGGGGCATGAGCTATGGTCCCTGACGTTGTCAGGCAGGGTAATAACAGACACAGGTAATGCCAAGCCCTGATTCAAGACTTGAGGCCAATGAACCCTCAGCATCCCTCCTACTAGGAGATGGGCTACATACTAGGCTGGATAAGGGGGAGCTTACTGACTCTCCCATTCCCCCAATCTTGGCAGTACCTCCTCTGTGGTAGGGGAAGGGACAACAGATGGAGCTACCAGCGATAAGCCCATGGGCGCTACAATCCTTCAACATTAACTGTGGGAAAGGACACTGGAACAATACAGTTTGGAGGAAAAATGCCAAGATGTGTAATGTGCAGTTTTCCGCTTCCATACAGAAGTTTTCCCAAGTACTGTAAGTCTCCCTTTTCACACATAGCACTCTCTTTCCTCTTTCTTCTTCTTGCTCATCTTGATGCCAAGCAGCCACCAAGGACTAAAAAGGTGTTTATCTTCCTATTATGGAAGAAGGTGGTCACAAGATGTTCGTAGTTCTAAAGCAAAACAAAATCGACCACAGCTTTCTGAAAGTCTGTCCAGCAAACATGCATTTTCTACGATTGAGGTTGGAGACAATTTCAGAAGGTAAAACATTTAGCACTTAAACTCCCCAAATCTACACCATCTTCTGGTTAGGTTGAATCAACAGACTCAAAACATTACTTACCCCAGTGGTATCTCCAACCCAGGACAAGGATACTGAGCCACTGAGATCATCAAACACATGCTATAAGGGAAAAAACACCTCAATTTAGAAATGACATCTCCTCTTCAATCTTTGACTTCTTTAAATAACACAGAACACTATTACTTTCAAAGTAATTATGTTTATAATTATAAGGGGATATGGATTCCTGGAACAAAATTTGGAAGAGATAGTATTTAACCACTTAACCTGAATTAAAAATAAGTTGGAAATTTTAATTCTCTCTCATACAAAGTAAGCCAAGCAGATGAATTTTCTTCACTGCACCAGATGGGGAGATGGGATAATCTATTTGCTTTCTCCAACATAACTAAATATAAAGATATAGAAAGTATTCTTAGGATATTTTAAAACAAGAGATCACAGCCCACAATGACAGATATAACTGTAACCCAATCAGCATAGTTAAAATTTTTCTAAGCAGCCTTCACAGTACAGCTGAATAGCTAATAACTGGATTCCTTCTGCTTCTAGTCTAACTCACCCAAAATGACAAGGGACAGAAGCAAGAGTAAATGCCCTTGTTTCACCTTTTTATTTAATAATAACAACAATAATAGTATTAATAATAATAGAACAACATAATAGAGATGTGGTGAGAGTGAGGAGACAAAAACGGGAAGGCTGGTATATTATATCCAAAATATGGTAATCATATTGAAATGTAGCTATAATAATTATTGTAGGTGCTTTTGAGTTTTGGCTTTCAAATATTTTCTTCTCTATTTTTAAAATAATATACATCCATTATAGAAAATGTGGACAATAATAGATATAATAAAGAAAATATAAATCATTCATAATTCTATCACACAGAGATATTTAAGGTTAACATTATGTGTATAATCTACTAGTCTCTATCACTTTTTTAACCGATAAACAAATAACACCAAAAAGGCAGCATTAGCACTTGGTAAAAATTTCTTACTATATATATATAGAATGATATAGTAAGAAGTGAAGATCCTTCCTCTTTCCCGCCACAGCCCCACCACCCAGAGGGGTTAGTAGTTTAGTATATACTTCTACTAAATGTAGATGATTATGCTTTTCTTTTATGAAGACATATATTATTAAGATTTAAAAAATCTTAAATGTGTCCTGCCTTTCCAAATATGAGCAGTTCCTTAGGAGCTGAGGATATAATTTTATAGTCACGGTATGCCCTGTGCCTACCATGATACTTTGCATGCTCAATAAGCATTTGTTGAAAATGATTATACATCCTTCCCAAACCACAAAGTTGATCTCAAAATAGAACATGTCCATAAGCAGCTGGTGGGATTCCAGCTGCTTGGTCACTCAAGCCACCATTCCCAACAGACAAGTCTGAAGAAACAGAACTCAAAACAGTAACTGTTTTGCTTATCTTTTAATTTTCTTTTGTGGTCCTCCTAAATGGGCCACTGAATTCACCTATACTATTTCCCCCTGTACTCTAGGTACCTTTGTGGTCGACAGAATCTCTTGTACAATCTCTGTAAATAGTACAATCAGTGCCACACAGACGTCTTGCTCAGTAAGTGCTGGTTAACTCTCAAAAGCTCAGAGCTTCTCACAGCCACTGCAGGACAGAAAGGCTATTCATACATGTAAGCTGGCCAAGCATCTGAGAAAAAGTAGGTCTGCTAGAGACATCTGGAACCAAAAGCTTAAAAACTGACACAGCAGCACGTCTTGTAAGATGCCACACAGAGCAAGACAGCATGTTCTCTTGAGTGAGGATAGAGTGTCTGAAATTACATCAATGAGCTCCTTGACGAGAGCAGGAATATCCAGAGCTTCCAAAAACACCAGACAGATCACATGGGCTAACAGTTATATAAACAGAGGCTATTTTTCCAAGAAAGGTTCTGGGCACAACAGCTGACTAGGATAAAAGAAAAATCCCATCCCTGGAGCTCTGGCTAGCTTGATCAAGCTTTCACTTTTCAGGCAATGCTCTCCACACCTGACCCAATCAGCAGACACTGGAATTACTCACATCTTCCTACTGCTCGGTCACAGAAAGAGGAGGATTATTAGATGACACTAGCAACCCTCAACTTAACCCAAACAAATCAAAGGAGAGCTGACCTCATTCATCATCCAGAGTTCCTTTGGGAAAATGTAGGTGAAATTCATGAATTACAATTGTGGTCTTCTGCTACCCTTAACCTTCCCTTCCCTTCCCAACAACCAATTAAATTTTACTTTTGAAAACACACAAACTCACTGAAAAACTCATCCACCTAGAGAAAAAAGCAATTAATTTTTTATATTTCAGTTTTTACCACTCTTATACTAGAGAACGTAAAAGAGAAAAATGAAATCAGATCTAACAACAGACCAAAGCTCAGATGGAAAGAAAAGGTCATATGGAAAGGAGACAAATCCAGGAGAATGGGGAACCAAGACCACAGATACAATCCTACCCCTTCAATGGGAGGATTACAGATGTCCAGGAAAAGGGTGGACAACCTGGTCATAGTTAGGAGACAGAATTTACAAATGTCAGCAAAAGACCATTAATTCTAATGCTTGATTATTTATCATGTTTAACACAATGTACGTCACTCTACATTATGGTAGCATCTTAGATATTTCAAAACGTGTATTACTTTTAATTATAGCAACAAGAATCTTGTCTGCCTCCCTCACTAGACCTGAAGCCCATCTGGTGCAGGGACCAAGCCTATTCATTTTGGCAACTAATATAAGCAATAGCACATGGAAAACAATAAATATTGAATTCATTTCCTAGAAGAACTACTTGCAAAGCTCTGAAAAGGAGGATAATGAAGTGAAAAGATAAGGCCAGATCCACTTAATTTCCCCAAAGCAGAAATGAGTATGAAATGTAGAAGTTCTATTCTGAGAGGACTTCTACTTCTGGCCAAGATGGAGTAACATGGATCAGATTTACCTTCCCACCTGAAACAACTAAAAAAGCACAGAATATATAAAACAACAGTCTTCAAGACATTGGACTTCCGGCAATGAAGGACAATGATCCCTGAGAGAGAAGAAGCAAACGAGGGCCTACATCTGCCCTAGCTTACTGTCTGGAGATAATTTTCAGGCCACGGTACAAAGAAGAGGAGCCCAGGTAGAGCCCAGAGGTCTTCCTCACTTGAAGAGATAAGCTGATAGTCTGAGGAGGACAAAGAGTCTGGAGTTCACAGTTTAGTGTGCGAAAGAGGAGAGAGCTACACAGAAAGAGAACAGTGGAGATCTATATATGGGGGCTCCCTAACCACCCTGCCAAGTGTTCATCTGAGTACTAATCATCACATGAATGTGAGGAAACTACCTGAGGCCAGGGAAAAACACACCTGAAAAAATTGAAGGAAACAATATCTGGGTGTCACACAGGACCAGAAACAATTCCTGTTCCCAAAAATCATAGGAGAAAACTTCATATCTCACAAGGATTTGGACAGAATACTCAGAAAAGTTTTACCTTGGTAATGAAGAAAAATTAACCCTAGACTAAATGCTATACTAGTCTTGCCGAAAAAGCTTAAAAACAAGACCAAAAAGGATCAAACTATTGTCAAGTAACCTAATGACATCCCAAAACAAGGTTCAAGAATATTTACAGGCATATTAAAATATGCAGCACTCAAGAAGATAAAATTCACCACGTCCAACAGTCAATAAAAAATAACCAGGCAGGGGCTTCCCTGGTGGTGCAATGGTTGGGAGTCTGCCTACCAATGGAGGGGACACGGGTTCGAGCCCTGGTCTGGGAAGATCCCACATGCTGCAGAGCGACTAGGCCCGTGAGCCACAACTGCTGAGCCTGCATGTCTGGAGCCTGTGCTCTGCAACAGGAGAGGCTGCGATAGTGAGAGGCCCGTGCACCGCAATGAAGAGCGGCCCCCACTTGCCACAGCTGGGGAAAGCCCTCGCACAGAAATGAAGACCCAACACAGCCATAAATAAATAAATAATAAATAAAATTAAAAAAAAAAAAACAAACCAGGCATGCAAAGAAGAAAACAGGACCCATAATGAAGAGAAAAATCAATCAAATTGACACGGAAAAAACACATATAATAAGATTAAGGACATTAAAACAGTTATAATTATACTCCATATGTTCATTCAAGAAGTTAGAGAATAAACTAACACAACAGTGTAAAGCAATTATACTCCAGTATAAAAGAAAAGAAGTTAGAGAACAGACTGAGCAAAGATAAGCATTAAATAAAGATACAGAAGATATAAAAAAAAGACTCAAATAGGACTTCTAGAGATGAGAATTACAACATCTGAGATGAAAATTACATTGGATAGGATTAACAGGAAATTAGACATTGTAGAAGAGAAGATTAACAAACTGGAAGACACTCCCAGTGGAAACTATCCAAAGAGAAACACACACAAAAAAAGACACACACAAAAAATTCAGAGAGCATCACTGAGCTACAGAACTTCAAGCAACTATATATATATATATATATATATATATATATATATATATATATATATATATACACACACACACGTATATGTACAAACACACACACACACATATAATTGGAGTCTCTGGAAGATGTGCAGGGTGGAAATAGAAAAAAAATTGAAGAAACAATAGCCACAGTTTTCCCAAATTTCATGAAACATACAAACCCAGAGATCCAAGAAGCTCACAAACCCCAAGCTCAAGAAACACAATGAAAACTACACCAGGGCACATCATATTCAAATTGTTTAAAGTCAGTGATAGATAAAAATCTTAAAAGAATCCAGAAGAAAAAATGATTATTACATAGAGAGGAACAATGAATCATAGTAGACTTCTCTCCAGAAACAGTGCAAGCCAGTGTATCAACATCTTTAAAGAATAGGGAAAAAAACTGTAAAGATAGATTTCTATACCCAGTGAAAATACCTTTTAAAAATGCAGGTTTTGGAGGAGCTTCAAGATGGCGGGAAAGTAAGACACGGAGATCACCTTCCTCCCAACAAATACATCAGAAATACATCTACATGTGGAACAACTCCTACAGAACACCTACTGAACTCTGGCAGAAGACCTCAGACCTCCCAAAAGGCAAGAAACTCCCCACGTAGCTGGGTAGAGCAAAAGAAAAAAAAAAAAAACAGAGACAAAGAATAAGGACGGGACCTGCACCAGTGGGAGGGAGCTGTGAAGGAGGAAAGGTTTCCACACACTAGGAAGCCCCTTCGCGGGCGGAGACTGCAGGTGGCGGAGGGGGGGAGCTTTGGAGCCACGGAGGAGAGCACAGCAACAGGGGTGCGGAGGGCAAAGTGGAGAGATTCGCACACAGAGGATCGGTGCCGACCAGCACTCACCAGCCTGAGAGGCTTGTCTGCTCACCCACCGGGGCGGACGGGGGCTGGGAGCTGAGGCTCAGGCTTCAGAGGTCGGATCCCAGGGAGAGGACTGGGGTTGGCTGCATGAACACAGCCTGAAGGGGGCTAGTGCACCACGGCTAGCCGGGAGGGAGTTCGGGAAAAGGTCTGGAACTGCCGAAGAGGCAAGAGACCTTTTCTTGCCTCTTTGTTTCCTGTGGCACGAGGAGAGGAGATTAAGAGTGCCGCTTAAAGGAGCTCCGGAGACGGGAGCGAGTCGCAGCTATCAGCACGGACCCCAGAGACGGGCAGGAGACGCTAAGGCTGCTGCTGCAGCCAACAAGAGGCCTGTGTGCAAGCACAGGTCACTATCCACACCTGCCCTGCCGGGAGCCTGTGCAGCCCGCCACTGCCAGGGTCCCGTGATCAAGGAACAACTTCCCCAGGAGAACGCACGGCGCACCTCAGGCTGCTGCAACGTCATGCTGGCCTCTGCCACCGCAGGCTCGCCCCACATCCGTACCCCTCCCTCCCCCTGGCCTGAGTGAGCCAGAGCCCCCGAATCAGCGGCTCCTTTAACCCCGTCCTGTCTGAGCGAAGAACAGACACCCTCAGGCGACCTACATGCAGAGGTGGGTCCAAATCCAAAACTGAACCCTGGGAGCTGTGTGAACAATGAAGAGAAAGGGAAATTTCTCCCAGCAGCCTCAGGAGCAGCGGATTAAATCTCCAAAATCAACTTGATGTACCCTGCATCTGTGGAATACCTGAATAGACAACGAATCATCCCAAATTAAGGAGGTAGACTTTGGGAGCAATGATATATATATATTTTTCCCTTTTTCTCTTTTTGTGAGTGTGTATGTGTATGCTTCTGTGTACGATTTTGTCTGTATAGCTTTGCTTTTACCATTTGTCCTAAAGTTCTGTCTGTTCGTTTTTTTGTTTTCTTTTTATTACTTAAAAAAATTTTTTTTTCTTAATAATTTTTAAAAATTTTTATTTAAATAACCTTATTTTACTTTATTTTACTTTATTTTATCTTCTTTTTTCTTTTTTTTTCCTCCCTTTTATTCTGAGCTGTGTGGAGGACAGGCTCTTGGTGCTCCAGCCAGGCGTCAGGGCTGTGCCACTGAGGTGGGAGAGCCAAGGTCAGGACACTGGTCCACAAGAGACCACCCAGCTCCATGTAATATCAAACGGTGACAATCTCCCAGAGATCTCCATCTCAATGCCAAGACCCAGCTCCACTCAATGACCAGCAAGCTACAGTGCTGGACACCCTATACCAAAAAACTAGCAAGACAGGAATACAACCCCATTCATTAGCACAGAGGCTGCCTAAAATCATAATAAGGCCACAGACACCCCAAAACACACCACGAGACATGGACCTGCCCACCAGAAAGACAAGATCCAGCCTCACTCACCAGAACACAGGCACTAGTCCCTTCCACCAGGAAGCCTACACAACCCACTGAACCAACCTTAGCCACTGGGGACAGACACCAAAAACAATGGAAACTACGAACCTGCAGCCTGCGAAAAGGAGACCCCAAACACAGTAAGTTAAGCAAAATAAGAAGACAGAGAAACACAAAGCAGATGAAGGAGCAAGGCAAAAACCCACCAGACCTAACAAATGAAGAGGAAATAGGCAGTCTACCTGAAAAAGAATTCAGA
The DNA here is from genome assembly GCF_028023285.1 of Balaenoptera ricei. Taxonomy (NCBI): domain Eukaryota; kingdom Metazoa; phylum Chordata; class Mammalia; order Artiodactyla; family Balaenopteridae; genus Balaenoptera; species Balaenoptera ricei. The sequence goes on from NC_082639.1 coordinate 96,166,672, forward strand.
ATAATGATAGTAAATATGATCCAAAATCTTGGGAATAGAATGGAGAAAATACAAGAAACGTTTAACAAGGACCTAGAAGAACTAAAGAGCAAACAAACAGAGATGAACAACACAATAAATGAAATGAAACATTCCCTAGAAGGGATCAATAGCAGAATAACTGAGGCAGAAGAACGGATAAGTGACCTGGAAGATAAAATAGTGGAAATAACTACTGCAGAGCAGAGTAAAGAAAAAAGAATGAAAAGAATTGAGGACAGTCTTAGAGACCTCTGGGACAACATTAAATGCACCAACATTCGAATTATAGGGGTCCCTGAAGAAGAAGAGAAAGAGAAAAGGACTGAGAAAATATTTGAAGAGATGATAGTTGAAAACTTCCCTAATATGGGAAAGGAAATAGTTAATCAAGTCCTGGAAGCACAGAGAGTCCCATACAAGATAAATCCAAGGAGAAACACGCCAAGACACATATTAATCAAACTATCAAAAATTAAATACAAAGAACAAATATTAAAAGCAGCAAGGGAAAAACAACAAGTAACTCGTAAGGGAATCCCCATAAGGTTAACAGCTGATCTTTCAGCAGAAACTCTGCAAGCCAGAAGGGACTGGCAGGACATATTTAAAATGATGAAAGAGAAAAACCTACAACCAAGATTACTCTACCCAGCAAGGATCTCATTCAGATTTGAGAAATTAAAAGCTTTACAGACAAGCAAAAGCTAACAGAATTCAGCACCACCAGACCAGCTTTACAACAAATGCTAAAGGAACTTCTCTAGGCAGGAAACACAAGAGAAGGAAAAGACCTACAACAATAAACCCAAAACAATTAAGAAAATGGGAATAGGAACATACATATTGATAACTACCTTAAATGTAAATGGATTACATGCTCCAACCAAAAGCCAAAGACTGGCTGAATGGATACAAAAACAAGACCCGTATATATGTTGTCTACAAGAGACCCACTTCAGACCTAGGGACACATACAGACTGAAAGTGAGGGGATGGAAAAAGATATTCCATGCAAATGGAAATCAAAAGAAAGGTGGAGTAGCAATTCTCATATCAGACAAAATAGACTTTAAAACAAAGACTATTACAAGACACAAAGAAGGACACTACATAGTGATCAAGGGATCAATCCAAGAAGAAGATATAACAATTGTAAATATTTATGCACCCAACATAGGGGCACCTCAATACATAAGGCAAATACTAACAGCCATAAGAGGGGAAATAAACAGTAACACAATCATAGTAGGGGACTTTAATACCCCACTTTCACCAATGGACAGATCATCCAAAATGAAAATAAATAAGGAAACACTAGCTTTAAATGATATATTAAACAAGATGGACTTAATTGATATTTATAGGACATTCCATCCAAAAACAGAATACACATTCTTCTCAAGTGCTCATGGAACATTCTCCAGGACGTATCATATCTTGGGTCACAAATGAAACCCTGGTAAATTTAAGAAAACTGAAATCGTGTCAAGTATCTTTTCTGACCACAACGCTATGAGACTAGATATCAATTACAGGACAAAATCTGTAAGAAATACAAACACATGGAGGCTAAACAACACACTACTTAATAACCAAGAGATCAATGAAGAAATCAAAGAGGAAATCAAAAAATACCTAGAAACAAATGACAATGAAAACACGACGACCCAAAACCTATGGGATGCAGCAAAAGCAGTTCTACGAGGGAAGTTTATAGCTATACAAGCCTACCTTAAGAAACAAGAAACATCTGAAATAAACAACCTAACCTTACACCTTAAGCAATTAGAAAAACAAAAAAACCCCAAAGTTAGCAGAAGGAAAGAAATCATAAAGATCAGATCAGAAATAAATGAAAAAGAAATTAAGGAAATGATAGCAAAGATCAACAAAACTAAAAGCTGGTTCTTTGAGAAGATAAACAAAACTGATAAACCACTAGCCAGACTCATCAAGAAAAAAAGGGAGAAGACTCAAATCAATAGAATTAGAAATGAAAAAGGAGAAGTAACAACTGACACTGCAGAAATACAAAGGATCATGAGAGATTACTACAAGCAACTATATGCCCCAAAAATGGACAACCTGGAAGAAATGGACAAATTCTTACAAATGCACAACCTTCCGAGACTGAACTGGGAAGAAAGAGAAAATATGAACAGACCAATCACAAGCACTGAAATTGAAACTGTGATTAAAAATCTTCCAACAAACAAAAGCCCAGGACCAGATGGCTTCACAGGCGAATTCTATCAAACATTTAGAGAAGACCTAACACCTATCCTTCTCAAACTCTTCCAAAATATAGCAGAGGGAGGAACACTCCCAAACTCATTCTACAAGGCCACCATCACTCTGATACCAAAACCAGACAAAGATGTCACAAAGAAAGAAACTACAGGCCAATATCACTGATGAACATAGATGCAAAAATCCTCAACAAAATACTAGCAAACAGAATCCAACAGCACATTAAAAGGATCATACACCATGATCAAGTGGGGTTTATCCCAGGAATGCAAGAATTCTTCAATATATGCAAATCAATCAATGTGATACACCATATTAACAAATTGAAGGAGAAAAACCATATGATCATCTCAATAGATGCAGAGAAAGCTTTTAACAAAATTCAACACCCATTTATGATAAAAACCCTCCAGAAAGTAGGCATAGAGGGAACTTTCCTCAACATAATAAAGGCCATATATGACAAACCCACAGCCAACATCATCCTCAATGGTGAAAAACTGAAACCATTTCCACTAAGATCAGGAACAAGACAAGGTTGCCCACTATCACCAATATTATTCAACATAGTTTTGGAAGTTTTAGCCACAGCAATCAGAGAAGAAAGAGAAATAAAAGGAATCCAAACTGGAAAAGAAGAAGTAAAGCTGTCACTGTTTGCAGATGACATGATACCATACATAGAGAATCCTAAAGATGCTACCAGAAAACTACTAGAGCTAATCAATGAATTTGGTAAAGCAGCAGGATACAAAATTAACGCACAGAAATCTCTTGCATTCCTATACACTAATGATGAAAAATCTGAAAGTGAAATTAAGAAAACACTCCCATTTACCACTGCAATAAAAAGAATAAAATACCTAGGAATAAACCTACCTAAGGAGACAAGAGACCTGTATGCAGAAAATTATAAGACACTGATGAAAGAAATTAAAGATGATACAAATAGATGGAGAGATATACCATGTTCTTGGATTGGAAGAATCAACATTGTGAAAATGACTCTACTACCCAAAGCAATCTACAGATTCAACACAATCTCTATCAAACTACCACTAGCAGTTTTCACAGAACTAGAACAAAAAAATTTCACAATTTGTATGGAAACACAAAAGACCCCGAATAGCCAAAGCAATCTTGAGAAAGAAAAACGGAGCTGGAGGAATCAGACTACTGAACTTCAGACTATACTACAAAGCTACAGTAATCAAGGCAGTATTGTACTGGCACAAACACAGAAATATAGATCAATGGAACAGGACAGAAAGCCCAGAGATAAACCCACGCACATATGGTCACCTTATCTTTGATAAAGGAGGCAAGAATATACAGTGGAGAAAAGACAGCCTCTTCAATAAGTGGTGCTGGGAAAACTGGACAGCTACATGTAAAAGAATGAAATTAGAACACTCCCTAACACCACACACAAAAATAAACTCAAAATGGATTAAAGACCTAAATGTAAGGCCAGCCACCATCAAACTCTTAGAGGAAAACATAGGCAGAACACTCTATGACATAAATCATAGCAAGATTCTTTTTGACCCACCTCCTAGAGAAATGGAAAAAAAAACAAAAATAAACAAATGGGACCTAATGAAACTTAAATGCTTTTGCCCAGCAAAGGAAACCATAAACAAGACGAAAAGACAACCCTCAGAATAGGAGAAAATGTTTGCAAACGAAGCAACTGACAAAGGATTAATCTCCAAGATTTACAAGCAGTTCATGCAGCTCAATATCAAAAAAACAAACAACCCAATCCAAAACTGGGCAGAAGACCTAAATAGACATTTCTCCAAAGAAGATATACAGATTGCCAACAAACACATGAACGAATGCTCACATCATTAAGCATTAGAGAAATGCAAATCAAGAGTACAGTGAGATATCATCTCACACCGGTCAGAATGGCCATCATCAAAAAATCTACAAACAGTAAATGCTGGAGAGGGTGTGGAGAAAAGGGAACCCTCTTGCACTGTTGGTGGGAATGTAAATTGATACAGCCACTATGGAGAACAGTATGGAGGTTCCTTAAAAAACTAAAAATAGAACTACCATATGACCCAGCAATCCCACTACTGGGCATATACCCTGAGAAAACCATAATTCAAAAAGAGTCATGTACCACAATGTTCACTGCAGCTCTATTTACAATAGCCAGGACATGGAAGCAACCTAAGTGTCCATTGACAGATGAATGGATAAAGAAGATGTGGCACATATATACAATGGAATATTACTCGGCCATAAAAAGGAACAAAACTGAGTTATTTGTAGTGAGGTGGACGGACCTAGAGATTGTCATACAGAGTGAAGTAAGTGAGAAAGAGAAAAACAAATACTGTATGCTAACACAAATATACGGAATCTAAAAAAAAAAAAAAAGAAAAAAGAAAATGGTCAGAAGAACCTAGGGGCAAGATGGGAATAAAGATGCAGACCTACTAGAGAATGGACTTGAGGATACGGGGAGGGGGAAGGGTAAGCTGGGACAAAGTGAGAGAGTGGCATGGACATATATACACTACCAAACGTAAAATAGATAGCTAGTGGGAAGCAGCCGCATAGCACAGGGAGATCAGCTTGGTGCTTTGTGACCACCTAGAGGGGTGGGATAGGGAGGGTGGGAGGGAGGGAGATGCAAGAGGGAAGAGATATGGGGATATATGTATATGTATAACTGATTCACTTTGTTATAAAGCAGAAACTGACACACCATTGTAAAGCAACTATACTCTAATAAAGATGTTAAAAAAAATAAAAATAAAAAAATAAAAATAAAAAATGATTGTAGTTGACAACTGCATAACTCTCTGAATGTATGAAAAATCAATAAATTTTACACATTAAAAAAAAATGCAGGTTTTTAAAAAAATTTTTGTTAAGTAAGTAATTTATTTATTTATGGCTGTGTTGGGTCTTCGTTTCTGTGCGAGGACTTTCTCTAGTTGTGGCAAGTGGGGGCCACTCTTCATTGCGGTGCGCGGGCCTCTCACTATCGCGGCCTCTCTTGTTGAGGAGCCCAGGCTCCAGATGCGCACGCTCAGTAATTGTGGCTCATGGGCCCAGTTGCTCCGCGGCATGTGGGATCTTCCCAGACCAGGGCTTGAACCCATGTCCCCTGCATTGGCAGGCAGATTCTCAACCACTGCACCACCAGGGAAGCCCAAAAATGCAGGTTTTAAAGAAGAAAGGTTCTGTTCTGAACTTGTCCATCGCTCCTCAGCATTATATGGTGGGTTTTTCTTTTCTTTTTTTTAATTTTATTGAAGTATAGTTGATTTACAAAATTGTGTTTAATTTCTGCTGTACAGCAAAGTGACTCAGTTATACATATTGGGTTGGTCAAAAAGTTAGTCTGGGTTTTTCCTTAACATCTTATGGAAAAAACCCAAATGAACTTTTTGGCCAACCCAATATATTCTTTTTCATATTCTTTTCCATTATGGTTTATCACAGGATATTGAATATAGTTCCCCGTGCTATACAGTAGAAACTTGTTGTTTATCCATTCTATATACAATAGTTTGCATCTGCTAATCCCAAAATCCCAATCCTTCCCTCACACACATACACCCCACCACTGGGAACCACAAGTCTGTTCTCTGTATCTGTGAGTCTGTTTTTGTTTTGTACTTATGTTCATTTGTGTCCTATTTTAGATTCCACAAATAAGTGATATCGTATGGTATTTGTCTTTCTCTTTCTGACTTACTTCTCTCAGTATGATAATCTCTAGGTCCATCCATGTCATTGCAAATGGCATTACAGTATTACATTATTTTTTATGGCTGAGTAATATTCCATTGTGTACATACATATTCTTTACCTATTCACCTGTCGATGGACATTTAGGTTGTTTCTATGTCTTGGCTATTGTAAATAGCTCTGCCATGAACACACGAGTGCATGCATCTTTTAGAATTATAGTTTTGTCTGGGTATATGTCCAGGAGTGGGATTGCTGGACCATATGGCAAACTCTGTTTTTAGTTTTCTGAGGAATCTCCATACTGTTTTCCATAGTGGCTGTACCAATTTACATTCCCACATTGTGGGTGTTTCTTTTTGATAGCCACAAGAGAGGGACTACACCAATGCAAAAGATCTGAAAGACAGCTGCAATCCCATTTTTCCATGTAAAACCAACCATTCTAGTTCCTAATTATCAGAGCCTGAATGATCTCTTCTTAGGTATTATTCTCACAGCACTTATTGATGTTGCTTGTACTATAACTATTCACATATTTGGCTACCTCTCAAATTGTTAGGAATTCTTAGATGGCAAACAGTATGATCTGGTATTTCCTGTCAGGCCTAGCACAAGGTCTTATAGATAGTAAGTTCTCCATGAACATCTCCGTAAAAGTGTATTCCCAAACCCCCGCTACCAAAATTGATCTGTGTGTAATCTCCCCTCTACCATGATTACCACCATTTCAGTAAATACTGGCTAAGTAGGGTTTCTTCCTATGCCCTTACTGCCAGCCACAACATTGTTAAACACTAGTATGTCTTCTTGGGTGTTCACACATACAATAGTGACCTTACTCCTCTCCTTCACTGTAGTTACCATCAATTCCATATAGTCAAAAATTGGTAAACACATCAAAGTGTTTAGAGGCAATGGCCAGGAGTAGACTATACAGAAGAGAAATTCAAATATTTGAGTATAAAGAAATAAAAGTCTGTCCACTAAGATTTAAGCAGGGCTGACAGCGGTGGGAGCAGTTGGGAGCAATAGCAAGGTATGGTAGAAGGGAGTTGTGCAAGCAGAACAAACACGAAGATATAGGCAAGTATTTTGAAAAATTTCAAAGGGTAACACAAATAAAATATATTAATTTCACCAACTAGTAAAGTGCTGCGTATACGGTAGATGCTATTAAGTACTTGTTAAATAAGAATTTCAAGATCAGGATAAACACAGTTACAGTGGAAATAGAAGGAAAATAAAAATAGAGAAAAGGAAATGTGTGTGAAAGGAAAGAGTACTTCTTGAAACACCCAAGGAAAGCTGAGACGAGGCCACAGGATCACTCAAACAAGGAAGGTTTCCCAGGGCAGCCTGGTTCTTACTTTCTTTTACCCCACAAGAGTCAGATCTATTCTTGGGAGAAACTAAACCCAAAAGATTCCACAGTATGTTGTGTTCATTCTGGATTGAAAATATATGGTGCTTCTCTGCTGCCTTTCTGAGCATCACAATGTACACATTCCTGGTCCTAAGCAAAAGCAAATGATACTCCTTGGTGATGGGATTAATGGAAGGCGGGTTATGTTCTACCTATGTAATGGTCAATTGGCTAGTTGGCTGCCTCCATATTCTTTTCTAGGATTTCATTTGTTTTGGTCCTTTGGAAGTAAACCTTGGAACTCTTTCTGCCTATCATACTATTATTAGATAAAGAATCCAAAACCGCATTTTCCTCCATTAATCTATTTTATTCTCCCCATTATCACTTTGGTCCTTCTATTTAAGGGAGCCTTTTCTTTTCCAGAATGGCATAAAGTTTTTTGAACAGTTGTACTGTGTGATACAAATAAAAACAAATTGTAAAAACAAAAAAAAACGCGGAAGGTTTCCAACGGTACATACAGCTGGACATAATCAACGAATAAGTTATGGTTCAATTGCTCTAATCAAGGCAAAGTTAGATGAATAAAAGAAATAAGAGCAGAGGACAAAGCTCTGTGGATAGAAAGAACTGAAAGGCACAATAAGCCCTTTAGGAAGAGAAAACCCCAAACCTCCAACACAATATTTCCAATGAATATCCTACAATATTAAAATACTAAACATATAAAAACATTTAGGAGTTGAGGAGTCCAGCCAATAGAAGGTAAAGTGTCTACTTCAAGCACTGTTACAAAAAAGATGTTATGTGTTAGCTGTACACATGACAAATGAAATGGAGAAGGTGGCAGAGAGCTGAAGCCTGCTTTATTTCTGGTAAACAATAGTTGTGCTGCTCCAATGTAGCATGCTTAAGAGGTAGATTATTTAGCACAAAGAGAACACGATCTGGCCACTAAATATCACTAAGCAGTCAGTCAAATGTAGGATCTAGAAGCAGGTCAAAATTAAGGGAAACCACGTAAATATACTGTTTGTGTGATTAGCAATCCAAAACCAGCATCTAGAGGGGCCACAGAGTAAATACAGTAATTCAGATTACATAATCATACTCTATTGTAGAAAGCTCAGAAACCAAGAACTTTAAGACTAGCTATGTCAAATGTCAGCTTGATTCTATCAGGAGCAGATGAGCATGAAACTTGCCCCATCTAGTGAGAGGTTTATTACTCCCCTAGCACAGTTACTGGCACAGGAATAGATAAGACAGATCAATGGAACAAAACAAAGTCCAAGACTGGACAAAGTTTCTTTTAGTGTATGATAAAGCAAGCATTTCAAATCTGTGGTAAAAGAGTTTTGGAAAAACCAGCTATTTGGAAAAAATAAAAAGCTGGATTCCTAACTCCCTTCTTACCACCAACCCCCCCGACTCCACATTAAATTCCACATATGACAAAGATTTAAATACAGAAAGTTAAACCATAAAAATCCTAGAATTATGAGTATTTTTATAATCTTAGAAATGAGAAGACCATTACAAAAAATGATACAAAACCCAGAACCCTTAATACAGCAATTACTTTGACTATTTCAAAAAAAAAAAAATTAATGGCAAAATACTGCACATAAAGTTAAAAAAAAACTGGAAAAAATTATTTGCAACACAATAAAGGGTTAATACAGAGTTTTCAAATCAATAAGAAAAAGACAAAGATCTCAAAAGAAAATAGGCAGGGACTTCCCTGGTGGCGCAGTGGTTAAGAATCCGCCTGCCAATGCAGGGGACATGGGTCTGAGCCCTGGTCCGGGAAAATCCCACATTCCACAGAGCAACTAAGCCCATGCGCCACAACTACTGAACCTGCGCTCTAGAGCCCGCGAGCCACAACTACTGAGCCCATGCGTCACAACTACGTGCTCTAGGGCCCACGTGCTGCAACTACTGAGCCTGTGTGTTGCAACTACTGAAGCCGGCACCTGGAGCCCATGCTCGCAACATGAGAAGCCACCGCAATGAGAAGTCTGCGCACTGCAACGAAGCGTAGCCCCCGTGCGCAGCAACTAAGACCCAACACAGCCAAAAATAAATAAAACTTAAAAGAAAAGAAAATAGGCAAAGGACACAAACAAGTAATTCACAAAAGGACACAGAAATGACCAATAATGTTTGAAAAGCTATTCAATCTCACTAGTAATCAAAAGAAAATCAAAGAAAAATAATGTGATAACATTTTCCACCTGTTGGAAGCGCTTGACAAAATGTATCCAGTGAGGGGTGGAGACCGGAGCACCTGTGTGCACTGTGGGTGGGAGTATATAAACTGCTGTAACTTTTCTGGAGAGCTATTTGGTGATGTGAATCAGAACTGAAAATGTCCACACCACATGACCCAAGCAATCCCACTCAGGAATTTATTATCAGGGGATACTTAACACATCTTTACAAAATATGTTATACACCTGAAGGTTTATTGCATCCTGCAGGCCATCTACTGTGTTAAACATCTTACACACATTATCATTTAATCCACATAACAACCCCAGATTACTATATCTGTATATTCTAGACAAGAACTGAAGCTTTGTTAAATGCGTTATGTTATGCAATGAAACAATATAACAGGTGCTAATGAAAATGTTTCAGGTATTTACTGACATTGAAAGATATTCATAACATGTTGAGTAAAAAGCAGGTTTACAGAATAGCATGTAAAATTGTGTGTGTGTGCGTTTATGGTTAAAAACATAGTCTTCCAAATATTAACAGCAACCATCTCTAAGTGGCAGAATTTATGGTGGTGTTTCTTCTTTATAGTTTTTCCAGAGTGACTGAATTACTCCCCACCCCATCATCTGTTGAATAGTGATTTCTAGTGTCCCAGGTGGCACTGATATCCATATACTGACCTCTGGTAGGGAAGCTCTGGGCAGCAGGGAGTCACTGACTGGCATTTATAACCAAATTGGTTTTCAGGGACCCATTACGTTAGAAAGTAGGTGACAGCTTGTACTACCTTCTCTGAAATACAACCATCTTGACAGAGGATAATGCAAGACTCATCCACACATTTAATGCCCACCATTTAAAGCCTGAGGTCCACACATTTTAGAGACCATGAATTAACAAAAATGTCCATTTCTGTGGTCATTTGGCTAATCCCTAGTTCCATCTGGAAAAGAGAAAGGCCATAAAACACAACATTCTTTACGGAAATAACTTTGTCTTCACATCTAATCAAACAAGAAGTCTAATTAAACTACTGTTACTATAGCTGGGAGAACTTAAAGTTGGTCCCGAGAGTCACCGTAGCTTGGAAAAAAATTTTGGTAAATGAGAAACCTCTGCCTATCTTTAGTTACACACCTGATCAAAAGTAAAACACTGAAAGAATTAACATCAGCACAACTGAGCCTGGATCAGTTTCACACAGCAGGCCCCAGTTTAAAAGCCACTTGCAGATAACCCGACAGTCTGGCCGTCAGGAGCAACCTCTCTGGCAAGTAAACAGAGAGTGAATTCAATGATGCCACCCTTCACACACATTCCTTCTTTCAACAAATACATCTGCTTGCTTACCATGTGCCGGACCTCTTTGGGGCACTGCGGACACAGCAGTGATAACACATACTCTGTGCTCAGGAAGCTTATACTCTATGAACACACTTCTTAACAGAAGTCTAAATATGAAGACTAAACATGCTAGATATTCAACCTACAGAAGACAACCTGTCATTGTGAAAATAAAACTGCAAAAGGGTGTTAAAGCCTGGTCTAGTAACTAACTGGTTGGGAAAGTAGGCACAAATCATTTTCTCTCTTGGGAATCTACTTCCTCAGGAGTAAAACTGAATTATGCTCCTTCACTCACTGGAATAAGAATCAAATGAAATAACAAGGCACTGGTGATCCCATAAAGGCTGGGAATTTAAGATTTAGGCTTCCAAACCCCAAACAGGGAACACAGGGATAGACAGGATACAGTGATGGTGTAAGAGAGGTTTGGGACAAAACCTGGGTGAAGCTCTTGCGGGCAGGAATACAATCTTAACAGAATACAGTTCTGTTAAATAAGGCACTGCTAGGATCATAAAACATGAGCCAAAAATAAGATCACAAATGTTCCAGTCCTCCCAGAGACTATCCTTAGAAATAAAAAGGCTAAACATAAAACAGTATACAAGTTTGCAAACCTATTCAATTATTCAGTTTTCTGTGAGGCAGGATGATACAGAGGAGAGCACTGGGCTAATACCTGGTCAACGTGAATTTCATTTCCGGCTCTGCCAACAGCTCTGTGAACTTGGGCAGTAAAACCTAACTTCACCACCAAGGCGAGGAAGCTGGAATGACAACATTTCTAGTCCCTATAAGCTTTAAAATTCTATGACTCATCAATAATTTCACACCTCAGTTTGCTTTTCCACTGCTCTGCCTTTATTTGGGGAAAAAAAAAAAAAAATCAACCCCTTGCTCCACAATACTCTAGTGTCAACAGGAAAGGGCAACAGCAACTCCATTATCTAGAAACCTCGACAACCTGGGTACTCACTGAAAGGAAGCAAGGGAGAGAGACCTCAGATGACGCTGTCCATGCAATAAAACCCTACGCACCTGACCACTAAGAGAAACCTGCAGACCATCACTCTAAATCAATCTGCTAAACCTGTTAGATTGCCTAAAATTAGTAATCTTTTTCTTAGTTTACAGAAGCATCTTACAGAAGTAAAATTAAGCTAAGTAAAATTTCTTAGCTTACAGAAGTTAAATTTGGGGGACAGTGTATCTAGAGACAGGGACAGCAGCAAGAAGGAACAGGATATTGCAAGGGGACTATCATTTCTGCAGGAAAAAAAGAGTAAACTTCAACAGGCAGACAATGGCACTAAGCTTATAAATCTGGGCCATTCAAAATGGGAGAAAATAGCCCCACAAATCTCAACAGACCTTGAGGGCATTAATGCCATACCACTTTAAAATAATGTGAGTCGTGGTACAGCATAATTTAATCTCCTTAATGATCCAAGGTCATACTGCTGACAAAGAAGGCAGAGACGTATTTTAGAAAGATGTCCATTAAAAACAACAAAAACTGGGCTTCCCTGGTGGCGCAGTGGTTAAGAGTCTGCTTGCCAATGCAGGAGGCACGGGTTTGTGCCCTGGTCTGGGAAGATCCCACATGCCGCGGAGCAACTAAGCCCGTGAGGCACAACTTCTGAGCCTGCGCGTCTAGAGCCTTTGCTCTGCAATAAGAAAAGCCACAACAATGAGAAGCCCGTGCACCGCGATGAAGAGTAGCTCCCGCTCGCCGCAACTAGAGAAAGCCCGCGCACAGAAACGAAGACCCAACACAGCCATAAATTAATTAATTAATTAATTAATTAATTAATTAAAAAAACAAAAACAAGAAACTTTGGCATTTAAAAGGGTAGGCTTAAATGCCTACCCTAGGCTTAGTTTTCGAAAAACTCATCTTCATGGGATAATTCATTTCTAATCATGCCTAATAAATGAGTTAAATTTCAAACTGTTAGCATTTAATTTTTACAGCTTAGTCTCATTTCAAAGAAAAGAAAGTGATGAAAGGATATGCGCCAGTGGCCAGCTGACTGGACCATAAAAGCTCACCGGTCCCCACTGGGTGTGGGGACCAGCCCGGCCTCCCTCTGCTGCAGCCACACTGGCCTTCTTCCAGACCTCTGGGTGCACCACACTCTTTCTAGCCCCAGGCCTGTGGACATGCTTTTCTCTCTGTCTGGGACACTCCTACAGGAAAATTTCTATTCATCTTCCAGTACCAGTTTAAATAATTTCTCAGCAAGTCCTTCCTAGTGCCCCAGACTAAAAGGACCTCTGTCAATTATTCTCCTGTAGTTGCTTTTTTCCTTCTTGGTACTTATTGTATTTGTAATTACATACGTGTTTAATGTCCATTTTCTCTACTGGTCCATAAAGGCAGGGATCTTGTCTGTTGTGTTCCAAATCAGTTCCCAGGACCCAGTACAAGGCCCAACACATAGTAGGTGCTCAATAAAAAGCTGTTGAATAATAATAATAATAATATTGACCTTTACTGAGCACTCATGATATATAAAGCACCACTGCTACTTTACAGATGAAGAAGGAGGGTCAGAGAGGTTAAGTAATTCTCCCAAAGTTACACAGCTGGTAAGCGGCAGAGCAAGGACTCAAGCTCATGTCTGTCTGACTCCAGACTATACATTTAACGACTACGCTTTCTCCAGCACTATGTGAGGCAAAAGGGTGAAGTCAAGGGGTCATGCTTGTACTACCTTTAAGGTGTTTATAATCTGGAGAATACCAATTGAATAAATGAAGGTGAATACAAAATAGAATAATATAGTAAAGTGCTGGATTACATGGCATTGTTAAATGTTGTAGGAGAGAACAGAAAAAAAACAAGCAGAGCTAGAAAGGCATTCAGACAGCAGGAATGCCATGAAAACAAAAATGGAGAAGCAACAGAGCACATGGCAAGCTAAAGGGACTGGTGAGAAGGTAACTTCAACTAGAGCAGAGTTAATGTAGGCCAGGAAGTGTTGATATACTACCTTAAAGATACACGCGCATTATAAAAAATAATTCCATTAACATTCTGGTCTGCCATGCTCCCAAGCTAAGTTCTTGAGGAGTACCTATCACATCTCACTAATATCTCTTAAAACGTTACAGAGGTCAATAGAGTACAAAGCTAATAGTGATTGCTCAGTTAATGAATCAGGGTGAAAGAGGCAAAGTGCTATTTTAGAGCTGTCAACTTAAAACGGCATATTTAAAGCTTAATGAATGAGAAGAGACATAGTTATTGAATTATAAGTAGCCTTATTTTTTTTAATTGTAAGCTCTTTAACACTATAAGTAAATAACTATATATACTTGAAACTATTATAACCAGATGACCAGGTATCTGATGATGGTGGGGTTATTTTCTCCTCCATCTCCCATAGCTTCAAGAAAGACACTTTGAATAGATGGTCTCTCCCTCACCATACCCAATTTTTTTTTTAACTCCAAGTCCAAGGACATAACTAGAACATAATTCTTAATACAGATTTGGTTCCTGTGAATACCCATACTAATTCTCCCGGAATATTTCAGCTATGGAAAAAAAAATTTAAGGGCATACACAAATATCTGAGCATCTAACTGGTAATGCATTAGAAGCTTTGTGTAGATAATCATTACAAAAAACATCCAATAAAGGATGAATACACACCAAATTCTACACTGTCTCATTTAATCTTCACAAGGACCCTAAGAGGTACGTATTAGTATATCCATTTTATAGATGAAAAAACTAAGGTTCACTAAGAGTCATCTGTCCCTGGTTACCACTGAAGTTTGAATCCAGGTCTAACCTGAGATCACATTCCTTCCTAACCACGACCTCAAAGAACTCCAATTAATACCACTTGTTAGTATCACTCATATTAACCAGTTAAAATTTTGATGTAATCATGAAGGTTAAAAAAAAAAAAAGAACACATATGCTTCTTACATTTCTGCCAATCTTGACTCACTCTCATTCTTGCCACCTCCGCCCAAGCCTGTCACCCATCCCTGCCAAGTGATAAAACCGAATACATTTATGCCTCATCTGTCTCCTTTTATGCACATGTTCCTCTGGAGTTGGTATTTATCAGGATCATTTGGCTGACAATTGGACTCTATGGACACAGTAATATATCAACAGGCTTATTAAGAAATGGCATAAATCCTACATATGTGGTAGGATTCAAGGTTTTCAAAACATTTTCTCTTCGAAGCCTTATGATAATACTTCATTTTACATGATGGGGAGCTGAGGCTTAGAAAGCCTAATTGA
This sequence comes from Balaenoptera ricei, assembly GCF_028023285.1. Classification (NCBI taxonomy): domain Eukaryota; kingdom Metazoa; phylum Chordata; class Mammalia; order Artiodactyla; family Balaenopteridae; genus Balaenoptera; species Balaenoptera ricei. The sequence continues at coordinate 96,181,875 of NC_082639.1, forward strand.
GCTCTGTTGAGGGAACTATGACCTCAAGGGGCAGAGAGGAATTCACAACTACATGACTTACAACTGGGGTCTATAACCTTGCCTTATCCCTAAAGCAAATGCATTGACTTAAAATATCTCTATGAAACACTTCCAAATGCAGCACCATGTTGGGACATAAATGTTCTACGCCCAGCTCTTGGCCTGTAAGCAAGTCATTTAGCCTTGTTGGTAAGAGATCTGACCAGTTAATCAACTTAACAATCTATGATTCAAACTCTTAAGCACATTATCAGCAAGAATTCAATCTTACCCTTGTTCACAAATGTTCAGAAAAATCTGTTCACGGGCTTCACTGTCTTACAGCTTCTGGGTTCCTCACGCCTGGGCTCACAACCTCCTTCAATAAGGTCCAGGAGTCCTGGATTGTTTCTTGGAACCTTGAGCACTTCAAGTATAAAAGATGGTCGGCCCTGCCCTCTATTCTTCTCTCCTGTTGGACATAACTCTTCCAAGACCACAGTAATGGTCAATCTCCAAAAGGATAACTCTTCTTGGCTCCCCATTTCCACCTCTGGTTTATCCAGCTCTAGCCTCATGTCAACCACTACCTGTTAAAACATTTTCCCCAGTAAGTCCTAATGGCAGACTCCTTCCCCATACCTCCCCTCTTTTTCCATCCCCCACAAAGAGCTATCTTTTTTTACTTCTATGTTTTCCTGGAAACCTTAGTCTTTCATACTCCTCATCAACTACTTCTCCCCAACAGAAAGTCCCCACTGATCATCCCCTGAGCATGTCTTGGACTTCCCTACCTCCATGCCTTTACAGGTCTCCCTAAGAATTCCCTCCACACCTTGATTCTCTCTTCATCCATGAGGCTTTCCCAGACCACTGCACTGCAGTGGTCATGCCTTCTTCAAAAATTCTTCCAAACTCTCAGCAGGCCGTCTCTGAACAGCTAAATCCTTAAGATGACATCAATGCGGATGTTTTTAATGTTTAACCTTTCTTACGCACAGGCCAGAACTCCAGAAGTGTTTAAGTGAAAGATTTCTACATGATACATTTAACAAAACATTTTGATAAAACTTCTCATTTGACTCTCCAAATAATCCTAAAACTGATTCTCCAGTTTAAAAAAAATAAATAAATAAAGGTCAGAGAAGTTAAGTGATTGTCTGTGATCATACCATACAACTATGAAGCAGCAGAGCCAGGATTCAAATCTGAGTATTAAGATGTCTTTTTTGAATTTTGCATATAGCATATTTATGATGTGAATCTCTTTGACAAAGAGCAGGTACCAGATAAACATTTGATCTGAACTATCTTGTCTGGGAAGTACTAAAGTACAGTTAAAAATTTCCTTCCCAGTTCAATTTCTCTTGGTACTTCATGGTGATCTTACTGTTGAACCAGATTTGCAAACAGGCTCAACTACAATATTAGAACTTAGTTTTTTAGAACATACAGGAAAAAAAACAGCAAAACTCTTAACAAAAGCAAACATAAGAGGGATACTACTCATAAGCCCTAGAAGGAAAAAACCATACATTTTCTTCTAATGAAAATAAATCAAGCCAATTAATCACATGTAAGTTTCTAACTAGCATAGGGCTGAGTATATTAATGGAAAGCTGACCATCTATTTTCAAGTACACAGGCAGCCAAGACAAAAAGAAAAAAAAAAGCCCCAGTTTTGGCAGAGTACTGTAGGGAAGGAAAAGAAAAAACAAATTTACTGCTAGATATCTATTTGGTTTTCTTTTGGAATATCCAAGCTAGTAGCTTTGATTTGCATTAGATTTTTTTCAGCCAACAAGGAACAATAAAGTATTTCCCAAAAAATAAAAGTCAAATGTCTTTCACAATTATATGAAAAAAGAAATACTCCTGTTATCTTTAGGAACACTCATATTTCACTGAAGCAAGCTCTGGAGGTGGTAACAAATTACCCCCAGATGTGAAATTCAGGCTACGTTCAAGTTCAACTGGGAAGCGGAACAGCCACAATTTGCTTCTAAACTTGGAATCAACCAGTAAACGTTTGTGATCACAACCTTTGGCCTCCTCTTCTTCCATATTAATCACAGAGTTTTTTAGACATTTTAAATCTAGTCCAAAACTTCTCAGGCTGTAGATGAGGAGTTGAGGGCCAGATACTGAAATGCAAAACAGAAAATAAATTACATTCACAGAAAACTTTCTCAGGAAAATACCACAGGCTCTGAATGGAAGATTTTGTTTTTGCTGTGGTTTCCTGAGACTGGGGTTGAGGACAGAGAAGGAAAAAATAGCCCCAATCTTAAAAAACAAAAACAAACAAAACAACAAAAAACACATGCCCAGCATTCACCTAACAACCTCTAAAGGTATGAAGCGTCTATCATGAAGATTCATTCAACTCAGCTAGTTCAAAGCCACATATTACTAACCCAACTTTGACTGCAATCACCATTACAGTGTCAGTAAAAAAAAAACCCTGCCTAGAACAGACTGAAATTGACCAGTTTGTTCCTCAAGCCCCATTACTCCTCAAAACCACCTACATACAGATCAGTGAGGCCACGTAGACAGTGGGAAGAACAAGTTTTCACCAAGCGTTTAAATAGAAGAGTACAAGATGCAACAGAAACACTGGTTAGAAAAAGATAAAAAGGTAACTGAAAATTTTTTAGAAATTTACAAATGCAGTATCTTTTTTTGGAGCCATTGCCACACAGCCCTCTGCTAGAAAAGCTGCATTTTTAATTACATGTCAAATTTGATATCTGGTCTACCTTAACATTAGCGTCTAATCATATAAAACATCTGCACTTCATTTCTCCAGTCTCAAAGCACAGTTCACTTTCTGTAAAGACAGCTTGAGGGGTAGGAAGGGAGGAAGAAGAGGAAATGTGACTCTCCTGATCTGACCACTGCCCTCAAGCACTGCCCTTTCTGTGAGGACCACATGAGTAACAGACCAACTAGGACAAAGTTGGGGGGCATGGTTTCTGCAGTCACCCACTGAGAACCCAATGTTTATTGGCAAGAGTTGATTTGAAATTGGCAGAGTGCAAAAGAAGCTGTTTATAGCCTATGTGAACCTAACATAAAATATCAGATCAAAACAGCAGGATGAGGAGCCTATTATTATTATCATTACAGAAAGAAAATAGTCATTAGAAATTGACCAGAACAGGAGACTCATCATAGTGATTTTTAATTTTCTAATTAAAAATCACTATGCGCAGAACCAAAAATTTGAGTCAGCAGAGAATTTACCTAATTGTTACCCTGCATTCCCTTTCAGCCACTTGTCCTACCTGGCTAGCTCTCTACCCTCACCTCAACCAAACCTCAGATGACAACTAACCTTTCCCCAGATAAATATACTTCATCAACTTTGCTGATACTTCTAACTGAAATCCCCAATACAGAATTCATTTTAACATCCCGTAAGGGTTAAAAGTCTGAAGAATATACTGTAATGGGCACAGAGTCCTCAGGAGGATTTTGCTCATCCTGCTCAACCAGGACCAGGAGGGACATCCTAGAGAATTCCTATTCCTTGGCCCCAAAACGAACGGATGAAACAGGACTCAAGAAAGATTAACTAGAGGGTGACGGTGGGAGTGTCGGGGAAGGCAGTATGAAGAGAGGCTGGGTACTGGGATAAATGAGGCAGTTAGAAAGTTCCGGGGCAGTTAAATGCACTGACCTTCAGATTTCCGGGTGTGACAAAGATCCACAACGGGCTAAGTGCGGCAGCTCCCTGAAGCCTCCAACAGGCACATTCAGTCCTGTCAGCCTGGACTCAGCCCTGCCAGCACCAGCAAACAAATACACGCATTCTTCTCAGAGCTGACACCCCATACAACCTCACTACAGGGCCTGTTTATATAAGAAACCAGATGTTTTGATGTTGGGGTAGAAGTTGGGAAGTTATGTGTAAAGAAGTAGTTAATGACAGGAACAGAAGGAGCACAGAGTATGAACAACATTCCTGGCTTTACTAATCGTAAATTTTAAAAGTTTTAAGGAAATTGTCAAATAGTCTGAACTCAGGAATGAGAAGTAAGGGAATTATGTCAGCCACCACCATAACTCTGACCAAGGCATTTCATCTGTTTCTTTAAGACAGAGCTTCATGCCTAACCTCAAAGGGGTGCTTATAGGAGGAATGTTTGGAAGCAATCCAACTTAGCAACCAACATTAATAAAATCTAGGCTTGCTCAACTTCTCTCATGCACAAAGGTTATACATGTCATGAACATTCCAAGCACTTAAAGGAAAGAATCAGTTAAACGTGTGGCATGAAAAGAGTTTGGGGTTAAAGGCAAAAGGAAGGTTATTCATTAGTCTAAGAAAAAATCATTTATAAATACGCACACACACATACTTGCTGGATTTCATGAGTGAAGAGACTGAGTTATATAGGTCATTAGGGCACAGGTCTCCTAAAACCAGAAGACTATAAAAGCACTATCATGCTTTAGTTCTACTTTGCTTTCTTAAGAAGATTAGTTAAACACCAACATATTCTCACAAAGCCAAATAAGCCATAGAAACAGGTCTAGGAGATTTGCTAAAACTTTCTAAGGCTTTTCATTCTCCAGTCTGAATTATCTCTTCTTTGTATCTTGTCACCCCCAGTATCTAGCACATCTTGGACTTTTGGAGGACATTCATGTTCACTGACTACAAGAAGCAATGTGGCTTGACATGAACAGCAAGTTATAACAAATAAGAGAACAATGAACTTTTCATTTTTCTTGGGAATTGAATCCTGTCATCTTATGAAAAACTACTCTAAATGGCACTTTCCCAGCTGTACAAAAATATACAATATTTCTAATAAAAAGTTGTTCTGTTATGCTTATACTTTTATTTCACACTGTTTATAAAGGCTCCCCCAACACCAGATCTCTTCAGCAGAGTTCAGGATGATTTATTATGACTTCTAAAAATACAGAATTGAAAAGCAGAACAGACAACTAGATAACAGTTCTTGGTTAAGGGGGTGCACCACTAAGAACTGCTTTAGTCAACCATTTCTAAGGTGAAGATTATTAACAGTGGTTCCACTTTTACCACATACACATGCTACAAAAAGGATGGGATCTCTGAAGAAACCATGGATGATTAAGAAATGCAAAAACAGTTCTTTTAAATGAGGTCAATGAAAGAAGACAAAAAAATAAGTTTAAAAAAATCAGTGGAAACAATAAATAAAATGAAAGAAGAAGAGGGAAGATTTTTTTATTAACATGTGGACTTCACAGAATGAGGTTTCAGATCTGCTCTTGAGTAGATCTGGCCTAAGAACCCCCTGAGCCAGTTTTTTCAACCATTGCTTTAGAAATCAATATATTACAAATGACATATAAATTCAAACCAACCAGGGAAGATTCTGACTAAAGGAATAAATCCAGGAGTAGCCCCAGGTCCTAAAGGTAGATCAATCAGCAAGAGAAGAATCCAAATGTGGAGTAAGAATGCTGTGTCTGGCTGGCTCAAGGAAGGAAGTGCTCCCGTTATAAATTAGGCACTGGTGTTGTAAAGCCTTTCTCAACTCTCCACTGTGAGATGGAAGTCTACACATTTTTTCCCCCTCATCGAACAGGAAGACTTCCCAGTTCTCATTCTGCCCTATCTGCACCCAACCCGTCCCACACGTCAGCACTAGCTTGGCCACCTTTATGCAGCTGCTGCTTGGACTGCGTTTAGCAAGAGTTCTCCCTGACTGCTTATGCTTTGACTGCAATTGCCCGGGGTCCCCAGATCAGAGAATTCTGCACAGGTAACAAGTAGAGTCCAGGCAGAGGGAGAAAGATCAAGGGGAGACTGAGATTCGGCTGATACAGAATGTGGTTCAACGAAGACAAGGGCAGTTAGCCACTCACCTCTGTTCCCATGTGCAACTCTCTTTGAATGAGGAAGAGATATAAGAGAGAAAATGCATTAAATTGAAAATACATTATGCAACAATTAAACTGGTAGTTCTAGAAAAAACACGAGGAAGATGTCCGAGCTGATCTAGAGCAAGTAGCCAGGACGTTGCCAACAACTGGCTTTGTCAACACAGTAGTGTGCAGAGGTTGGGTTGCTTGTCCCCAGAAACAGAACTGCCACAATTTTTAAAGTGTCCGACTAGGACCTAGCTCAAAGCAGAGTATCTGCAATGTGTTTCTTAACCGTTGCAAACCTTGTTACAACAGGATCTAGACATCCTGGTCAGAGTCCAATGCCATGATAGAAGGTCAAGTTGAAGGCGTAAGAGAGATCACATATACGCTGTCACCCCATTGCCAAGCTTGTTCCTTTAACTATTAAAACACACACAGGAACCTAATCATTGCTTTGGGATTTCTGAACACCCGCCTACCCACCCTGAAAGTACTGACCCCGCGAGGACACACGTTTGCTTCTGCTTAGCCCCAACTTCTCCAACCACTTAAGAGGTAATTACTCCTCCACCTTCCTGTTGGGGTATAGCGTTGCTGGATCCGAATTATTTATACAGACGGAAAACAACAACGCTCGAGAGATTCTGACAACTTAAAAAAAAAAAAAAAGGAATGCCGTGAAAGTCTAAGCCGGCTTCCCCTGTGACGAAACACAGCTGCCCGGGCTGCGGCGTCCGGGGGCCGCTCTCCCGGCCCGACTCGGCCCGCCCGCCCGCCGCAGTTTCGGGGCCGCGGCCCAGGTGGCGCGGGCGCCGCGAGGCGGGCGAGCGGCCGGGGTCTCCTCCGCTGGGACGCGAGGCGCGCGGGCAGAGAAAGAGGAGCCGGGTGCGCGGGCCGGCCGCCAGGGGCCCGCGGGTGGCACCTCGTAGTCCGGGCGGTGCCCGAGCCCGGCGCCCGCTCACCTGGTGCGTGTTGTTGGCCAGCCTGCCGACGAAGTCCCGGACTCCGCCGCAGTCCTCATCCTCGTCGAGCGCGCTGCGGCGCCAACGGCCGCCGCGGGGAGCCGGGCCCCCGGGCGCGGCCGCGCGCAGCCCCCAGCTCACCCCGACGGGGCCGGACCAGCGCGACAGCGGCGCAGCAGGCGGTGGCGGCGCGTCCAGCCGGTCCTGGCCGAGGGTCGCCGGCGGCAGCAGCTGGAGGAGGAGGAGGAGGCTGAGGCCGTGGGGCCAGCGCGAGAGGTCGCCAGCAGCTCCCCGGGGCCGCTCCATCGCCGCCGAATGCCTACGCTCCCGACACCTGCCGCCCTGCGCGCCCGCCCACCCCCGCCGGCGCCGCGCCACACCCCCGAGCCCGAGCCCGGCGCTCCTTGGATACGCGCAGCCGGGCCTCTCCGCCCCCATAGGCTGGCCGCCTGTCCTTCTTCCCCGGCCCACTGCTCATTGGCTCGCGTCGCCTCCGGCTTCGGGGGTCCTGGATTAGGATGCCAAGATGCGGGACTGATTGGCTGGAACGTGGCAGAGACGGCTGAGGTCATCCCCCCCTCGCCGGCGTATCCGAGGCCGGGCTTCTAGAGTTAGCGTAGGAGCTTCCCTCCTTCACAAGAACGCCCCCGCTCCATGGCGCCCCGACTCCTCGTTGCTCCCTCTGGCACCCTCAAGTTGGGGCTGGGTTGGTCCCCTCTTCTCCCCCAGAGACGCCCCTAAAATTCCTTGGGTTGTGGCAGCGCCTGGAAAATCTCCTCGGGGAATCCCTGAGCTTGCTCAGCTGGGGAAAGGGGGCTCCGTCATGAACCGGTGCTTCTGGTTTTTAACCCCCGCACGCTGCAGCGCCCATTGTCTGCTGAAGCAGCCGCCTTGTTGACACAAGGTGAAGGAGAACTGTGTGGGCTAAGCCTCACGGAGGCAGACATCAGAACATCCGTGACTCACGCAAGCCTGGGGAAAAGTCTTTCCTCACTCACCTTCCTCTTATGCAGGGGGTTAAGCCAAAGAAGGAGTTGCTGATTGATTTTCCTGGAGTTAGAAAGTAGCTTAGGCATTAGGGGCAGGTAAAAGGGGGCAAGAGAATTGCCCCCCTTTTATAAAGTCGGCTCAGTGCCGACTTTAGACATGCTCATTGCATAGATGCATATTTATCAGGGTGCCTTAACCCTGCAGTGAGCGCACTGCACAAGTTTGGTTTTCAATATATAATACCCCCTAAATTAACATCCCGCCTCCAATAAATAAAACAAAACCCCTATGCTGTTCCCTTTATCGCAGAAACTACACCCATAACTTTATTCTGGAACATGCAGTGCAGGTAAAACCAGTTCTGGATGTTCTCTTTACTGACTCCATCTCTTCAGAATGCTAGTTGTTCAGAAGAAAAGGGAACAAATAGAAAGACACAAAGTATACAACAGGTTACACCCAAATGAAGAAAGCAATTAAAAATTACTTTTAACTATTAACTGCAGGTAAACCCGAATGAGAATATATTTATTGTAGAGGAAAATGAATGGTGCAGTGCACGGAACCCAAGGTTTACATTAAAATCCTCTAGTCACATTAATTTGCAAACAAAAATTTACATTTTTTACATTTACAAATTTACATTTTGCCAGAACAACCATAGTAAGACATGACAAGTGAAAAATATTTTTGAATGGCATCTGAGCAGGATGGTAAAATCACTAAAATAGTATTCCAAGTTCTCAGCTACTGAACTGACAAGATAAAGCTCCATGAAAACTGGTGAACAATTTGTTCCTTTCCATTAACTACAGTGTGTCAGATAATTTTTTTAATAGATTATTTTTTAATCTGTGCCAACTGTGGAGTAGATCACAAGACAGTCAGTTCCAGTAGCATGTGATTAGCCGGGGAGAGAAGAGGGGCTATACAGGAATATTTCTTTGTTTGGGTGACACAAAGATGAATGGTCTATTGTCTTACTGTCCGAAAAGAAAAAAGCCAACTCAACAGTGCCATCTCCTGGAGAAATTACTAAATACACTTTTAAACTCTTAAATTGTTGCAATTACCAGTACCTTCACTTTTTAATATATTGCTTTTAGTTATCATTGTATGTTTACAGAATATGTTTCCTTCTTCAAACTGTATCAGCTTCTGGGGACATGGTACCTTGCATATGGAGCTGAGAAAATGTTTGAGTGAATGAATTATTTTAGTATTTCAGTTTTGTCGATGACACTGGCACCAAATACAAAAGTTGCACTGTCAGATCTCCTTTGTGAAATACCACACCTAAGATCTTACCTTACTTGCAGAACTAAAATATGTAAATTTATCTTAATACTAAAAACCATACGTTTCTCCAAGATAAATTCTGTGGCAGAAAGATGAATTGAAAGCAGTTACATATCACAAAACCATTGCTTTTGCTAATAAGATTATTTTTCTGATTCTATTTAAACGGACACAAAAAGAAACTTCGTAGGAAATTTTAAAACTCTACACAAAACCAAAGTCCATCTCTTTCAAGAATTCTATAATTGGAATTATAGAAGGTATGAAATTTTTTGTTTCACCGGTACAGTGTAAGCTGAAGCTAAGAGCTAATTTATTCCTTGGTATATGTTTTTTCCCTACATAATACACATGATTCAGAGACACAACTTCACCTTGCCCTAAAGCAGCATGTTTAGTCCATTTCTGCATTAATCTACATTGAGTTAAATGGGGTATTTATTGTCTAGTTCTCCCCACTAGAAGCTTCATGGGAGCACAGACCATACCTAGACCACAGCTCTATCCCCAATGCCTAATACATTACTTGGCATATAGTACATAGGTACTCAAATTTGTTAAATCTGAACAAATATTAGTTGAGATAGGATTTTTCAATGGCATTTTCTATTAGGATTTGATAAGAGGTGAACACGAGGGAAACTAATCTCATGATCACGTTATATTTAATAACAGGGTTAAAATCACTACGACAGTCTCCAGAACATTGGTGACAATATAACTTTAGTTCCCTACCTTATGTGTGTGTGTGTGTGTCCAGAGCAAAATTCTGTTTTCCCAAATGTTTCCCATCATTGCAGTTTCCAAATGTATATAAGCACATGTTTTTTGCTGGAAATTTGGTATAAATTTAATATGAATTCAGCCTATTCAAATAATCAGAATTTGAAATCATAGAGTACAACTTCTTACAAATGTTAATGAAGACAATACACAATCAATTCTGCATTATTCACACGTGGATTAGCCATGTTGTGGATAGTACATTTCAAATCTCAGTGAGATTTCCCTATTACTCAGTAGGTATCTAGGCTTCTCATGCCTGGCATTGTAAAATCAAGAGTTGATGATTTAAAACCAGAAAAATCTGAGTTCAAGTCTCAACAGCTTAATTTTCTGAGTCCATGGTCACACAGCCTTACATTCTTCATCTGTTAAGTATGATATGAGAAGTAACAATATCTACTTCATATGGCCATTCCTTTTAATAGATATTGGAGTATAATTGCTTCACAATACTGTTAGTTGCTGTTGCACAACAAAACAAATCTGCCATATGCATACACATGTCCCCACATCCCCTCCCTCTTGAGCCTCCCTCCCATCCTCCCTAGCCCACCCCTCTAGGTCATCGCAAAGCACCGAGCCGATCTCCCTGTGCTATGCTGCTGCTTCCCACCAGCCAACTATTTTACATTAGGTAGTAGATGTGTCGATGCTACTCTCACTTTGCCCCAGCTTTGCCCTCCCACCCCATGTCATCAAGTCCATTCTCTATGCCTACCTCTTTATTCCTGCCCTGCAACTAGGTTCATCAGTGCCATTTTTTTTTTAGATTCCATATATATGCGTTAGCATACGGTATTTTTCTCTTTCTGACTTACTTCACTCTGTATGACAGACTCTAGGTCCATCCACCTCACTACAAATAACTCAATTTCGTTTCTTTTTATGGCTGAGTAATATTCCATTATGTTTATGTGCCACATCTTTATCCATTCATCTGTCGATGGACACTTAAGTTGCTTCCATGTCCTGGCTATTGTAAATAGCGCTGCAATGAATATTGTGGTACATGTCTCTTTCTTAATTATGGTTTTCTCAGGGTATGTGCCCAGTAGTGGGATTGCTGGGTCCATGTGGCCATTTTTGAGGCTCCAATAGATTGATTCTTTAAATCATCTCAACCAGTCATATGCTGGCAGCTCTAATGGGGGAAGTTCATAGTATATTCCAAAGTCTAATGTAAACTACTTCTGAATTACCCAGTTCTCTCTTACTGATTTGTAATTGATTGCCAGCGAGGCCAAGATCATGAATTTGATTCTTTTATAGTCCTTGACTTCATAAAAAAAAAGAAAATCTCATTCCAAATTGTCTCTTAAGGCACAAGAAATAGTACAACATTGTAGCTGGCTTATTCCAACCCATCAGTTTTGGGAAGGGCCTCAAAACATGTTCTTTTGATGGTCAATTAATAGCATCTCCTTCATATAAGGAAAGCAGCAAAAATAACTATTTACTCAAGAAAAACTACAGAACTGAAGTTTACAGTGGTATTAGTACCTATAACACATGAGGAGGAGTTGGACTAGTTGGGAGTTCATCTGTCAACACCAAGGAATTCATAATATAGTTGATTCTGTTGTACAGAGCCACTAAAACAATTTTAGAATAGATACTGATAGGATAGGGATATTAATACCACTATCCTTTTTGCCCCCAACACAAGTATTTTATATACAAGACTGCATTAGAAGAGAATAGTCTATTAACAAATATTCAAAATTTTTCTTTATTTCAGAACTGCCTTTATGTACAGACATCATAAAAAAATGCACATACACTGGAGATTTTCCAAGGAATTGGAGCTGGAAATAAAAGTTACGGGCAACTAGGAGAATTGAAACTGTCCCCAAGAAATTCTAAGGATCAAGCTTCCTTAAATGTCCTTGATAACCTCTTCAAGTTCTTCCTTTGTGAACATGTGGAAATTCTGGCCAGGCTGCACTGTGGCTAGCTAGAAAGAAAACAGAGAAGGGTTAGTAAGCTCGGCTCGATCACCCTGCTTATAGCCCCAGCACAGTCAGGAGAAGTTGTTGGTGATGCAGCTGTTCATTAGGAACTAAGGGATCTGCTGTCCCAGGGATATCCTTTCCAGCAGCAGGTTCCTAAAATAGCTGTCTGACTCCAAAATAAAAATCTTCTTGACCAAATTTTCTATTTTGAGGTTAACCCACCACATAATAGTTAACCAAATGCCTGGCATCACTGTCACTTCTTGAGGTTACTTCAACAAGGATCACAAAAGAAGCAGCAAATTGGGGTCAGTAGTTTTTTCTGTTAAAGATTCCTTTAGAAATATATTAAAAGCATATTCACACACTTGCAAGTCGAGCTTGTGTATGTGACCTTGGTATACTTGCCCACTCTGCGCCTCAATTTCCATCAGTAAAATGGGGATAAAAGCACCTAACTCATAGGGTAGTTGTGAGGATTAAATGTGTCAATCCATGTAAAGTGCTTAGAACAGTGTCTAGAACACTGTAATAAGCACCACATAATTAACTATTATTGTTGGGTATTATTTTCTCTAAAACTGCCCATATGGTAACTTAACAAGAAAAACATTTGTTTTGTTTTTAAAAGGACTGGCCATGAAAAGATCCCATTAACACTGACCATAGGAAATCAGTTGCGACTAAAGATATTAGTAATAACCAGCAGTCCAGATTATAATGTATTTGAGCAATAAAAGACTAGGGTCAGAAGATGGTTAGTTTCAAATTTAGCCAAACCACCGGGTTTTCCATCATCTCTGCTGACAACATAGTCCCATGTTTTAGGGTAATACTGAGGAATAGGTGCCACTTCACTTTTGCCTTTAGCTTTTGTGTTTAATTTGTTTGAAATGTCATTTCCTTATATTACCTTTTTTTAACTTTAAAATTAAACATAGTAGGGCATTTTTTGAGTAATATTCACTACTGATATTTAGTGTAATTTGAAAACTGCCAAAATTAGCATAGCCCAGTTACATGATGTTTATTATTCTCTGCCTCAACTACAGGTAAAATTTAGAAGAAGACTACTACTGCACATCTTAAAACACCTGAAGATCTGGTCTGGGGACAGACTAAAAAAAATGTTCTCTCAAAGCCTGCAGTCTCCACTAGATTCTCCTAAAAGATCTATCCAATTATACGAAATATCAGAAGAGTCCCAAACATATTTGTAAAATATATGTTAAATAATTTAGTGATGTCCATATAGACCATGAGTTCTATTCCAAGGAAATTAAAATATATAAATGCTTTTCTTAAGGACATGAGGACAGAGAGATACAAAGTCAATAAACCAGAGAAGAGTGAGAGCCTACAGAGTTTTTTGTCAAGTCACCCATGGCTCACAAGCTAGTCCTCCCAAACCATTACAGGGGCTAAAAACCAGAAACTGGGCAACTCTGAATTAGACCAGTCCTATAGAACCAGGCTGCAAATCAATACTAACAGGACTTAAACCAAATACTGCCTTCAGGAAGGTACCCATCACTAGATGAGTAAAAATAACTCCTTGCATTTACTTACATAATTAATATGAAAGCTACTTTTCTATTTATCTCATTTTACTTTCTTTTTTTAAAAATACATGTATTTATTTATTTATTTATTATTATTTTTTTGGCTGTGTTGGGTCTTCCTTGCTGCACGCGGGCTTTCTCTAGTTACGGTGAGCGGGGGCTACTCTTCGTTGCGGTGAGCGGGCTTCTCATTGAGGTGGCATCTCTTGTTGCGGAGCACAGGCTCTAGGCGCATGGGCTTCAGTAGTTGTGGCACTCAGGCTCAGTAGTTGTGGCTTGCAGGCTCTAGAGCACAGGCTCAGTAGTTGTGGCGCACAGGCTTAGTTGCTCCGTGGCATGCGGGATCTTCCTGGACCAGGGATCTAGCCCACGTCCCCTGCATTGGCAGGCGGATTCTTAACCACTGCGCCACCAGGGAAGTCCTCACTTTACTTTCAAAAAACCTCTGTGAGGCAGGTAAAACAGATATTTTCTTTTATTGATTTGATCAGTAATTAATTGCTAAGCACCTGTGTAACTAGTTACAGTTGTACGAAGCAAAGAGATCCAAAGATGAAGAAAGTCTGTCTTATTTACTAAGAGCGCTAGATGCCAAATGCTTTTAATGTCAGGTAAGTGTTACAACAGAGCCAAGCATACATAAAGGCACAAAGGAGTAATCTAGGGGGGAGTCCAGGAAGGTTTCAAGGAGAAGCAATCTTTGAGTTGTGTCTTAAAGCACTACAAGAATGGGTCAGTCAAGGAGCAGAGGGCAGACTGAATATGCAAATGCATAAATGCACGAAGCAAGATGATGTATTTGCAAAACTGAAAGTAATTCTGAATGACTAGAGCAGAGGTTGCATATGTGATGAGATGAAATGGAGAGGTAGCAGGAGTTCAGAGCTCATAGAGATAGTGTATTAAAGTGGTAGAAAGTACAGGACCCCGAATCAGACCTGGTTTCAAACCTTGACCCCACCATTTACCAATGCTGTTACTTTGGGCAAGGTCTTACCTTCTCAAAGCCTCAGTTTCCTCCTCTGTGAAATGGAAGTAGGAATACCTATCTCATAAGGCTATTGTGAGGATTAAAAGATAATTGCATGTAAAATTAGCAAGGTACCTAACAGGTTAAACATATGCCTTAAGAAGTAGTGAATTACTGTGACATGAAAAGAAGTTTGGAATTTATCTTGCAGACAGTTAAGAGTCAGAAAAGACTTTTTAAAAGTGGAGGACAATTGAGCTTAGATATGCAATTTAGAAAATCCACTTCAGTAGCACAATGGCAGGGGAAATGGAATGAAAAGGAGGACAAGGCTACAGGCAGGAAGACTAGCTAGGAAATCTCAAAACATACAAGGCAGGAGAAAAATGAGGGCCTGAACAAGAGAAGGCCCTGGGAGTAGGCATGAAGAAGAGGCACTGATATGAGAGTTATTTAAGGAGGCAAAGACACAAATCGGTGAAGGCAAAGGGAGGTCAGAGTCTTCCAGGTTTCTGCTGTGAATGACAGGTTCACTGAAGGTGTCATCAACCAGAATTAGAAATAAGGGAAGAGGAAATGGTTTTCAGGAAAAATGATGAGTTTAGTTTTACAACTGTCAAAAATTTGAGGTGTCTGCTTCAGAAAAGGTCATATAAGAAGTCTTAAAAATGACCATGAAATCTGGTAAAGAGGAGTTATCTTAGCAAGGGGCAGTCTCAGGGAAATAATAACAGAAACCAATGGCAGTGATTGAGAAATAAATGAGAAGCGAGGCAGTGAAGACAATGAATACAGATTCATCGTCTAGCAATTAAAGGTTAAAAAAGACGATGAATGGAATAGCAATAAAATGTAACGAACTCCTGCATTTCAAAATTATTAAGTGAAAGAAGTGAGACACAAAAAGAATACACACTGTAAGATCCATTTATAAGAAATTCTAGAACATGCAAAACAAATCTATAGTGACACAAAGCAGATCAGTGGGAAGGAAGCGACTAAAAAGGGGCATGAGGGAACTTTTGGGGACGACAGAAACGTTCTGTATCTTGTGGTTGCGGATACAAGGGTTATACCTTTGTCAAAATTCACTGAACTGTAAACTTAAAACAGGCTCACACTACAGTATGTACATTATGCCTCAACGAAGTTGATCTTTTAAAAAAAGGATACTAGGTAGAGAGAGGGGTTGACAAAGGTGGGTTTTGTTTTTTTGTTTCTCTAAAGAAAGATGCAACTTGGAAATTTTCCCTTTTTGAGGGGAAGTGGCTGTTGAGGAGAGGCTGGTGACGCAAGGGACAACTGGCGGAGCAGGGACCTCAAAGAGATAGAGGAGGATGGGCTCTAAAGCAGTGGCTCCCAAATGCCTGACCTTCTTAGACTGACCATCAGAGTCACCCAAGGAGATTTCAAAAATACAGATTTCTGATGGACAGCCAGGTTTGGAAACCATGAGTTAGAGCTTGGAAAAGTGGAAGTGCCCCCATTTTAAAGCGAAGAAAACTCTAGTCAGGGATTAATGATAGAGCATGGATGAGAAACACACCTGATGCTCTCTTCAAAGTAACACTGTAGTTGCACTGAAACTGAATGAGCTAAAAAATATCTTTGAAGTTTTAGTTGAACCAGGCAGGCCTTAGAACCTTCCCTGTGAAATCAAAAGAGCTACATGTGGGCTTCCCCGGTGGCGGAGTGGTTGAGAGTCCGCCTGCCAATGCAGGGGACACGGGTTCGAGTCCTGGTCTGGGAAGATCCCACATGCCACGGAGCAGCTGGGCCCGTGAGCCACAACTACTGAGCCTGCGCGTCGGGAGCCTGTGCTCCGCAATAGGAGAGGCCGTGGCAGTGGGAGGCCTGCGCATCGCGATGAAGAGTGGCCCCCACTTGCCGCAACTAGAGAAAGCCCTCGCACAGAAACTAAGACCCAACACAGCCATAAATAAATAAATAAAAAAAGAGCTACACGTGAATTACTCTGAGGTAGCAAGGAGATAGTCTTAGTGGAAATGCCAAGACCCTATCTCATTCAGTACCACAGAAAACAAAGCACAAAAGGAACTGACAAAATCCCTCCTAAGGGTCAATATGGGCTATCATTGCATTTTTTGTGCCTCATCATCTCAGAGACTGGCACGAAGGGGCATTTTCAAATCTTTGCTGAGAAGGTGAAAAAACAACTATTTATGAAGTAAGTTTTCCATTTCCATTCCATAACCCCCTCTCTCCATGACTGCTGAAGAAGCAAGCCAAACACCCCTCCCGCAGCCCCAACCTCTCTCCAACTCTTCTCGCACCTTCCCACCTTTAGGCCAGCCCCTTGTTCTGGCGCCCAATTTTGCCCCTTTCACTGCAGCCTACAGAACCAGGCTCTACTGGTGACAGATTGACAAATAATACTCTCCAGTACTCTCTCCATTCTTCTGCCCATAACCAGTCAATCCTCTGCCAGAGATTTATCCAAATATGCATTTTCTCAATCTATGCTGAGTATAGCTGAAAAGTATCCTGGTAAGTGCTGATTGGTTTAATTTCTGATTTGTGATTCCAGCCTCAGTTGGCCTTTAAAAATTTTTTAATTAAAATATAATATACATACATACCATGCCTCCAAGGGTAACCACTATCCTGACTTTTTACAACAACTTGTTTTGTGATTTCAGCTTCAGCTAGCATATTTTAATGTGACCCAGCAATCCTTTTACTTATCCCTGTCTTCCCTTTTCCCTATCCATAATGACTTTTCCAAATATTTCCCATTCTTCTTAATTTCACTGTTGCATTCACCCACCCTCGGCAGATGATCTAACAATCACCAGGGAAATATAACACCTCTCTCCCAATTCACCTCCAAACCTGCCTTAACTTTACTCATCATTACCTCCCATCCTCCTGTCTACTCTTAGGATCCTATATAAGGGCATACAGAATCTGGTCCACGTCTCTCCAGTGTCATCTCCCTATCTTATATACATCTCACACTCCAGCATTCAGATAAATCCCTCAAAGTTCCCTTTTACGCACAGTGTTATTTTACATGTCCTGTTCCCTCTTCCTGGAATACCATTCTCTTCCCTTCTCCAAACTTCACCTCTTCCAGTAAGCTTTCCTAATGCCCCAGTATAAGTTATATGTTCCTGTGTCAATCCATTCATATTGCTATTACAGAAGTATCAACCCAAGCTGTTATTATCTGTATGTCCTCTATACTACTTAATGGGAACTGGATTTTCTGTGTCTGTATCCCTGGCATCTACATAGTACCTGGCACATAATGGGTATTCAGTATAATGCTGAATCAATTCTACTTTTCAAAACCAACTCTTTCATTTGTACCATGCCTTCTCTCTGCTAGAACTCTTCCATCATTATCTAACTTCCACTTTTAATTCTTTTAACATTTTTCTATCCACTACTTGCTTCTCAGACTATAAAAGTATTTTCAAGTCTTTCCCCATCCTTAAAAAGACAAAAATCTTTTTCTTTAATGCTGCCTGCTGCTGACATTAATTACTTCTTGAGAAGGCAGCATATTCTTGTTTTGCACTTCATCACTCCCTTTTATTCTTTAACTCACCAAATTCTGGCTTCTGCCATTACCACATTACTAAAGTTGCTTATTCACAGGATAATAACTTCTTAAGAACTGAGCATACAAAAATGTTACTATCTTGATCTTCAGCAATGAGAGCTATGATATCTGAATAAAACAGAAAAATACCTCTATGTTAGTTGCATTCAGCTTCTCCTCCATTACTTGTTTGAGGATTATGAGTGAAGATTTGATGGCTTCTTTCAGTGTCATAGACTTGAAACAAAGAGGGTAAGAAGAGTAGCCATTAATTGCACATAATCCCTCCTTCCTTCAAAGATTTCCCCTATATCTCCCTGAAGAAATGATTTAGCAAATATCAATAAATCAAACATCTCAATAAGTACAGTGCATTATAAGTATCTCCAGAATTCAGGTAAATGGTAAATAAGTAGAGTACCTTTATTCAGAGAAAAAAAAAGTCTTATTTTGAACCAGAACAAAGTTACCAACTGTAATATGGTAAGTGATCTTTGAAGAGGAAAGAGTTACACTTCTCTAGTTATTGTCTTTTAATGTAGAAGCAAGATAATATTGATGATATCCTGTGAATAATAATTCCCAAATGATCTAGAAGGTAGCCCAATGATTTAGAAAATCTGCTCTTTTCTTACTCCATTTTGTACCTGATTTCCTGCACACGTAAGAGCAATACTAGGAGAGGCTGATGTAAGCAGGCATCCCTGTATGAACCACCTGAATGACAAGTAGGGCAGCCTTCAGCCACTACAATGAGTTACCCCAAACCAAGTCTTCCCATCACACAAAGATAAAAAGTACCAAATGCCCACTTGCTTGGAGAGCCAGACCAGGAAATATAAACTGCTAAGTAAAGCTATGAAGATAAAGGATAAACAAATTGTGGTACATCTATACCATGGTATACCACTCATCAATAAAAAGAAACTATTGAAATGTGCAAAAATACGAACGTATCTCAAAAACAGTATGTTGAACAAAAAAAGGCAGACGTGAAAATACAAACTGTATGATTCTATTCAAAAAAAGACCAGACAAAACTAATCTACAATGGTAAATGTGCCTGAAAGGGGGGAAGAGACTGAACAGAGAGGAGGCAAGCATTCTGGGGCAGGGTGATGGAAGTGTGCTATATATATATGCATCTATTTTAAATTACTTATTTATTTATTTATTTGGCCGTGCCGGGTCTTAGTTGTGGCATGTGGGCGGGATCTTTTAGCTGTGGCCTGTGGGATCTAGTTCCCTGACTACGGCTCAAACTGGGGCCCCCTGCATTGGGACCATGGAGTCTTAACCGCTGGACCACCAGGGAAGTCCCTATATTTTGTTTTAAGTGCTGGTTACAAGGGTGTATACAATTGTCAAAACTCATAGAACTGAACTCTTAGGTCTGTACATTTTATTGTATGTAAATTATACCCTGATTTAAAAAAAAGATAATAGAAGTCGTGAGAATGCTTGATTACCTTGTGGTAAACTTCTTGCAAGGAGCTCTGGGCACCCTCTGAAGCAGAGCCAATTGCTCGAGCATCACACTGTACAAAGGTTCCAGATGGGTCCATATGAAACCTGCAAAACCACCAAAAAGAAGAGGATTAAAATGCTTAAGAAGGGTGGCATTTTATGTAACAAATGTCTCACTAAAAAATATAAATGCTTGGCCCTGCAGCCAGGAAATACTGAGGCACAGATCCAAAAGATGTTCTATGGCTGGAGAAACCAGGATAAAGAAGTTGTGGTACATATATACAATGGAATATTACTCAGCCATAAAAAGGAATGAAATTGAGTCATTTGTTGAGACGTGGATGGATCTAGAGACTGTCATACAGAGTGAAGTAAGTCAAAAAGAGAAAAACAAATATCGTATATTAACGCATGTATGTGGAAACTAGAGAAATGGCACAGATGAGCCGGTTTGCAGGGCAGAAGTTGAGACACAGATGTAGAGAACAGACATATGGTCACCAAGGGGGGAAAACTGCGGTGGGGTGGGGATGGTGGTGTGCTGAATTGGGCGATTGGGATTGACATGTATACACTGATGTGTATAAAATTGATGACTAATAAGAACCTGCAGTATAAAAAACAAACAAAACAACTAATACTAAACTTTCATTGGGTTATTTGTATGGAAATATGTTAATATAAATGTTTCAGACATTACGTGAAATTTCTAAAAATCTTATATGTTCTGGTATAATGTTATAAGTCATAATTCTAGTTATTACTTTAAAATGTATATCTCAGAAATAACTAAATTTCCTTGTTAATTGCACTATTATGAACTTTCATCAAATCTTTAATTGTGGTCATTTTTAAGTCTTTTGTCATTTACACAGTTCTGGGTGTACTCTGATGCTTTTGCAAATATGTTCCTATAAAAGGGTTTCATCTTCAAGGAATTCATAGAAAAGACTCTGACAAGTACAGGTTTCTGGTAACTGTACTGCTGAACTGAATGAATAAGCATTTTCAGAACTCTAATGAAAAACTGATGAACTCATAAAAGTGCTAACAAAAGATCAAGATGAAAAAAAAAATTAATTACATGGGACTGAGTGAACTGATGAGGATGATTATAATTTTTGTGACTTTCTGTTTGAATTAAAAAAAAAAAATCCCACAAGGACTCAGAGGCAAAGAATATACAAATCAATTTTCACTGCAAAGTAAAGGATCTGTTACAGTGGAGGATTACTGGACTGAATGTCAATATTATGACATAGTATGAGTGTGTTTCATGTTTGGTAATTGCAATCATTATTGCTTTTGTTGTGGTCATCCATTTACAATGCTTGGTGTCAGTCTATTTATCTCTTGTAAAAATAAAATACAGTGTGTGTGTGTGAAAAAAAAAAAAAAAAAGATATGCCATCAAAGAAAAAGCATTCAGGAAACAGAAGTAAAGATTTAAATGATCCTGTCATTTTTTAAAGATAGTAGCCAACAATCAGTTTCTTACAGACACCAAAAAACAATTCTTAATTCAGCATGATAATTAATCATGCCTATTGGACCTAATGGTAATACTTTAAAGAAATTTTTTTAAGTCTTCAATAACTGGTGGGAAAGCTATGTTTATTAATAATCAAAGCTGCTTGGCCAGAAACTTATACAGCCTAAAGTCTGGGAATAAATGAAAAAAAAATGTAAATATCCTTTAAAAAAAAAGCCATTATACTGAAAGATGAAAAGATATTGAAAGACTGCACAAAATTATACAGAAAAAAAGAGTAAAAATAAACTATTATTTAAGCAACCCACTTCAAGGAAAAAGAAAAAGTGTTTAAGAAAACTAATAATAATTTCCTCAGGGATTTAGAAGAGAAGTATATATAAGAATACTTTATATAACAGTATATATAAATATGACACTTATGTATGCCTGTCTAAATACTATTTGAGGATAGGGATCAAATCAATATTCCAAAGCAAGGCTCTAAAACACATTTTGACTACAGCAACAAAGTTACTTCTAATTTCTTTCTACAAATAGCACTGGTTCCAATAGAGGAGTTCTTCATAAAATCCCCAAATTTGTTTTTGTGTAAGCAGCATAGAATCAATGAACTTTATAGAATTAGAAGCCCTTCATTTTTACAACTCTACAATAATCTTCTCACTTGATTTAAACCACCAGTCCCATCCCAAATGTAAATAATTCTCCCAAAAAGGAAGCAGGAAAAAAATGGCCAAATGGTACTTACAGCTGGGGTCCTTTTTCATCAACTCCTCCAAATAACAGTGCTACTCCAAAGGGACGAGACTAGAACCAAAAAGCAGGAGGTATTAAGATAAATAGCTACAAAGTAGGGGGGCGAGAAGAGATGGTAAAGACATGTTCCGAGGACAAATGTCTTCAGTTCCACAGGACAGCAAGAAAGCTTGGCACAAGCATCAAACTCACCATGGCACCTGGATCTGCATCTTCCTCTCCAAACTGTAGAGCCAGATTTGACACAGCCTGAGTCACACTCTCCACTGTCATGGTCTCATTGTAGGTGAACCAGTGGTTCTAAAAGAAGAGCAAAGCATGGTCTACCTTTCGTAAGAATGGCATTAAAAGTAGCCCACCATCTCACTACACACATCCCTTTGACTGTGGTTAAAAACTGAATGCTCAAGCTCTGGTGTGTTTTCCTTAACACTAAACTCAAATGCTCGGGACTGCGTGAGAGGAAGAGAAATAGCTCTGGAAATAAAGTTACACCAAAAGGACTCTAAGCAATGACGACTTTTCAAGGGAGAGGATTGCTCCCTTGAAAAACAGAGTTAACCCTTCAGAGCACCAAATCTAGTCTTTTCACAAAGTGAAAGCTAATAGCTGAGTGCCGCTTTCCCTCAAAGGCCCTATCTTATCATTCTGTTGGAGTTTAAATTAAATGACTTATTCTTACATAAGTACTGACAGCAAACCTGCAAATAAGCACAAAAAAAAATGTTTACCAATCAGATATTTTTTTCCTACCAGTCTACTACTCTGCAGGCAGCAGGAGCTCAGTTAAAAAAAAAAAAAAAAAAAATCAGTATTCCTAACCAGCATTTATCACCTGGTACATATCATTACTCACTACAGGAGAGCTGTCATTTGCAAGCCTAGCTGCAAAGGCAGTTGGGGTGAGGATTCCGTTAGCTATTTCTACCTCTTGCTATGGTGCTCCCATAGAAAGTCAGTTAGGGAACAGAATGCAGTGCAACGCTTGCTTTATATAAGGCAAGTCAAAAAGAAGCAAGAGACTGTCAGCACTATTTATTACCAGGGCTCCCTTAAAGCTGCAATGGTTGGATGGCTAGACTCCAAGCCTCAGAAAGTTGTAACTAGGGATTCTACCCAAAATCACTCCCAAGAGCTACATCTGATATTAACACAGATACCTGCAGTACAGCCCAGGCAGTTATATCATCACTAAACAAGGAACACAAGCATCATGGTAAAAAGGAGAGGTGATGCTAATTTTACCTGTGTCTCCACTCTGGCTTTATCAATTAAAGTCTTAGCATCAGCAATTAGCCCACTCATGGCACAACCTGCAATGTAAAAGCAACAGTGACCCGGTAGCCAAATCCTTGTAGAACTCTTTCATCCACTCAGGAAATACTGAAATTCTGCAGTGAAACCATGACAGCCATTCAGCAATCCCATAGCAATATACCCTAAGAGATTAGATGGGAAATCGTCTGCACTGAACACAAGTATAATTATATCACTAACAAATAAAAACCATTCATAATGACAGAGAAGTCCAGCTATTAAGGTAGGAGACAGAGAAGAGCAGCTAATCAAACATGAATTTCCACACGTTACATCCTCAAGCATTCCTTCAGCACTCTTTTGTAGCCCGTGATGCACCTTCAAACTAAGCAAGCACTAACAGTCCAATAGGAGAAACAAGGGAAAAAAATAACTATCTCACTATGAGCTACAATGGAAGACCCTAGAAGAAAATCAAGTCTTTTCACTTCCTGACCAAACACAAACTAGTTATATGAGTGATGGCCCAAGATGCCAAGATTATGGCTGTGACTTTACACGTCATGACTCAAATCTAAATTTCCAGCCTGGGTCTCACTCCCACATTTCAGACCTATAAAGCCAAATGACTCCCTTAATATATCTACTTGGATAGACCACAGACTCATTTCCCTTCTAGGTTCCATCTTTTTCCCTGGCCCTCACAACCAACTGAATCCCAAATTCTATCAATCGCTGTCTGATTAGCCTGTCTGGCATTAGTCCTCACCTCTCCGTTTTCTGGCCACTACCTTGGTTAAGCCTTCATCATCTCTTTATTTGGACTATTAAAAAAATTTCAGACCTGGTCTCCCTGCCTCCAGTCTCAGTCCCCTTCACTCTACCTTCAACACTACTATCAGAATGGTCTTTCTCAAATCCTAATCTGATCATATTTCCTCAGTGCTTAAAACCTTGGCCATTAATGCAAAAGGATCAAGTTCAAGCTCTTTAGTGTGGTAAACAGGACTTCCACTGTTTGATCCCAGACTCGTTTCTTGCCACATTCCACCTGCCAGTCATGCCAAACTGTGTGTGCCAGGGTATTTTATATTTTACACCACCACAGCTTTGCTCTTTTCTATTCCCTCCAACCAGAAAGCTCTCCCCTGCTACACTCAGACACTTATTCACTTGGTAAACACTTCCTTATCTTTTAGAATTCAGTTCAGTTCAAGCATCACCTTTATGGAATCCTTTTCTAAAAGCCTTACTACCACTGGCCCCAGGGAAAACTAATTGTTTCCTCCGTTGTACCCCTACTAAGCATACACTACAGCCTTTCTTAATACCTACTTCACTTAACTGCATTGACTTATTTACATATCTACTTCTGTGATTAAACTGTATGCTCCTGGAACACAAGCGGACTATGTCTCATTCCTTTGTGCGCCTCTGGTGTCTAGCACAAAGTCTGGCACATAAGAGGTTCTCAATTTGTTGAATGAAGTGACACTGACCTACCTCCAAAAGGTAGATGGCTTCAGATAAAGTAGATACAATGTTCTAATCTTAAAAGACTAACTCTCAGTTTCTATATCTATGAAAGAGATAATGTTAAGCTCCCTGCAACACTATGGCATTTGATTCTGACGCCTTCAAGCAATTAATTATTTTACCGATGTTTCAGTAATTAGATGACTAGATAGGTTAAGTAAATGTGGGCAGTCAAATAAAATGCCATGCTATAAATAAGTAGAACTACTCATCATGCTACAATGATGCCAGAAGCCACGGCAGGGGAATTTAACAGAGACCCAAAAAAGGGAGGAAGGGAAGGCAACGGGAGATAGATTGAAATGATAAATCTGAAAACAGAGGAAGAGTACTGATCTGGGTCAAAGTCTATCATCCTTATACTCGCTGCACCTTAGCCACTCTGAAGATCTTTAAGAATTTCTCTTTCCTTAGTGGACACCCCTACCTTCCCACACAATCCTCTGCTCCAGGTGGGCTCCTAATGTTATGCATCAATGAAGACCCAGCCATCATAGGGAGCTGGCCTATGATTCAACCTTCACATATTTCAATAACCATCACATTTGCCAAGTATAAATTTGAGGGAGAAAGGAACGTCTGGGAGTAGGTGAATCCTATAACTGCTTTCTACTACCTATATTATGCACAATGGCCTACTACCTGGAAAATGATAACTAACAAGGGATAAGATGTTCACCTAATGAACCTCTCTTGAAACATCAAAGAAGACTGATTAACCCAGGCAAGATCCTACAGAACAGCCTTCTCCTACTCCTTACCTATGTGAGCATCAATCTCTACAATTTTCTCAATGCTGCTGGGCTCCATGAGTGGAGAGGTAATTCTCTTCTCCACAGCTAGGCACACACCCTCTGATGTCTGGATCCCAATGGCTGTAGAACCAAGCTAAAGAGAAACAGGTTATGGTTATCATATAGAAGTCAAAGAACAGTCTCACATACTCACCAGGAATCTCTCTGTATATCTTCACATGATAGAAGCTTCAATCAGCCATATCTAGTACACAGAGAAAATAAGGAGCACCCTAATAATGTACTATTCCTGTCAATGGCAAGAGCACCGATTTACAGAATTTTGTGCTTCTAAAGGGGAAGTTCAATAAGGTCTTGAAAATGTCCGGAAAATGATCAACTCTAATGCCAGTTTTTTGGAGAGGGGCAGATTCTAAAGTTCTAAACATAGTGGGCAAGAAGTAATACAACTTTAATGTTTTTTCTGGACTTGGTATCTTTTTACCTCTGCTACCTTGATCTATCCCAAAAGGTGATATCCCTCAAATCTATGTGACCTCCAGAAAAGTAATTTACTTAAAAAAAAGAAAAAGAAAGAAAAAAGAAAAGAAAAGAAACACCACCAACAACATAAAAATATCTTTCAAGGTCACTAGCAGTCTACCATATAGCTTGATTTCATCTCTCCATCTCCATGCCACCATCCTAGTTACCCACCCCTCTTTGTCTCAGTTTCCTTATCTACAAAAGGGGGATAATAATAACAATACCTACACATCAAGAGGGGTAAACACACATACATAAAATGCTTAAAATGGTAACTTGCACATAATAAACAAGCAACAAATGTTAGCTATTTTTTTATATGCCAAGATTACTTCAACAGCCTCCTACTTAGTCTCCCTATCTTTAATCTCTCTCTCCCAAAGTATCTTTCATGTTATGGCCTGACTGATACAATAAAATGCTATTTTCATTATACTTCTCCTTCTCTAAAGAACTAATATCTCTCTATACTGCCTGTAACATAAAATCCAAGTAAGCTTCCAGAGTCCTCAAAACCTAATCCTACTTTACACTTCCAACTTTATTATTTATCATTCTCCAGCTATACCCTCAGGTATAGCCAAATCCATTTTCTCATGCCATATTATCCGCTACCCTTGCACTTCTGCCCATGCCGTCACACCTGGACTACGCTCCTCCCTTTGCCTATCCAAATTCCACCCATCATTCATAAAGCCTTCCATGACTATACGTGCTCTCTCCTGTAAATAATCACTATATTTACTTACAGTAAATGACTATATTTACTTAGTTCTACAAAGCAATGACTATCAGTGTGAGCATCAGATTCCTGGAGTCTGTTATTGCAAAGTATTCCAAAGAATTTCATAAATCATTGTGCATAACATGCTTAAAACGCATGCAGACTGAATGATCATGTCTCATACATATATGTATTATTTTTCAAATGTGTAAAGTTGTGACTTTATTTAGAAGTGTTATTAAATATATATACCTGCTTTTCACTGTATATTTTCTTAATGGTACATGCATAACTACAGGAGATAAAATGTCAAAGAATTTTATGTAAAAAATGAGTGCTCTTACTTCTAAGTAAAGGTGTAGACTGAATACATACATTAGCTCTACTCCTTCTCCAAGCCTGAGAACAGGAGATTAAAAGGCTTAAGCAGGGACTGGATAAATCCACTAGGACAAAGAGAATGGACAAAGACACAGACACAAAATTTTAAAGAAAGAAGATGGGTTAGTGATTACTTACTTAGCAAACCCGAGAAATCCAAATCCTAACCCAGCAGTAAAGAAAGTCAAGCAACAACCTGATTTCTATCATAGGACCCCCCAAAAAGGGAATGGTGGCAACAAGGACCTCTGGAAATAGAAACGTAACAGCTAAAAATTATAAAATTAGTTCAACGTTTGCTTAAGAGACAGATTTCCAGATCTTTTACCCTACGTTGTAAAGCTAGATGATGGCCCCCACTCCCACTCCTGTAGAAGACTCTGGAGAGAGTAAAACAGAGGGTCTCTAGACTGGGGGATGCCACCATCGAAGGCAGAGTACTACAGGAAAACAGGGGAATTAAGTAAAAATTGACAAGTTTAATGTTGAGAACCCCAGCCTTCTTTCCCTGCTCAGCTCTCAGAAGAGAGCAGGCAGAAGCACCTTCCAGGCATGAAATGAGAAGAGGCAGTTTTCTCTAGAGCAGTAGTTTTCAAATTTTCTGACCCAAATCTACATTAAGAAATATACTTTATATCATGACCAAAATACACAAACAGATACAAAGAAATAAATATAATAGAAACAAAGTTTCATGAAGAAAAGAAAACACTCACCAATACTATGAGCAAGGCATTCTGAGATCTACTGCTCCAGTCTACGTAAAAAAGAAATGCTCCCATGACCTACTAAATTGATTCAGTGCCCACTAATGGGTCAAGATCTGCAGTTTAAAAATATATATATCTAAAGAATCTAGCTTGTTCAAGGGGAAAAAGAAATCTGGCGAAAAAAATTTTTTTTAGTCCTTGAAAAAGGTATTTCATCCATAAAACAAGAACAGGACACTAATAAGAAAAAGGAAAAAAACAAAAATGCTTGGAAATTAAAAATAGTCTCTTATGAAATCATTGGAGAACGGGTTCTACCAAATTGAAGGAATACATCAAAAAAGAAAATGGGGCTTCCCTGGTGGCGCAGTGGTTGAGAATCTGCCTGCCAATGCAGGGGACACGGGTTCGAGCCCTGCTCTGGGAAGATCCCACATGCCGCGGAGCAACTAGGCCCGTGAGCCACAATTACTGAGCCTGCGCGTCTGGAGCCTGTGCTCCGCAACAAGAGAGGCCACGATGGTGAGAGGCCCGCGCACCGCGATGAAGAGTGGCCCCTGCCTGCCACAACTAGAGAAAGCCCTTGCACAGAAACAAAGACCCAACACAGCCATAAATAAATAAATAAATAAATAAATAAAATTTAAAAAAAAAAGAAAATGACTTGTGATCTAACGCAAGAGGGAGTTAAAGAGAGTTCCTAGGATGATGATGATAGAAGATGCTAAGTATACAGCTGTGCAGCAGGCCCAGAGAACCAGTCCAGATTAGAGCTGGTCAAAAGCTCAGAGATTTCTTTAAGAATCTTTTACAGGATACTTAATGTGCCTGAGTGTTTTGAGAGGATATACATAACTTGGAGAGACCCTGGGGATGAATTATTGATATTGACATACTAAATTAGGCAAATTTTTTAAAGAGAATTATAAACTCCCAGGAAAACCATATTGTGCAGAAACAGAAAACCAGCTCAGGTATGAAAAGCATTTACGTAGTCTTACCAATAGAAATGTTGACTAATGATCTAACAAAATTATGATAGATATGATATACATTGAGAGGGTTGCCCTATCTCTAGCCCAGTAGGAAACTGTATATCTGTGTGTCACTGGGGGCAGATATCTTCATCCTTCATAATGAAAAGTCTGTGGATAATACCTAGGTGAAAAAAATGTAAGTCTGTGTTCCTATCTTAAAGATACGGAAGTAAATGCCAAGAAAATTAGCTAAAAGACTTTAAAATGTTGCATCTGAGAAGCTGAAGATAAAGAGGGGCAGGCTCAGGGATTTCTGCTTTTGTTACAAGGTTTATGAAACTATTTTACCTTCTGGCTAAAACTACATGCACGTATGCCTTAAAAATACAGTTGACCCTTGAAAAATACAAGTTTGAACTACGCAGGTCCACTTACATGTGGATTTTTTTTTTTCAATAGTAAATACAACAGTACTGATCTGTGGTTGGTTGAATGGGTGAATGAGGAACCACAGATATGGAGGGCCAACTATATCAATAGATTACAGGGCAATTTTAGACTGCTTGGAGGGTCGGTGTCCTTAACCCTTGCCCTGTTCAAGGGTCAACTGTAAAATAAAAAAGTCAGAAACCATTGTCAGAGAATTTAATTTGGCACTTAGTTGTCCTCTAATTGTTTTATGTATAGTGTATTGATCTTGAATCTCCAACTGAACAGAGCAGAACAGAATTCATACCTACTTTTAAAAAAATTTTATTTATTTATTTATTTATTTTTAGCTGCATTGGGTCTTCGTTGCTGTGCGTGGGCTTTCTCTAGTTGCAACGAACGGGGGCTACTCTTCGTTGCAGTGCATGGGCTTCTCATTGGGGTGGCTTCTCTTGTTGTGGAGCATGGGCTCTAGGTGCATGGGCTTCAGTAGTTGTGGCATGTGGGCTTCGGTACTTGTGGCTCGCATGCTCTAGAGCGCAGGCTCAGTAGTTGTGGCTCGCGGGCTTAGTTGCTCTGCGGCATGTGGGATCTTCCCGGACCAAGGCTCGAACCCGTGTCCCCTGCATTGGCAGGCGGATTCTTAACCACTGCGCCACCAGGGAAGTCCCCGTACCTACCTTAAAATTTTATCTAGCAGAGTTATTCTCAACCGGGAGCCATTTTACCCCCTAGGGGACAATTGACAAAGTCTGGAGACATGTCTGGCTGTCACAACTGGAGGAGTGAGTGCTACTGACATCTAATGGATAGAGGCCAGGGATGCTGCTAAACAGCCTACAATGCACAGGTCTGTCCCCCACAACAAAGAATTATCCGTTCTAAAATGTCAATAGTCCCTATAATTATTTTGTGGAGGAAGTTCTCATAGCACAAGGAAAAATTTTCAACTTGTTCAATTTGGCCTCCAACTTAAATAGCTTTCTAGGACTTCCCTGGAGGCGCAGTGGTTAAGAATCCGCCTGTCAGTGCAGGGGACACGGGTTCGAGCCCTGGTCCGGGAAGATCCCACATGCTGTGGAGCAACTAAGCCCGTGTGCCACAACTACTGAGCCTGCACTCGAGAGCCCGCGAGCCACAACTACTGAGCCCACGTGCCACAACTACTGAAACCCGCGCACCTAGAGCCTGAGCACCGCAACGAAGAGTAGCCCCCGCTCGCCGCAACTAGGGAAAGCCCGCGCGCAGCAACGAACACCCAATGCAGTCAAAAATCAATCAATCAATCAATTAATTAATTAAAAAATAGATTTCTATGCTTCTACTCCAAAAAAGGGTCAATATTTTGAGGCAGGCTATTTTACAAAATATATCAAAATCAAGATAATTTTCTATTATACATTACATTTATCCCCAGACACTTCAATATTACAATTCTGACTAAACTCCACCTCCACCCCGGGTTGGGACTAGGGAGACGGAGAAGGGAAGAAAGGGAACATTTGAACTGACTATGTATTATTTATTTAATATAATTCACTAGCATAGTAACCAATGTCCAGATGCTCAAAATAATACAATAATTTTGACACTGTCACAGATTTCCATTTCTTCCCCCAAACCTACTCTAAAAGTCACTTTGCCCCCACCTCATCTGGCTATATCTCACCCATGCCATCCATACAGCACCTCTACGTGATAATTTCTATTTGTCGGCTATTTTTAGTCATTTCTCCAGCTCCTTTCATACTACTAAATCCTTAGAGTTATCAAATTGCTTTCACATTGGCTAAGTTGCCAAGACAACAACAAGGTTGTTTCAACACCCAAAAGTATGAATTTTTACACAGGTTAAGCAGCATACATTAATGGCACTACTCCATCCTAGCTCAAACTAGGGCTACAGAGATCAGATACCATCTCGTTAACTCTAAGCAATGTGGAAATTACTAGCACTAAGGGACTTAAGGGGAATCAAAAAAACTGAGAATTACTCTTGGCTTGCACATCTGGATAGAACTATTATCTTAGCTGAGGCTCAAAATAAATGCTACAGCTTGCAATTGTGATAATCTCAGACTTCACAGTAACATATGGTTTAAATATAGGGCACACATGATTAGAAATAGAAAATAGGCACTTTTTGTAGCTGGCCCATCGTTTTCTGCCCACTATCTACTACAATGTTTCCACCTTCACTTCTATGTCTTCAACTAAGAATCTTCTTTGCCCTTTCCAGATTCTCATATAACTATTTCCCCCAATATACTCTTTCTAGAAGAGGTAACTTAGAGGGAAACACAATAGTTCTCTTCAAATATGTGAGGAATTGTCTTATGGAAGAGGTTTAAACACCCTGTATGGTTCAAGGGCAAAACTAGGGCCAACTGAAGGAAACTTCAGGAAGCTAGACTTTCAATTCAATATAAGGATAAATTTCTAAACCATTATGAACTATTTCCAAACAGAATGAGCTATCTAGTGAGAAAATATTCTATCACTAGATCTATAAAAACAGAAGCTGTTTGGGGATGTAGAGGTGATTGAAACAGAGTGAAGAGTTTGACTAGATCAGTGATTCTCAACCCTTGCTAGACACTAAGAATCACTGAGGTAGTCCCTAAAAATACTGATGCCTGGACCTTATCCTAAACAACCTAATTTAGATCTAAAGCAGAATTTAGATTATCCATAATCCAACAAACAGAAGATCCCACATAACTAACTTTAAGTATAAATAGCTTACTTTCTAACTAATTTTTTGAATACTGGTTTGAACTATTCGATTTTGTTGTTAGATTACAGGACACATCTCTTATTCAGACCCAAAAATGTCTAGTACAAATTGACAAATTTACCAACAAGAATACAGGTGATCAGTTAAATGATTTGTTCAAGATGATAAAATATCTCCCAGGTGCTAACTCAGGAATTCTATACCCCTTTCTTTATAGCCAAGAAGATTATATACACAAACATGTCCTTCCAACCCCACTAAGAAAAAGCTACTTACATAACTAAGAAGCAGTTATTTGATTAAAAAGTTCCAAAGTAGTTGTTAGGAATGGGATTGAAATTGTTATACAAATGGTTAATTGTGCCCAACACTGTAAATCAACTATACTTCAAAAAAAAAAAAAAATTAAAAAGGTTAACTGTGGTTGATTAAAGGGAGATAAAGAACATTTTCTAAAGGAACAGCTAAAACACATTTACTCCAAATGTTCTGCCAGCAAAGTACTAAGTTGCCATGAAATTTCAAAAACTACCCCACTTATACTATACCTTGATAGCCTCAATGGCATATTCCACTTGAAATAATCTTCCTTCAGGAGAAAAAGTATTCACACCCCTATAATTAAAAAAAAAAAAAAGGTATTAAAATTGTCAGAAAAAATAAGCATAGAGACACTAAAGTCAAGTTCCTTGACATCTAGCTCAGATGGCTACAAGATGTGCATACTATCTTTATGCTCCTTTACCCACAACAATCTGTAGCTATTTTTCGGTACATTAACAGTTTTTCAAGAGAATGGAACCTATACATAGAACACCTCTGCCCCACTCCCATAATATCTTCAAACTGATTAAATGAAAGCAGGTGACTTTCTGCCTCAATCCTGAATCAATTTGGAATCCCTTTGGTAAATTCATGCCCCCAAACTATCAGGCAATTCCTAAGAAAATGTGCATTTATCCTTATCCTCTTCCCATTACGTGAATTTGATGTTAATATCTTACTTTTTAGTAAAAGCCAGCCACAGGGACATTTCTCTATTTATTTGTATGAATTAGTATTGTTATCTGAACAACAGACTGAGATCTGTTGTAGTTCCTAAAGCCTAACCTAGTTAATTCACTCAATACATTATACATGCCAGACTGCTCTTCTCCCTTAAACAATCCCCAACCTTTCCTTGCTCATCTGTTAGAAATCCCTTTGGAGAAGAGGCAACACGGTCTTAGCTATAAAAGCTTTCAGCACACAATGGACACTTTAAGAATATTTGAACAAATGAATGAAAATAGTTGTGCTCCTTGGTTTATGGAGTCTGGAGTTTATAACATGTAAGATGATACAGAGCAGTGTTTTCAAATTTGTTTTATCAAAAACTCGTTTTTTTAAAAAGAAATATTTTACATATATATATATATCTCAAATATAAAACAGATAATAATACAAGTTGACATTTACTGAATATGTACTATATGCCTGGCACTGTTATAAACCTTTAAATGACAACACACTTAATTCTCAAAACAATCCCATGAAGCAGTATTCTAAAGCAGATACTATTTTACAGATGAGGAAGTTGAGACGCAAAGAGGTTGAGTAATTTGCCCAAAGTCACTCAGCATATAAGAGGCAGAACTGGAATGAGAATTTAGGTAATCTAAGACCAAGCTTTCAACTATCAGGAGTCAAAAGAGAATCTCACCATTCCAGCCTCCTATTTTCCCCAGAGGTACTATCCCTAATGTCATTTAAAAGGAAATTTAGGACTCTAAGAAACAGCTTTTAAAAATCACTGAGAGGAAAGTCCGAGGGCAGAAGACCTGGGATTAAATTCTAGTTCTGCCACTTACTAACTTTAATTCACTCAAATGAAAAAAAAAAAAAAACAAACTATCCTGCCTCTGTCATAATACAATCGGTATTGAATTGCGCAGATTATGAAAGCACTTTGTAAAGTGTAAAGTACTATGTGAATACGAATACAGTATTTTCACCCTAATTCAGGAATTTCATCCTGTTGAGGTATTGCTAAGTCTTCCCTAATGTGGGCTCTGCTCTTGGCCCTGTTTTCAAACTTTCTCCGGGTTATTTCATTTATGTCAAGCACTAACTACTTCCAAATCTCTATTACCAGTTTGACCTCTTTCCTGATTAATCTGAAAGCCTCCTGAGCATTTCCATTTGGATATCCCATTAGTACCAAACACTTGACATTTTCCAGTCTGAAATATCTTCTTAAATCCAGTCATCCTTGCAAAATCAGCTACATCTCCTGCCATTCCTACTTCATTTTTACTTTAAAACACCTCGCATC
Organism: Balaenoptera ricei; assembly: GCF_028023285.1. Classification (NCBI taxonomy): domain Eukaryota; kingdom Metazoa; phylum Chordata; class Mammalia; order Artiodactyla; family Balaenopteridae; genus Balaenoptera; species Balaenoptera ricei. Next base: position 96,215,904 of record NC_082639.1, read on the forward strand.
TCCCAGTTCCCCAAACTATAAAGTTCTGAATGATCTGACTAACTCCTCCCCTTTTCCCATAATTAACCATATGCCAAGTCATATCAATTCAAATCAGTCCCCCCCAGGCCCCCCACCCCCTGCCCCGCACAGTAGCTCAACACTCCCTTCCATTCTCAATGCCCTCATTACCTTTCACCTAAGTATTTTAATAGCCTCCTAACTGGTATTGATTCTCTTTCCTCTAATCCAGTCAATTAATCTCTATACAACACAATTATGATTATGTAACTTCTTAAAATGATAATTTATGCCACACAGATGCCTACAAAATAAGACCCAAACTCCTCAACCTCATATTAAAAACCATCCAGTATCTAGCACCATAGTGTTTTCCCAGATCTCCCCCCCATTCCCATATGTGTATCATATGTGCCAGCAGACTAGAATTTTTGCAAACACGAACTATGTATGCTTTCCCACTGCCCCTCCTTTGTTCATCCTATATTCTCTGCCTCAAAACTATTCACTCTCACTCTCCATATTTATTAAAACCTTACATCTAAGACTCAGTTTATTTATGTTTCTTTAAATTTATTTATTTATTTACTTAGGCTGCGCTGGGTCTTATTTGCAGCAAGTGGGATCTTCATTGCCGAGTGCGGGCTCTTAGTTGCGGCATGCATGTGAGATCTAGTTCCCTGACCAGGGATCGAACCCGGGGCCCCTGCATTCGGAGCGTGGAGTCTTAGCCACTGAACCACCAGGGAAGTCTCTAAGGCTCAGTTTAAATATCAGCTCCTTTTGAAGTTTTCCATAATACCCTAATATTGAATGCAATCTCTCTCATCAAACTCCCATAGTGTTGATTTGAGCTTCTCTAATGACATGAACACATTTCTGAATTATACTGTAGTTACTTTTGTAAATAGTTCTTTAAAAGACAGTCTCCCATATGAGAAAAAGGATCATATTGTTCACTGCCGTATGACAAGCATTCAAGTACCTTAGCTAAGTGAATAAAAAAGGACTGTTTTAGGCATTCTTTAGGAAGATACAAAAATGAGTAACACAAAGCAGTTAATAAACATGTTAAGTAAATGATCACAAAAACCTTAATAAAGGCTTTCTGATAAGAATAACAATTTCCATCATACACACCCCTTACTCAAAATTATATCACACAAAGCTGTTAATAAACATGTTAAGTAAATGATCACAAAAACCTTAATAAAGGCTTTCTGATAAGAATAACAATTTCCATCATACACACCCCTTACTCAAAATTATATCACACAAAGATGATTCTCTTCAATGCTCTGGAAGCTAAATATTGACTAACAAAGTCATTTTATAGGACAGTAGGAAAAAGAGTCAGTTTTTTCTTTTTTTTTTTTTTAAGGCGTCAGTTTTAAAACTTCACATACATCTTCTATGAGTCAGTAAAAGGATTTTTTTTCTTAAAGTGGTAGTTCTAACTGATAAAACTTTTGACAGGTTCAACATATACTTGACAAGAAATGCAGCTTCTCAAGCCATCTAGTACAAAGAAAACATCTGCCTTTCCTGGCTTTAAAATTTAAAAAAAACAATATCTATGTGAAACGTAACTGATCAAAACAGAAACTGAAAGTAAAAATGCCTACAGCATAAGTATGTACAATTTAATATTACTTAACATTTCCAAGCTCTAGAAGATTTTTTGTTTTATACAAATACAACAATCTCACAGCTTTGATTTCAAAAACAGATCTGGTCTTCAACACACATTTAAAGTAACTTGCTTTAAACTGTTTAAAAAGTCAGAAAAGCCTAGGTCTATTTGAATCAGCATGATGACAAAACTCTTGAGAACACTCTAAATTCCAGTTCCCATAAAATCAGACTCCATACACTATATCTGGGCAAAGCTGAGCCTTCCTTCGCTCTTCTGCAGAAACTATACATCACAGCACGTCCCATTACATCTCAATCAAAGGAATGGCTGCTCTATTCCCACAGCTAAGAAACGGAAAACGAGGTTGTCGTCCTACAAGGAAAAGGGAGCTGAAATGATCAAACCCATTAAGTGATCTCTAATTGCTTTTTCTTCCAGGCACACGTTTACATTTTTAAAAAGGCAGTCACTCTCAGCACAAATAGATGAAGGGGAGAGTGGGTGACTCCTGGCCTTTCCCAGGTTAAAGGTCGGAGTCCCGGCGCACCAGCCTTCTTTCCCCAAGCACAAAGCGGAGCTTCACGCTTCCGCACCGACTTAGGACCCAGCAGTGACTCAGCGGTAGGACAAGTGTGGCCGACAGGCGCAACTCTAACCTGGGGAATCACAGCGGGCGGCTGGGGAAGGCGAGAGATCCCCGGGCCGGGCCAGACTCGGGATCCTGGGGCGCCCCCATGACACGGCAGAACCCAGGCCCAGACCGGGCCCCGGGCCCGCCGACCCGTAACTCCCACCCCATTTCCCCCAGCCACACAGACCTGTCGTACTCAGACCGGGTGAGAAACATGGTAAGGGCAGGAGAAAGCAGCAGCGGCCACTCGGGGATTCTGAGGGCCAAGACGAGTCCACCTGCACCCAACTCACCCACACCGCCACACAGCCAAGTCTCCGTTACCAACTGCGCGTGCGCTCGCAACCCCTTCAGCCCGCCCTCCTATACCTGCCTTCTATTGGTTGGTCGGAGTTCCCGCCGAGGTGACTGGGCCAACGCGCTTCCCCCGCCCAGCCTCGGTAGTTCCAGAGAGGGCGGGACAAAGGTCGTTTTTCCGCTTTTAATCGCTGGTGGTTGCTAGGGGCGCTCGGAACGGAAGGTGTGTGGTGAGAGTTCACGTTTTAGAGACGTTGTGAAGCCATCCCAAGATTGGCAACTGGGGAACTTGTATGGAGAGTCGGTCTGTCTGAACCCTGGTTTGATAGGTCCCTCGCCGACTCCCGCAATCCCCGCCAGAGCACGTTGGTCCCAGTCTCTCCTCGCTCTCCACCTGCCCGGCCTTTGGCGGGACTCCCCGCTTTTCCGGCTCCGGCGCGGACTTCCTCCAGGTGCTGTGTGACGGCCTCCAGGACTCGACTTGGGAGGTGATGAGGTGCGCTCCGGTGCGTCTGAGCGGGCGCCGGGGGCGAGTCCAGTCGCTTCAGCACACCCCTCCCGTGGCTCGTTGGTTGAGAAAAGTTGGTGAGTTCTAGTCCGTAGGAAAGTCTTCAAGTTTCCGCACGGTCAAGGTAATATTACTAGCATTTCCTTCCATTCCTGCCCGCTGCCCCCAGTACAGGCTTTCGACCTGGTGACCCAGAGCTCTGGATGTGGGATTCAAATTGTTCACTGCTTTTTCTGTTATTCATGAATTAGCTGACGGTGCCGTCTTTTTTGTGCTTCATGCTTCCCTTCCCTAAGCGTAGAAGAGCAACTTCACAGCTTCATAGAAAGACTGTAAATGAATTATGTGTTCAAGAAAGATAGCCAGTTAGGAAGTCATTTAGTGGGCAGTGTATGACTGAAAGGGAAACGCCAGGGTTCTGATTCCGGTTAATGATATACCACTGGTCAAGGCCTTAACCTCTCCAGGCCTGTCTCTCTCAAGTTAAGTTCATAACTTGGCCTTAGATTAGGTTTGTAAATGACCAAGGCAATTCAGTGGTAGGGGAAAAGTAGAAATAAGCCTTTTGGGTATTGACATCTGTTTTTCCCATCATTTCTTTCTTTCCCTCGTGAATTCAACAGGAATTTTGTTTTGTGGTCCCTAGCCAATAAGAAGTTTGGCACTAATAAAACTGAGGAGAAATTCCAAGTGGCAATCGTCAGGGACCTTTTAGATTTCTGAGAAAAGAATGGTATCCTTTAGGTTTCTGGTCAACTTAACGTGGCCTTTCTATTAAAAAATTTTAGTTAATTTCAGTATTCTCTCTCTTTTGAAGTTCTCTTGAAATTAATATATAGTAACTACCTATATACCTACATAAATATTACCTATGTACCTATATAGGTACTTGAGTATAATAGTATTTCCTGAACACCCAGGGATGCAAGGTGCTCTGCAGCCCTTACTCATATCAGATATGGTGGTGAATGTCTCACAAGATTATTTGAATGTAGACTCCTCTGGGTAAATGTGTTTGTGCCCTATATATCATAAGTGAAAGGGAGCCGCAGGTAGCTCTGATTGTGGATAAGAAGGGAAATCTTGGTTTCTCCCAAGAAAGTGGACCATTATGGCATAAAAATCCAGCACCTACGGACTTCCCTGGTGGCGCAGTGGTTAAGAATCCACCTGCCAATGCAGGGGACATGGGTTCGATCCCTGGTCCAGGAAGATCCCAGAAGATGCCACAGAGCAACTAAGCCCCTGTGCCACAACTACCGAGCCTGAGCTCTAGAGCCCGCAAGCCATAACTAGTGAGCCTGCGTGCCACAACTACTGAAGCCTGCGTGCCCTAGAGCCCTTGCGCTGCAACTACTGAGCCCGCATGCTGCAACTACTGAAGGCTGCGCGCCTGGAGCCCGTGCTCCGCAACAAGAGAAGCCACCGCAATGAGAAGCCCACGAACTGCAACGAAGAGTAGCCCCCGCTTGCCACAAGTAGAGAAAGCCTGCACGCAGTAACAAAAACCCAGCGCAGAAAAAAAAAATTAAAAATTAAAAAAAAGTCCAGCACCTAGTATAGTTTCTTGCCTATAATCAATTCCATTCAATAAATGCTTCATTAAAAGTTGAACCAGGTGTCCCTCTGAAAAAATGAGCCACAGAAGACAGAAAGGAAAGGAATGGAGTAAAGCATGAGAGAATGAGCTAGATTCAGAAACTGAGAAAGGTATATAAACATCTTGGAGAACTAGGCACATGGCTCCTGGAGCAAAATAAAGTGTAGCAGAATGTCAGGGTGGACTGGAGACCCTACTGGAGAAACCAGTAAGAACTGATCCCCAAACTGAATTCCTTATGTTCCTGTAACTGTCTAACTGATAAATGACTGCACATGGCTAATGTGCTTCATTGCTGTAATGTTTGGGTCTCTGATGGGCAGTTTTGGCTGGAGAACCCATCAGCCTAGCTTGAACTTTCTTCAAACTGTGCTGCGGTCTGAGACCCTGCCTACTCTCAATCCTTTCTTTTCCCTCTCCTTCATAGGTGTCAGGCCTGAGTCACAGTTTGCAGACTCTCCCACCTTCCCTTGCTCCCTTCCCTTTTATCTTTCACAGATAGTTCCCCTAAAAAATATCTTGCATGTTGTTATGAATTGTGTCCTTCCCAAAATCCATATGTTGAAGCCCTAAACCCACAATACCTCAGAATGTGCCTGTATTTGGAGATGAGTCCTTTAAAGATGTGATTAAGTTAAAATGAAGGTGTTAGGTAGGGTGAACCCTAATCCAGTTCGGCTGATTGCTTATAAGAAGAGAAATTTGGACACATAAGGAGACACCAGGGGCATGTTTGCAGAGGAAGGGCCGTGTGAGGACACTGTGAGAAGGTGGCCATCTGCAAGCCAAGGACAGAGGCCTCAGAAGAAACCAAACCTGTTGACACCTTGATCTTGGACCTCTAGGCTCCAGAACTGTGAGAAATAAATTTCTATTGTTTAAGCCACCCAGTCTGTGGTATTTTGTTATGGCAGCCCTGACTAATACACATGTCAAATCCCACCTTGGCAACTGCCTCTCAGAGGGCCCAAACTAGCACAAGTGGTGCCAGGAGAGGTCCAAGAAAACATAATAAGTCGAGGTTTCAGGACTGGCACACTCACTACCTCGTAAGCAAAGACGATGCTATCCTGAGTAGTATAGGGGCATGGGTAGTTCCTAGCACAAAGTGGTGACCCAGTTGCTAAAGATTTAATCAGTAGTGACCTGGGAAAACATCCCAGGGGAGGAGAAAGCCCTTGCAGATAGAATTTCAGGCATGTGAAATATATGAGTGGGAACATGCCTACAAGGACAGTGGAGTTGGCTGGTTACTGCTAAGTTGTATTGACACTCTGAAAAGGAATAAGGAGAAAGCAAGGGTTCTCCCTGGGTTAATGGCTAAGTGTGAGAGACAGAAAACCTCTTTAGTAGCTTACGAAGCGGCTTCTGTGTCCTATAGTGGAAGAGCTGACACAGTTAAGCCACAGACTCAGGTCGTGATAGAGGCTACAAGAGTTCCAGAGACATTTAAATGTGCAACCAAAGCAGGTCAGGGCCCTGGTTGCAAAAACCTGAAACCCTGAAACAAGGGATAGGACTTCTGGATGGACATCTGTAAGGATGTTAGTTCTGCAAACCCACATGAACTTTCAAAGTTTGCAGAGGTGGTTCACCTCTTCGTATTATTCTCTGCATGCTGAAAGACACTGCAGAGCCACTGCCCCACAAGGCAACATAGAAGTTGCCCCTACTTCCTCTCCTGGCTGCCAGGCCAGTAACTAGAGTTAAATCCTAACAAAACCCAGCTGAGGGACTTCCCTGGTGGTGCAGTGGTTAAGAATCCGCCTGCCAATGCAGGGGACATGGGTTTGAGCCCTAGTCCGGGAAGACGCCACATGCCGCGGAGCAACTAAGCCCGTGCGCCACAACTACTGAGCCTGCACTCTAGAGCCTGCGAGCCACAACTACTGAGCCTGTGTGCCACAACTACTGAGGCCAGTGCGCCTAGAGCCCGTGCTCCACAACAGCAGAAGCCACCGCAATGAGAAACCCGTGCACTGCAAGGAAGAGTAGCCCCCGCTCGCCGCAACTAGAGAAAGCCTGCACGCAGCAGCAAAGACCCAACGTAGCCAAAAATAAATAAATAAATTTATATTAAAAAAAAAAAAAACAACCAGCTGAGAACATACTGGGCCTGATAACGGAGGAAAGAGATTAAATACAAAGAGCTGTAAGAATTAGCTAGCATATATAGACAGAAGCCAGGGGAGTACCCTGCAATTGAATTTTGAGGTTGCTTGATCAAAGCGGCTGGAATATAAGACTAGACAATCAGGAATTCATTGAATTGGGAGCACTTTCCTGAGGCACAGGATTTAACATTCCTGGCAAGAACTCTTGGGGATGAAACAAACTCACTGCCGGGAGGCTTTTAGAAACCTAGAGAAAGTGATGGCTGATGCTGAGTAAAGTAGAAATGCCTCAGTTGCCCTGGCATATGGTACAAGAATGAATGAAAAGACAGGAAAGTGGGCATGCAGGAATAGGTGTGTGAAGCCAGAAGACCCATCAGAAGATTATGTTCAACAGGAAGACCCAGAAAACACACCATTCACTGCGCCATCAGAAATCTGGTGAGGGGCAAGAGCATCACCAAGAAGTTCTCTGCTGCCTGGGCTGACAGTAGAAACAGCCACAGAGCTGGGGCTCATTAATAACTATGGGAATGATATTCCCCTTCCCCCAAGTAAGAGAGACCAGATGGTGGCACTTAGTCACCAGAAACCAGGAGGCTACAATTATGACAAAGACCAGCAACATCTGACAAGAGTGGCATCCAAGGGGGCCTGACCCACAGCGAATTGTGGAGATGGATATAGAACTTGGCATCTCTAGGGGCAAAGTTAACATCTACAACCAAAAAAAGGCCAAAATGGAGAAGCAAGAGCTTGAGGATGGTTCCCCCCCACCCCACCAAAAGTCATTATCCCTTGTTCAGTGTCTGGATTTGAGCCACTTTTCAGATCCAAAACCCATTGACTTAAGAGGTGGCAGATCCTGCAGCACTGCAGCAAGTATACATGTAATGATTCCCCAGTCCTTCCCCAAAGAGACCTGTGGCCATTTACTTTGGTGACTGTACACACTGGGGAAGAGGGATAACCAGAAAATTTACTCAGGGTCTGAGTTGACATCAGTACCCTGAGACCCAAAGCATTGTCGTGGCCCCTGTTAGAGTGGGGGCTTATGGGGGCCTTGTAGTAAATGGGGTCCTGGCTAAAGTCCAGCTTACAGTGGGTCCATTGTGTCTATGCACCCACCTGATGGTCATTTCTCCAGTTCTTGTGTGTGTAATTGGAATTGATATATTTGGCGGTTGGAGTGATACCTACATTAAATCCTTGACCTGTGTGAAGTAAGAGCTATCATAGTGGGGAAGGCCAAGTGGAAACACCCACCCCTGGCCAACATAGTGAATTAAAAAAACAAATATCACATACCAGGGGCATAATGGAAATTAGTGCCACCATTAAAGACCTAAAGAATGTGGGTGGAGGGAGGATGGTCCCTATCACGTCTCCACTTAATTAGCCAGTCTGGCCCCTGCAGAAACTAGATGGATCCTGGAGAATGACTGTAGACTACTGCAGGTTTCAGTAGTTGACCCATTACATAACTAATATTATGCTGGTCAGACAAGCACAAGCAAGAGGTGGCTAGTATGCTGGAGGTATTGGTAAGACCAATGCTCCAGAGAGTAGAAAAATGCTACAAAGATTCAAGGACTTGCCACTTTGGTGAATTTTTAAGGGTCCACTGGTTAGAGGTGTGCCAGTATATCCTTCCAAGTAAAAAACAAATTGTTGCATCTTGCATCCCCTACCACAAAGAATTCACAGGGCTTGGTAGTTCTCTTTATGTTCTGGAGCAATACATTCCATACCTGGGAATACTGCTCCAGCCCATATACCAGATGGTATTGAAGATTTCCAGCTTTGTGGCCCAGAACAGGAGAAGGGCTCTTCAGAAGGTCCAGGCTCCTGTACAAGCATCTCTGCCACTTGACCATATATTCCAGTAGACTCTTTTGTATTAGAGGTGACAAGAGTGGGAAAAGATGCATTTTGGAGCTTGTGATAGTTAATTTTATGTCAACTTGACTGGGACATGGAGTACCTAAATAATTTGGTCAAACATTATCTGGGTGTGTTGGGGTGGGGAGTGTTTCTGGATGAGATTAACGTTGGACTGGTAGAATGAGTAAAGCAGATTGCCCTCCCTAATGTGGGTGGGCCTCATTCAATCAACTGAAGACCTGAATAGAACAAAAAAGCTGAGTAAAAGGGAATTCCTCCTGCCTGCCTGCATAGTTAGGAGGTTGGTCTTTTCTAGCCTTCAGACTTGGACCGAAACATCAGCTCTTCCTGGATCTTGAGCCTGCCAGCTTTTAGACTGGAACTTATACCATTGGTGTCCTGGTTCTCAGGGTTTTGAACTCAGACTGGAACTAAACATTGGCTCTCCTAAGTCATCAGCTTGCTGACTGCAGATCTTGGGACTTCTCAGACTCTCTAATCATGTGAGCCAATTCCCTGTAATAAATCTACATCTATATCTATATCTAACTCCTATTGGTTCTGTTTCTCTGGAGAACCCTGACTAATAGAGATACTATCAGTGGAGTGCAGCTGTAACAAATAACTAAAAATGTAGAAGCAGCTTTGGAACCGGGTAATGGGTAGAGGCTGGAATAATTTTAAGTTACATGCTAGAAATATGGACATTACGGGCAAATCTAGTGAAATCTAAAACGGAAATTAGGAATATGTTATTGGAAACTGGAGGAAAGGCAATCCCTGTTATAAAATGGTAAAGAACTTGGCTGAACTGTGTCCTAGTGTTTTGTGGAAGGTAGAATTTGAGTGATAAAATTGGATATTTAGCTGAGGAGATTTCTAAGCAAAGTATTGAAGGAGGGGCTTGGTTCTACCTGATTGCTAGCAGTAAAATGTGAAAGGAAAGAGATGAATTAAAGAAAGAATTGTTAAGCAAAGGGGAACCAGAACTTGATGATTTAGAAGATTCTCAGCCTATCCATATTGCAAAAAATGAGAAAGCATGTTCGAATACCCATGGTGTGATGAGATTATTACTTGATAAGGAGTTTACAGGATTACATGAGCAGAAGCACTGCCAGTTTGAACTGAAGGGGACAGAGATGGGGCAAAATGAAGGACAGCTGTTAGATTTATTGAATTGGACAGGACAGAGTGATAGATGATCACCAGGGCCACTGCCTCAGTTTTGACAGGCAGGCGGCTTCTGCCTGAAGCCTTGGAAGTGGGACTACCCAGCAAGCCTTGGGGGTGATGCTGCCACCCCACTGGACCTGGATGGCTGAGCATTGAGCCAGAGGATTATTCTCAAACCTTAAGATCTAATGGAATTTTCTTGCTAAATTTTGAACTTGCTTAGGACACCTCCCCCCTTCCTTCTTTCCTGTTTCTCCCTTTTAGAATGGGAATGTTTATCCTGTGCCTCTCCCACCATTGTATTTTGGAAGCACATAACTTGTCTGATTTTACAGATTCACAGCTGGAGAGGAATTTTGCCTCAGGATGAATCATACCTTGAGTCTCACTATATCTGATTTAGATGATATTTAGATGAGACTTTAGAGTTGATACTGGAATGAGTTAAGACTTTGGGGGCTGTTGGGATGGAATGAATGTGTTTTGCATTTACGAATGACATGAATTTTAGGGGACCAGGGGTGGAATGTTATGGACTGAATTTGTCCCCCCGCCCAATTCTTATGTTGAAGCCCTAACCCCCAATGTGATGGTGAAGAAGAGATACCAGAGAGCACTTTCCCCCCACCCCGTGAGGACAGAGTGAGAATGAGAAGGTGGCTGTCTACAAATCAGGAAAAGGGATTGCACCAGAGCCTGAACATGCTGGCACCCTGATCTCAGACTTCCAGCCTCTAGAACTGCGAAAAGAGTGTCTGTTGTTTAAGCCACCAAGTCTATGGTATTTCGTTATTAACAACCCAAACTGACTTAAGACAGAACTTATGGTAAGCCTCAGTGGAAAAATCACAATGCAGTCCCTGGAACTTGAGCAAGGCCATGCCATCTGCAGCAGAGAATTATATACATTTTAAGAAACAGCTACTAATGTGATACTGGGCCTTGGTAGAAACCGAACACTTAACCGTGGGACTCCAAGTAGCCATGTGTCCAAAACTGCCTGTTATGGCCTGGGTTCTTTTGGTGTTCAGATGGACCCAGCAGCATTTATTGTAAGATGGAAATGGGGCATCTGAGTTGGAGCTCAAGCACAACTGAGGTACTTGTAAGCTGCATGACCAGGTAGTCCAGACCCCCATGTCACCCACCACAACTGCACCAATACCGTGACCAGCTAAAGGAGGAGGGGTAAAGCCTGAGTTTGGTTTATGGGTGAGTCAGCTTAGTATGTGGGTGTAAGCCAAAGTTAGATAGTGGCTGCATTATAGTCACATACTTGAGAAGCTTTGAAAAATAGTGGAGAGGAAAAATCTTCCTAATGGGTAGAGTTACAAGCATTGTCCCTGGTCATCTGGTTTGTGTATAAGGAGAAGCAGACTGAAGTAAGAATATATATAGATTCTTGGGCATGTGTCAATGGCCTGGCCTGCTGGTAAGGGGCCGGGAAGAAAAAAGACTGGAAGACCAAAGACAAGAAGGTCTAGGGTAGAGTCTTGTGGGTGAATATACATGAGTGGGCATGAAGTGTGAAGATTTTTGTATCATATTTTGTACCCACTAGGGAAGAGGTACTAAACAATGAAGTAGAGAAAATAACTCATGCAATTGTCATTACCAGCCTTAATCATTGGCTACCTTGGAACCAGCCTGATGGGCACTGTTGTGGGTTATATTGTATCCCCCCCAAATTCATACGTTAAAGTTCTAATCCCCAATACCTCAAAATGTGACATTTGGAAATAGGGTTCTTGCTGTTGTAATTAGTTAAAATGACATCATACTGGAGTAGGATGGACCCCTAATTCAATGTGACTGGTATCCTTATAAACAGAAGGCCATATGAAGACAGAAATGTGCAGAGGGAATGCCATGTGAAGATAAAAAAAGAGATTAGGGTGATTCAGGAGAAGCCAAGGAACACCAAAGATTGCCGGCAAACCACCAGAAGCTAGGGGAGAAGCATGGAACAGATTTTCCCTCACAGCCCTCAGAAGGAACCAAGCCAACTGACACCTTGGTCTCAGACTTCTAACTTCCAGAATTGTGAGACAATAAATTTCTGTTGTTTAAATCACCGAATTTGTGGTACTTTGTTAATGCAGCCCTAAGAAACTAATACAGGCACATAAATGGTGTGGCCTCAGTGGTAGAGATAGAAGCTATACATGGGCCCAGAAAGTATGGACTCCAACTTTTTAAGGCTGATCTCGCTACTAATGCCTAAATGTCCAACATGTCAGCAATAGAGACCAATGCTGAGCCCCCAATATGGAACTATTACTCAAAGAGACAGTTGGCTACTTGGTGACAAGTTGACTACTTTGAGTCCCTTTCATTCTGGGGGGGGGGGCCAGTGCTTCATTCTCACAGTGATAGATAGCTATTCTGGATATGGGTTTTCCTTTCCACCAACAGATCCTCAGCCAACATTACTGAACTGGGGTTTGTGGAATGTCTGATCCACAGGCATAGAATCCTGCATAACGTAGCATCCAACCAGGGCAACTGCTTCATGGTAAAAGAAGTGCGAGAGTGGACCCATGACCTCGTACCACACCAGCCAGAAAAAGCTGACCTGATAAAGAGCTGGAATGGCTTTCTAAAGGCTCAAGTGAAATGCCATTCAGAGGCAACTCTGAAAAAACAAGATGCCATCATTCAGGATATGTTATACACATTAAATCCCAGGCCTTTATGAACCCAATAGGAAAAATACATGGGTCCACTAACAAAGGAGTGGATGCAGGAATAGCTCCATTTACCTTTACTACCAATGACCCACTAGAGGATTTTGTGCTTCCCATACCCACAAATCTGGGATATATAGGGCTGGAGGTACTGGTCCCCAAAGGGATTGTACTCCTGTTAAGGGACACAGCAAAGGTCCCATTGAACTATAAGCTGTGACTGCTGCTGGGGCACTTTGGACTCATTATTCCAGGGACCAGTAGGTGAAAAGAGAAGTCACCATCATGACAAGGATAATTGACCCTGATCAGTAGGAGAAGGTATCATGGCTTTTTACAGAATCCATGTGATCCACTTGGGCATCTCCTGATACTCCCTTGCCCCACTGTAACTGTGAACACATGCAGCAACTCTGGACTAAGAAGGGTGTGGTTACTAGGAGCTCAGTCCCCTCAGGAATAAAGGTTTGGATTATACCACCACATAAACCACCAAGACCTGCTAAGATGATAACTGAGGGTGAGGGGAATTTAGAGTGGATAGTGGAAAAGGGAGAGAATGAGTATCAACTGTGGCCTCCAGACCAATTTCTATAGTTCATTCCACTAACCTTCCTCTTCCAAGTTTCTCTTCAGGAAGAGGCCCATGGAAACCATGGAAGAGCTTCTCCCCAAACCAACAAGAAGAAGTGTATAGATCAGTGGGGCAAAGGAGTGGACTGTGGTGTTTCTGAAAATGTGCCACTGGATTTCCTGCTGTGCATAGCATAGTTAACTGATGAACCCAGATACTGATCTGGATCCACCAGTGTTCACAACTGAAGCCACATTTCCCACAACCTACTCCTAGCTAACCACTGAGCATGGTGGAGTAATAATGCAGGCTCATTCCTTCCAGACTTGGGACTCCTCTACTGGGACACTTTGGCTTGAGAACTACTGTTAGGATTCAGAGCTCAGAGGGAAATTGAGAGAAAGGAAATTTATGCAAAGACAGTTTAAAAAGAAAATAAAGGGACTTCCCTGGTGGTGCAGCGGTTAAGAATCTGCCTGCCAGTGCAGGGGACACAGGTTCGAGCCCTGGTCTGGGAAGATGCCACATGCTGCAGAGCAACTAAGCCTGTGTGCCACAACTGCTGAGTCTGCACTCTAGAGCCCGTGAGCCACAACTACTGAAGCCCGTGCGCCTAGAGCCCGTGCTCCACAACAAGAGAAGCCACTGCAATGAGAAGCCCACGCACCGCAACGAAGAGTAGCCCCCACTCACCGCAACTAGAGAAAGCCTGCGTGCAGCAACGAAAACCCAACACAGCCAAAAATAAATAAATTAATAAATTAATTTTAAAAAAAGAAAATAAAGATAAAATCAGAAATTGATAAAATAGAAAGCAAAAAAAACAAGAGAGGGGGCTTCCCTCGTGGCACAGTGGTTGAGGATCTGCCTGCCAATGCAGGGGACATGGGTTCGAGCCCTGGTCTGGGAAGATCCCACATGCCACGGAGCAACTAGGCCTGTGAGCCACAACTGCTGAGCCTGCGCGTCTGGAGCCTGTGCTCCGCAGCAAGAGAGGCCGCGACAGTGAGAGGCCTGCACACCGCGATGAAGAGTGGCCCCCGCTCACCGCAACTAGAGAAAGCCCTCGCACAGAAACGAAGACCCAACACACCCAAAAATAAATAAAAATTGAAAAAAAAAACAAAAAAAAAAAGAGAGAAAATCAACAAGGGCAAAACTTATTAATCTCCAAAAAGACAAAAAATTAATCAACTCCTAGCAAGACTAATCAAGGAAAAGTTTAAGAGAACACATTACTAATATCAGCAATAAAAAGGGGGGCATCACCACAAGTCCTATAGACATTAAAAATATAAGAGGATACAACTTTATACCAATAAATTTGGCAATTCAGATGAAGTGGAAAATTTTATTGAAAAATAAAGCTTATCAAAACTGAAACAATAACAAACAGGAAATTCTATATTTTATATTTTAAAGGAATTGAATTAATCATTTAAAACCTTTCTACAAAGAAAACTCCAGATAGCTTCACTGATGAATTCCTTCCAACATGTATATTTCTTTCAGAAAGGCATAAAAGGCATATTCACACCTCCTGATGCTTATATATCACACAGTCTATTTGTGGATTAACTTCCCCCTGCTCCATGTCTCATTCATTTAGCACCTACTATGCATTATGTTAAGAGTTGTAGATAAGAAGATGAATAAAGTTTTTGGCAGAGGGAGCCTTCAGGTTGGTGGAAGAAGCAGATATAACGTAAATGCAATGAAATAAGTGCTAATGAAGATTTTTGTAAAGTACTATGAGAGATGGGTGTGAATCCAGGGAAGGAAAGGCTTTAACAGGGATGAGAAGTGAAACAATATGCCATGTGCTGTGGTCATAAAAATAACTGGAAAATAGGGGACATTCTTTCTCAGAATTCCTTACTGGATCTTCTCCCCTTATTCCCTCTAATTTTTGATACCTTGGGATTATTCCTTGGCTTTTGCTTTTCATTCTTCCTAATTTCATCCACTCTCACATTTGTCCCTTTCATATATAATTTAATCATTCCAAAATTTGTATCTCTAGCCTCTACCTCTCTCTTGAGCTCCAGGCCTAAATATTCAAATATCCAGAGAACTCACCTACTCAAGGACTTTGCTTCCACACTTATTCTCCTCTCTCTCCTGCATCACCAGTCCTCCCTCCCTTCTTGAAGAAATCCTCCCTTGATGGCATATGTCTCTTCAGCTACTACACTACTTTTCTGCTCCCCTTTATATAAAGAATCTTCTCACTTTCTTTCTACTGCATCTTAACCTTTTATGATACTTAAAAACTTTTATGAGTCTTTTATCCCCACTACTCTTCTAAGATTACCTTTACCTGGCTTCTACCCTCTTGATCACTACTACTCTAGTCCAAACCACCATCATCTCTCACCTAGACTTATCAAGGTCACCAATAACCTTCGTGTTGCCAAATCCAATTCTCAACTTACTTGACCTAACAGCAGCATTTAAGCAGTTGATCATTTCCTCTTTCTTGAAAGACTATCTTTACCTGGCTTCTACCCTCTACTGATTTTCTTCTCACTTCACTGGACACTTCTCAGTCTCTTTGTTGGATCTTCTTTCTCTTCTCAACCCTTAAGTATTAGAGTATTCTAGTGTGCCATCCTTGGACTTCTACTCAGTTTTAGCTTACACTCATCTTAGAAAATCTTAACCAATTCCATCATCTTAAATGTCACCTATAAGCCAATAAATCCAAAAATGTATATCTATAGATTTAACCTCTCCCCTGAACTCCAGACTCATATCTCCAATAACTACTCTACTTGGAAGTCTAACAGTATTCCAAACTAAACATGTCTAAAATCAAACTCTTGAGTCCCTGTTTATCAAACCTAATTCCCTTCAGTCTTCTCCATCTCAGTAAATGGCTCTGTGATTCAACCTGTTGCTCAGGACAGAAATATTGGGGTCATTGTTGACTCCTCTCTTTTTCTACTACCCTCATTCAATCCATCAGCACATTGCATCAGCTCTGCCTTCAAAATATATCCCAAGTCTGATCAGTTCTCACTAACTTGATCATTACTACTCTAGTCCAAACCGCCATCATCTCTCACATAGATCCCTTCCTTGTAACTGGCTACCCAGCTTCCACACTTCCCCCGCTATTGTCTTTTGGGAGTGATCCTTCTACAGTATAAGTTAGGATATGGTACTCCCTTATTCAAAAACCCTCCAACGATTCACATCACACTTAAAATAAAACCCAAGGTTTTTTCCATAATCTACGAGGTCTCTTGCTATATTCTGACATTATCTTCTCCCATTCTCCCCTTCCTTTTTTTTGTGCTTCAGTCACACTAGTCTCATTGTTATTCCTCAAACATATGACAAGCACATTCCTATCTCTGGACATTTGCACTCGCTGTTCACTCTGCCTAAAATACTCTTTCTCCAGATATTCACATGGCTCATTTCTCTGTTCAAATGTCACCCCCTCACAGGGACTACTTCATCTAAAATAACTCCTTCATTTGCTGGGATTTTACTCTGCTCTATTTTCTTTCATAGCTTGTAACATTACAGGGATTATATCATGTATGCATTTGGGTTTTTTAAATTATTTTTAAAATTTTTTAACATCTTTATTGGAGTATAATTGCTTTACAATGGTGTGTTTCTGCTTTATAACAAAGTGAGTCAGCTATACATATACATATATCCCCATATCCCCTCCCTCTTGTGTCTCCCTCCCACCTGCCCTATCCCACCCCTCTAGGTGGTCACAAAGCACCAAGCTGGTCTCCCTGTGCTATGTGGCTGCTTCCCACTAGCTATCTATTTTATGTTTGGTAGTGTATATATGTCCATGCCACTCTCTCACTTTGTCCCAGCTTACCCTTCTCCTTCCCCATGTCCTCAAGTTCATTCTCTAGTAGATCTGCGTCTTTATTCCCATCCTGCCCCTAGGTTCTTCATGACCTTTTTTTTTTTAGATTCCATATATATGTGTTAGCATACGGTATTTGTTTTTCTCTTTCTGACTTTCTTCACTCTGTATGACAGATTCTAGGTCCATCCACATCACTACAAATAACTCAATTTTGTTTCTTTTTATGGCTGAGTAATATTCCATTGTATATGTGTGCCACATCTTCTTTATCCATTCATCTGTCGATGGACACTTAGATTGCTTCCATGTCCTGGCTATTGTAAATAGAGCTGCAATGAACATTGTGGTACGTGACTCGTTTTGAATTATGGTTTTCTCAGGGTATATGCCCAGTAGTGAGATTGCTGGGTCGTATGGTAGTTCTATTTTTAATTTTTTAAGGAACCTCCATACTGTTCTCCATAGTGGCTGTATCAATTTACATTCCCACCAACAGTGCAAGAGGGTTCCCTTTTCTCCACACCCTCTCGAGCATTTATTGTTTCTAGATTTTTTGATGATGGCCATTCTGACCAGTGTGAGATGATATCTCATTGTAGTTTTGATTTGCATTTCTCTAATGATTAATGATGTTGAGCATTCTTTCATGTGTTTGTTGGCAATCTGTATACCTTCTTTGGAGAAATGTCTATTTAGGTCTTCTGCCCATTTTTGGATTGGGTTGTTTGTTTTTTTGATATTGAGCTGCATGAGCTGCTTGCAAATTTTGGAGATTAATCCTTCGTCAGTTGCTTTGCATTTGTTTATTGGATGTATTATCTGCCTTCCACACTAGAATGCAAGCTCCATAAGGGCAAGGATTCATGTTTTGTTCAGTTACCAAGTCCTATCAATTCTACCCCTTAGAAATATCTTCAGTCCATCTTCTTCTCCATTATCACTACCTTCGTCTTAATTCAGTTGCCATCACCACTTGCTAGGACTATTATAGTATTCTCCTACTTGACTTTCTGCCTTCACCTTCTTTTGACGTCTTTCTCTCCCATTACTTACCATTTTGATAGCACTATAGTTGATATGTATTCATGTCTCTCCTACGTAGAATCCTTTGTAGGGGACACCCTCTTTGCATACTGGATAAAATTCAAGCCCCTCAACACAGCATCCAAGTCATCTCCTGCAACCTCCTCACCTTTACCAGCAGCACCAAACTGCTTATATCTCCTCATGTCCTTGCCTGTGTCCTTGGGACATACTGGTTCTTCTACTTAAATGTCCTTTCCTGACTCTCAGAGATAGATAAATATTTCTTCCTTTGGCCATACTTCTATTGCATTTATTATACTGTGGTGGAATTTTTTTCTTTTTTTGCTTACATGTAGGTCTCTTATTAAACTATGAGCTCTTAAGGGAAGAGAGTTGTGTTTTATTCCGGCCACAGCTTCTGTCACACAATAAGGGGTAGATGAAGATTGGAGTAGGGCATGGAAAACGTTCAAAGCAGAAGGGACTGTGTGTATAAATACTCTGAGGCATGAGGGGGCTTGGCATCTTCAGAAAAGAGAGAAGGGCTGTGTGACTGACCCAGTGAATAAAGGGGAGAGCGGCAGGAGGCAAGCTAGAAAGACTGTGGGAACCAGATCACCCAAGGCCCTTGTCGAACATGCAAAAGATCTTGAACATCATCCTATGAAGCCTCTAAAAGATTTTAAGGAGAATAAAGGTAAAATTTGCACTAAAAAAAAAAAAAAACCCATGAAGCTTGCTATGTAAAGAATGGATTGAATGAGTACAAGAACAAATAGAGAGAGACCTGATGGACACTAGTGCAATCGTCCAGGCGAAAAGGGATGATGCATTGGCCTGGGTTGGCAGCAGTGGGGATAGTGAAAAGTAAACAGATTCAAGATATATCTTGGAGGTAAAATGAGCAGGACTTGATAGGATAAAAGGGGGTGAGGAAGATAGATTGCACAACTGAATGGCTGATGGTATCATTTGCTGAAATGCAGTAGATTTGTCCTAGGAAGTTCAAAGGAGCAATAGCTAAGTTTTGAGAAGTTGAGTTTGAGATGCCCGAGTATGAGACATATAAAGGGATATGCTGAAAAGGCAGCTGAATATGGAGGTATGAATTTCAGAAGAGAGGTCTGAGCTGGAAGAATAGCTAGGAGTCATGAGCACACAGACTGTGTCTAAAGCCATAAGAGTTGATACGAGAGCCAAGGAGACATGGTAGCATGAAAACAGAAGAGGATCATGGATGATGCAGAGTTGAGAAGAAATTCATTGGATTGGAGATAATGAGAACAGGAAGCTAAGAGGCCACATGGACTTTATAATTGCCCAGGAGGGTGGCAAAAGTTGAGGGGACAGGAAGGCCATGAGCCAGGTGCTTGCAGATCTTCAGAGAATGAGAAAAGTGGCCAAGAGTTTGGAAGATCATTGCACTCAGAAGGGAGAAAAGATGAATGGATAGATGACATGAACCTTAAAAAGGCAGATTTTGCAAGAGGGAGAGGGAATAGTGAGGAGAAACACCTAAATTTCCCCTTAATTATATTCTCTGTTTCAGATAATGAGGACCTTCAAGAATGTCTTCGAACTTGGCAGATTAAATAGGGTCAAAGAAATCCCACCCCTATTGTTCCAGACTAAGCCCATCCCCTGGGGCTTAATCAAGGCAGAGAAGCTGCCAGAGTAAGGAGGCCAAACCTGTGGGAAAGTGGCATGGAATAAGAATGGCAACTAAGAAGCTATACTAAGAGTTCAGGTGAGAGCGGGTGAGAGATGGAATTAATGCAGAGGCAGAGGGGACAGCAGGGAGGGAGAGCTTGAGGAAACATCTCTAACATAGCTGGAGACTGAGTTCAATCATGTGACCAATGATCCAATCAGTCTTGCCTTCCCAGTGAAATCCCAGTAAAATGTCTTGATGCTGAGGCTCAGAGGAGTCCCTGGTTGGTGAACACGGATGTGCTGGGAAGGTGACATGTCCTGGCTCCCCAGGGAGAAGATATGGGGGCTCCATGTTGAAAACTCTCCCAGACCTCATCCTATGTGTCCCTTCATTTGGCTGGCCCTGGTTGTATCCTTTAAATAAAACTGTAATTGTTAAGTGCAGTGCTTTCCTGAGTCATTCAGTTCTGTGATTTATTCTTGTGAATTATTGAACCTGACGGGATAATGGGAACCCCTGAATTTCTGCCAGTTGGTCAGAAGTGTGGGTGACCTGGGGACTCTCAAAGTGTGGATGGCATCTGAAGTAAGGGCAGTCTTGCTGAGGCCCGTTCCCTTAAACCTGCATAGTCTTACACTAACTCCAGGTGGTTAGCATTAGAATTGTATTCAGTTGGGGTTCGTGTTAGAATAACAGGTAACAAACAGAGAATTCTACTCAAACTGACTTTAAAAAGTGAAGGGAATTTATTGGTGCACATTACCAAAAAAGTCCACAAGTAACATGGCTTCAAGCATGGCTTGACCCAGCAACTCAAATAATGCGACCAGGACCTGGTTTTTCTCTCCTAGTTTTTCCTGAGACTGGCTTCATCCTCAGCAAACTCTCCCTTCCTGGTGCAGGATGGCTGCCAATAGTTCCTGAAGCTATGTGCACGTGGATTTACATCCAATTAAGAGAGAGATTTTTATTCATTCAAATAGATGTTCAAGAATTGAGTATAACTGGCCTAAATTGGGTCATATTCCCATCCTTGAATGATTATGACCAGAAATAGTGCCATAAGTCAATCAGAACCTACTTCTAAAACCAGAGGTGGGACTTATCTTACTTAAACCATTTGGCCATAAATGGCTTGCCTTATACAAAATCTGGGTACTGCTGTTGGAAAAATGGGGAAATAAATACTGTGGAAGCAATCAGTAATGGAACAGTGTTCAGTTGATATTTATTTAATTGACATCTCATTTTGAAAATTAGCTGCATTCTGGAAAACAATCCCAGATTCCTTTAGTTCTTAAATTCTACACTTAAGGGTTGTTCTGTCTGTACTCCAGGTGGCTTAGATATCCTGTGAGGTTCTCTTTACAACCTAATGATTTGCTGGTACAATCCCAAATGAGAGAAATACAGCTTATCAGATTATGGTACAACTCATCTTCTCCAGAGATCATTTATGTGACAACTTAATTATTCAGAGAATAAAACTCTAAGAGGTGCCCACACTTAAAGAGCTGACAGAAGATGATTCTGCAGAAGAATATCTCCATGCCCTCAGCTCTGAAAGAGCTGAAACTACTGAAAGAGATGTCACAAAGTTTACATACCAGAGTTCGTGGACTTTATTTATGGGAAACATTCTTCGATCCTCTCTTAGAGCCAATTTGCCATGATTCTAGGTGCAGTTCTAACAGGTTTGTTATCTGATGTAATGATCATCTTTGTTTTTGCTTGTTCACTATCTATTCTTATTTAGGCAAAAGCACCCTGATTTTCCTTTGGGGAAACTAGTTCTCTCTAACTTTCAGTTTTGTGGTTTTGATAGGACTGATACTACCCACAAGGTCCAAGAATGAGTACAGCGATCTGGCCAGTCCCTTGGCCACACCGTGACTGATTCTGAAATGGGAATGTGGCCCAACCTGGGCTATTGAGAGCCCTACCCAGAACCTCGCCTGCAACTCTTATGGGGTTGCTAGGTTGTTACGATGTTAAGACCAGACATGTTGTTGGGCTATCAAGGGGGAGAATCCAGCTGGAAAATGAAACCAACATAGGAAAGCAGAGGAGAGATAGACAGAGACAGAAGCAGAGAAAGAATCCAGTTCTGATGTTATCATTTGGGCCCCTGGAACGAGTCATGACTAAAACTCTTGGATGTTTCAGTTACAGGAGGCAACAAATTTCCTTTTCTGCTTAAGCCTGTTTGAGTCAGGTGTCTGCACTAAAGTAGTTTTAACTAATTCATCTGGTTTTCTGCAACAAGCAAATTGGAAGCAACAACAGAGGAGGGTTTTTGCTTGGAGGCATGTGAATTAGCAGCAGTTTCACTAATTTTTAAAAAATGTTATGAATTCTGCACACTTAATGAAATAAACTCCAGTATTTTGGTACTTGGTGCTGACACCAAAGGAAAGCAAAGGAAAAGTACAAAATCCCTCTCTCTAATTAAAAAAAAAAAAAAGAAAGAAAGAAAACAGTTTGGGATCCAGATCATGACATCATATCTATCTTACAGTACAGGACAATGTTTGATAGTCCTGATGTGACATTCCCTATCTTTATACCTGTCATCAATGGTCTTTCACACTTAAAACCATCTTTGATTCCTCTCTTAGTAGTTACAATACTAGAGCAAAATTATATATATATATATTTTTTTTTTTTTTTAATCAATCATATCATAGTTTCTCTCTGAGCTTGTTATTTATTTATTTATTTATTTATGGCTGTGTTGGGTCTTCGTTTCTGTGCGAGGGCTTTCTCTAATTGCGGCAAGTGGGGGCCTCTCTTCATCGCGGTGCGCGGGCCTCTCATTATCGCGGCCTCTCTTGTTGCGGAGCACAGGCTCCAGACGCGCAGGCTCAGTAATTGTGGCTCACGGGCCTAGTTGCTCCGAGGCATGTGGGATCTTCCCAGACCAGGGCTCGAACCCGTGTCCTCTGCATTGGCAGGCAGATTCTCAACCACTGCGCCACCAGGGAAGCCCCCAAAATTATATTTTTAATCTTTCTGCTTTAATTTCCTGCAAAGCCAAAATACTGGATTTTTTTACGTTTAGAATTTATAAAGTTTTAAAAATATTAATGTAACTAAATATTATTTAACACATTTAAAAACAAAAATTGTAAGCAAATTACAAAATATCCTTCTGGCCACTACTGGCTCTGCTGCTTTCTGCAACTTCACTTCTCCTACCTCACACATATCCATACACATCATCTATGATGTAGCTGGTTAGGAAGAGCTTCTAGACTTTCCTGCCCAGTTTAGCAACCCATAGGGTTTTCAGGACTACTTCCTCTGATTGAAAATGATTTCTCTCCTGTGAGCCCAAAAGAGATGGCCCTAGCTGGGTCTGACTCTTCTCCATCCCCTATGGGGAGATTTCCTACTTCAAAGGCTCCTCCTGTCTAGTCCTCGCTCAGCATTTTTCCTGAGAGAGCGCAGTGGAGGATGAAGAAGTTTGGAAGAGGTAGGGAGTTACTGGAACTGGGTGGTAAGGAGGGGATGGGAGGGTTTATAGTGATAAATGGTAATGGTTTATGGTTAGTGATGAGGAGGAGGTTAGAGCAGGAGAAGGAAGGAGGGTTTGAAGAGGACCTAAGAAGAGTAAATAAAGCTGCCGACCGAGGTCTAAAATAATGGTATTACACCAATAAAAATACCTTACTTTCAGTGCTTATAAATAGCACAGTATACGGGTACACTGGAATATAGAAAACAGTAATGCAGTCATGATTCCCTCTTCCCTGACCTTCAGTCAGAGTAGCCTCTAAATCTTGTTAATTCAATTTCAGAGACATGCCATTCCACCTAGAGATTCAACTTCCTGAAGTATTCTTGGCGCAAACCTTGGAAGGCTCTGGTTCTGTTTTAAGAAGGAAAGCCATGTACTTACATCACTTATACACACTGCTGCCAGATTAATAGTTCTGAAACACAGTTCTATCACATAGCAACTATTATTTATTGAATATTTGCTATGTGGCAGGCACCAGGCTCTCTTTATATTACCTTATTTAACCTTCATAACAGCCCTTCGTAGTAGATACTGTCATTAACCCCATTCTGTAGATAAGAAAATAGAAGCTTAGGAAAATTAAGTCTCTTGAAAAGGAAACATAGCTACTAAATGGCAGAACTAGGTTTGGAACTCAGATCTGTCTCACTCCACTTGGGTCCTTAACCTCTATTCTTTATCACCTCTTCTGCTCAGAATCTGAGTGAGTAGTCAATAAAGTCTAAGGGCTTATCACTTAAGGCCCTTACCCCCAACTGCCATTCCAAATTTATTTTCTACTATGGCCCTTCATACATCTGATTTTCAGGGCAAATAGAAGTATTTGCTGATCACCAATATCCCTCAGCAATACACACTTCCATGTCTTTGTTTATGGAGGAATGTTTTCTCTGTGTCACTGGTTCCAGAAAAAAATAGAAATATTTAAATCACTGTTTCACACAATAATTGTCATAGTTTTTATTTTCCATTACAATAACAGCTATTGATTTTTACATATATACATATATACACACACATATATATATTTGTTCCCTTAAAATAAACTATTTTCTTCTAAAGTATGTACAAAGATTAACTGTTTTGGAAATGTATTAGGCCTTTACAAATTGTTTATAAATCCAAATCCAACAGAATTAGGATTCCAAATAGTAGAAGTCATTTTACCAGAAGTCCAAAAAGTCTTTAGGGTCTCCCAAGATTATCTAAAATAAACACAGAAACAAAAAACTATTCAGGACAGAAATTTGGCAAGTGGTCAGTCTACTTTTGTAGGGTGCCTCTACTCCTAACAGGCATAATTAAAAAAAAAAAAAAAAAACCTGCTGTGGAATAAATTTCATGGATTAAAAAAAATGCTGAGTGACGTTACCTTGAATGTACAGTCGATTTGGCCACAATACAGCTTCAACTTTTTAAAAAGCAGTAGCTCTCCAGAAAACAAAAAGAGAAGGGAACATTTTCCAACTCATTTTAGGAGGCTACCATTACCTTGATTGATAACAAAACCAAAGAGAGTCCAAAAAAGAAAACTACAAACCAATAGCCCTCATGAACATAGATGAAAAAAATCCTCAACAGGGGAATTCCCTGGCAGTCCAGTGGTTAGGACTCAGTGCTTCCACTGCATGGAGCCAGGTTCGATCCCTAGTCAGGGAACTAAGATCTTGCATGCCGCTCACTGGCATGGCCAAAAAAAAAGAAAGAAAATTCTCAACAGAATTTAAAAATTGAATTCAACAATATATAATATACACATATATATTATAGAATATATATATGTAAAGAATAACACATCATGACCAAAAATTCAAGGCTGACTGATTCAGTATTCAAAAATCAGTCAATAGGGCTTCCCTGGTGGCGCAATGGTTGAGAATCTGCCTGCTTAATGCAGGGGACACGGGTTCGAGCCCTGGTCTGGGAAGATCCCACATGCCACGGAGCAACTGGGCCCGTGAGCCACAACTACTGAGCCTGCGCGTCTGGAGCCTGTACTCCACAACAAGAGAGGCCGCGATAGTGAGAGGCCCGCGCACCGCGATGAAGAGTGGCCCCCGCTCGCCGCAACTAGAGAAAGCCCTCGCACAGAAACGAAGACCCAACACAGCCAAAAATAAATGATTAATTAATTAATTAATTAATTAATTTAAAAAAATCAGTCAATAGACCCACAAAAATATAGTCATTTGATCTTTGACAAAGAAGCAAAGGCAATTCAGTGGAGAAAAAATAGGCTGTTCAACAAATGGTGCTGGAAGAACTGGACATCCACGTGCAAAAAAAATGAATCTAGACACAAACTTTATACTCTGCACAAAAATTAACTCGAGATTATAGACCTAAATGTAAAATGCAAAACTATGAGACTTAGAAGATAACATAGGAGAAAATCTAGATGACTTTGGGTTTAGTGAGGTCATTTTAGATACAACACCGAAGGCATGACTCATGAAAGGAAAAATTGATGCCAGACTTCATTAAAATTTAAAACTTTAAAAAAAGTTTAAAACTTTTTTAAAAAGCTATGCAAAAAACACTGTCAAGAGAATGAGAAGACAAACCAAACACTGGGAGAAAAAAATTTGTAAAAGACATATCTGATAAAGTACTGTTATCCAAAATATACAAGGAACACTTAAAAGTCAACAATAAGAAAATGAACAACCTGATTTAAAAATGGGGAAAAGATCTGAACAGACACTTCACCAAAGAAGATATACAGATGGCAAGTAAGCATATGAATAGAGGCTCAACATAACATGTCATTAGGGAATTGCAAATTAAAACAACAATGGGATACCACTATACACCTGTTAGAATGGCTAAAATCCAAAACACTGACAACACCAAATGCTGGCAACGATGTGGAGCAACAGGAGCTCTCATTCATTGTTGATGGGGCTGCAAAATGGTACAACCACTTTGGAAGATAGTTTGGCAGTTTCTTATAAAACCAAACATACAATACGGCAATTGAACTGTATTTGCCCAAAGGAGTTGAAAATTTACATCCACACAAAAACCTGCACGTGGACATTTATCGTAGCTTGATTCATAGCTGCCAAAACTTGGAAGCAATCAAGATATTCTTCAGTAGGTGAATGGATACACAAACTGTGACAATGGACTGTTATTATTCAGCGCTAAAAAGAAATGAGCTATCAAGTCATGAAAAGACATAGAGGAAACTTATGTATTATTATATATATTTCACTTATATTACTAAGTGAGAGAAGCCAATCTGAAAAGGCTACATAATGAATGATTCCAACTGTATGATATTCTGGATAAAGCAAAAATAGGGAGGCAGGAAGATCAGTGGTTGGTTGCGGGTGGGGGGGGAGGGAGGGATAAACAGGTAAAACACAGGATATCTATAGGGTAGTGAAATTATTCTGCATGATACTATTAGAGTGAATACATGTCATTATACATTTGTCAAAATCCATAGACTATATAATACAAAGAGTAAAAACACTAATGTAAACTATGGACTTTGGTTGATAATGATGTGTCAGTGTTGACTTATTGATTGTTACAAATAAATGTACCATACTGATTCGGGATGTTGATGATGGGAGAGGCTGCGTGCAGGGAGGGGATAGGGAGGCGGGAATTCTCTGCACTTTCTGCTCAATTTTACTGTGAACCTAAAACTGCTCTAAAAATAAAGTGTATGTATGTATGTATATATGTGTGTATATATATATGTACGTATGTGTGTGTATACATACGCTTTATTTTAAAATTATATATATTTTTATATATGTATTTATATATCCTTTTAATATTCTAAAAAATATATCAGTGTAATCTACCATACTTGTCATAATTGTCCAAAGAAGAAAAAATACATTATCATTATCAATTGATGCAGAAAAAGCATTTGACAAAATTCAACATCCATCCATGGTTAAAAACTCTCAGCAAACTAGAAATAGAAAGGGACTTCGGACTTCCCTGGTGGCACAGTGGTTAAGAATCCGCCTGCCAACGCAGGGGACACGGGTTCAATCCCTGGTCCAGGAAGATCCCACATGCTATGGAGCAGCTAAGCCTGTGTGCCACAACTACTGAGCCTGCGCTCTAGAGCCCGCAAGCCACAACTACCGAGCCCACGTGCCACAACTACTGAATCCCGTGTGCCTAGAGCCCGTGCTCCACAACAAGAGAAGCAACCACAATGAGAAGCCCGCGCACCGCAACGAAGAGTAGCCCCCACTCACTGCAACTAGAGAAAGCCCGCGCGCAGCAACGATGACCCAACACAGCCCAAAATAAATGAATAAATTAATTTAAAAAAAGAAAAAAAGAAAGGAACTTCCATAAGCTGATAAAGGGCATCTATAAAAAACCTAGAGCTAATGTCATACGAAATGGTGAAAAGCTGAATACTTTCCCCTAAGATCAGGAACAATGCAATGATG
Source organism: Balaenoptera ricei (assembly GCF_028023285.1). Lineage (NCBI taxonomy): Eukaryota > Metazoa > Chordata > Mammalia > Artiodactyla > Balaenopteridae > Balaenoptera > Balaenoptera ricei. The sequence continues at coordinate 96,243,488 of NC_082639.1, forward strand.
TCCACTGTCACCACTTCTATTCAACATCATACTGAAAGTCCTAGCCAGTGCAATAAGGCAAGGAAAATAAATAAAAGGCATACAGGTTATAAAGGAAGAAGTAAAACGTTCCCTATTTGCAAACAATATAATTGTCTACATAGAAAATCCCAAGGAACCTACAAAAAACTCATGGAACTAAAATGTGAGTTTAGAAAGGTCACAGGATGCAAGGTCAACAGAAAAAAATCATATTTCTACATACTAACAATTGTCAAAAGGAAACTTAAGTTTTAAATTGTATAATTTATAATGGCTCCCCCCCAATTAAATTCTCGGGAATAAATCTACCAAAACATGTACATGATCTGTATGCTTAAAACTTCAAATGCTGATGAAAGAAATCAAAGACCTAAATTAATGGAGAGGCATGCCACGTTTATGGATTGGAAAATGCAACATGGAAATGATGTCAGTTTTGCCTAAATTGATCTGTAGATTTAATGCAATTCTAATCAAAATCCCAGCAGAATTTTTTGAAGATATGGACAACCTGATCTTAAAATTTATTTTGAAAGGCAAAGGAACTAGAATAGCTAAAACAATTTTGAAGAAGATGACTAAAGTTGGAGGAATTATATCACCCTATTTTAAGATTTACTTTAAAGCTACAGTTTCCAACACAGTGTGGTATTGGCAAAGGCATAGATACATAGATTAGACAGACAGTCCAGAAATAGACTCACGCAAATATGGCCAACTGATTTTTTTACAAAAGTGCAAAAGCAATTAAATGGAGAATGAATAGTCTTTTCAAAAAATGTTGTTAGAACATTTGGACGTCTACATGCCAAGAAAGAGAGAGAGGAGAATGAGGGAGGAAGGAAGGAAGAAAGAACCTTGACCTAAATTTCATACCTTATGCAAAAAATAACTCAAAAATATCTAAATGGAAAGCATAAACTATAAACATTTAGGATAGAACATAGGAGAAAATACATGTGACCTAGGGTTAGGCAAAGAGTTCTCAGACATGATGCCAAAATCATGATCCATTTTTTAAAAAAGATGAATTAGACTTCACAAAAATGTAAAATTTTGCTCTGCAAAAGACACTTAAAAGAACAAAAAGACAAACTACAGACTGGAGAAAATATTAGCAAATCACATATCCAACAAAGGACTTGCATTCAGAATATATAAAGAATTCTCAGAACTCAATTGTAAGAAACAACCCAACTAAAAAATGGGCAAGGGACTTGAACAGACACTTAACCAAAGAAGATACACAGATGGCAAATAAGCACATACACAATGTTCAACATCGTTAGCTACTGGTGATGCAAATTAAAATGGCAATAAGGTACCACCACGTACCTTTTAGAATGCCTAAAAAAACTCTGACAATACCAAGTTCTAGAGAAGACTCAAAGCACCTGGAATACATTGTTGGTGAGAAAGCAAAATGATAAGCCCACTCTGGAAAACGGTTTGGTAGTTTCATATAAAGTTAGACATATAATCTAGAAATTCTACTTCTTGGTATTTATCCTAGAAATAAAGACTTACTTCACTCAAAAACCTGTACAAAAAATGTTTTTTTTAGCAGCTCTACTCATAATAGTAAAAAAATAAAATGGAAATAACCCAAATGTATTTTGGCAGGTGAATAAACAGTGATGGATCATATTTTGTAATAGCATGGAATACTACACACACAGGGGTTCAATTTTATATGCCATTTTAATTTTGTTTTTAAGGAATAGATTTGAGACAAATGAGGAAGAGTGTTAAAATTTAACAAGGCTGGTTGGTGGGTGTGTGGATTTTGCTGTGTTATTCTGATTCTTTTCTGCTTGTGTTGTATTCTGTATGCATATTGTTGTCGACATTGGTAATGAGTAGATTATTTCATATTTGTGTAGTGTGGGCATTTACATACCTCACACCACTTAAGCCTCATGATCACTTTATGAAATAAGGACAGAAATTATTATCCCTATTCCACAGAAAAGGAATCTGAAGTGGATTGGGGACTCAGTAGTTCCTTGTTTAGCCTAGATTTGCATGGAAGTCCACTGGAGAAGTTCCCTTCAAGCCCAGGTGACTTGACCCCAGTCACTCCCCCGACCCCAACCCTGGAAGGCACTTACTTAGTGGGGGAACGAATTGTATTAATAATAGCTAAATGTTCAAAAAACAGTCATTCTGAAGTACCAGAAGGGGCCTCCAGGAATGATTCCCAGGCGATGGATACACATTTACAAGTCAATTCTTAGGAGGTGAAGGCAGGTTCTTTGGCTACCTCCCACTGGCTCACTCAGTGACCTTGTGCAAATCACTTAACCTTTCACTACTTACATTTACACTCTGGTAAACCGAATGTGTAATATTCATCATTACTCATTCAGGCTCCTGCGGAACACATCTTGAAAATTAGGGACCGATTTACAGTGGATCATATGCAACAACGTCAACTTTTCAACACAAAGTACATCTTCTTAGCCAACCTCCCCCCCCCCCGCCCCCCGCCCCCCGCCATTCCTCAAAGAATATTTTCACTCTCATTTAAATGGCGAGGGCTATTTTAAAGGAGATTGAGTTTATACTTTTAAATGATCCATAACTTTTAAATCACTAACGTAAGAATGCTTTTGGTGTTAACAAATTAAAGCAACGCCTAACTAGACAGAACAGTAAGTAAGTTACATTCTATTGCCTTTTTCGTCTGTACTGGCTCTTGAAGATTTTGGAAGCAAGCAGTTTGTTAACCGTAAGTTTTAGAACTTTATTTCAGCCCTGATAATGCCTTTATGAGAATCCTTTAGGTTCTGAGTATTATGGTGTGAAAGAAGAAAAAATGGCACAGAGCAGCTCCAAATCCAGGAAAATTGGTAAAGATAAACTAGGAGCCGATGATTGCCAGCGCGCCAGGCTGGTTCCCGACTTTGGCTATGGGTCGGGGCGGCTGTGATGTCTCGCTTGGGACTGGCCCTGGAGGCTCCTGGCAAGGAACCTGAGCCCCCTCGCGGCCGAACTGCCCGCAGAGGCCACAGGTCCCTTTAAGGCGTCCTGCGGGCAGGACCCGGGAGCTAAGGGGGCGGGAGGAGGGTTCTCAAGCGCACGCCACGTGACTCTATTGCCAAGTTCGTTCGCGAGTTTGACAGAAGTTTGAATTGGACTCGGGGGTTTTCTGCAGCCAGCGGGGCAGAGCGGCGGCCGAGGCCTCGGCGAGCGCGAGCAGCAGCGCCCCCGCGACCCACCCAGGCAGCCTGGATCCCGGGCCGCGGACGGCCGCTCGCGCTTCGGTACAGCTCGCTTCCCCCGCCGCGGGTCACCAGCCCCGAGCCCCACCGCGGTCCCCGCGGACCGCGCGCCGCGCCCCGGCCCCGCCGCGCCAGCATGTCCTCGACGGAGAGCTCCAGTCGCACGGCGGACAAGTCGCCGCGCCAGCAGGTACTCCCTGCACACCCTGGGGCTCTCTCGCCGCCCCTTCTCCACCTGGGTGTCGGGCCGACCCTTATTCTGCCCTCTCTCCCGGGTGTGAATGGGAGGAAGAGGGCCAGCACTTTCCTGGATCCCCCACGGCCCTGACCCCGGGCCCTGTCTCCGCAGGTGGACCGCCTGCTCGTGAGGCTGCGCTGGAGGCGGCTGGAGGAGCCTCTGGGCTTCATCAAAGTTCTCCAGTGGGTGAGTCGCTGCCCCAGACGAGGGCTATTTCGGGAGCCTGGGCTGTGACGCTGACCCGAGCAATGTGGCCGAAGTGGGGGGCGGGGAGGTGCTGCGGCCCGCCCCGGAGGAAGGGTGGGGGGCGGCGACAGGTGGGCGGGGGAGGGGCGGGCTAGGGCTGCTTCTCCAGCACTTGGTGGCAGGAGGGTGAGGAACGAAGCATGCGGAGCCCCGGATTCGGTCCTTCTATGTGCAAGGAGTCTTTGCCCAGGGCGCTCACATTTCACCCGGGCGAGAGGACCCGGGTGTAACCTTTCCAGAACTCTGATCCTGCACATACCACTCCTCGGTGGCGGGAGGGGCGAAGAGGACAAGTGGGAATGAGGAAAGCTGCGGAGGGCAGAGGACGGAAGGAGGCAGGCGATGGAAACCATCCTGTCCCCAAACCCACCAGGACCTGACTGATCCTGGAGGTGGACTCATGGGACAGGGTCCTGGCTGGCGGCTGTCCTGTTGAGGTCACTAGAGTAATCTGCGTTCCTGTAACTGCGTGAGGGAGTGGATGAATGAATGAATGGAGTTCATGGCTCTAGGATTACATAAAAGAAAAAATAGTAAGACAGAATAAAAATCAGCCAAAATGTGGCTTGTAGAATAAGATAGAATATTGAGCTGGAAAGCTGGGGCCCTGGGTTCTAGACCTGGACCTGCCTTTTCTATCTACTTGACCTTGGACAAATCTCTTCTTTGGACTTCAGTTTCCATATTAATCAAATATTCAGACCATCCCTAGGGTCCCTTTCTGCTCTAAATGGGTTGGCATGCTAGAACATTGCCCTTGGTTAGACTTATCCTGTGACCTTGAAGAAATCATTTGTCCAGGGCCTCAGTTTCCCCTGTAGTGGTATAGGGGAAATACCATCTTCTCCTGCCTCACTGGTACTTTGAGACATTAGCATGTTCTCTGTCCTTCGCGGTGCCCAAGGCCTCCTGGGTATAAATTAGGAATGTGGACAGGTGCAGTCACTCTTCCAAATCATAAAGACTTTTCGGGAGCAGTTATTGCACTATCACAGAAGAGATTTAAGTTAGACAATCCACACACCAAATGGTGTGTGAATAACTTAATTAACGTGCTTTCAGCACAGAATTCAGCTAGGGAATAAGTTACCATTAATACTAAGGAGGACTGAGTTCTAAAGGGCTTTTAACTCACTGGAGACAGGAGTTAGCATTGTGTCGCTGATTCTTAAATCATCCTTTGGATGAGAATCATCAGATCTGGAATTCGGGGGCAATAGTGCATTTGGGGTTACCTCTGGATATCTGAGACCCTGACTGGGGCTACAGGCCAGCATGCGGAGCTCCCACGTGCAAACTCTGGGACCTGTTGGGGACTTTCCACTCTCTCTACTGCCTCAAGAGCGGTTGGAACGACTGCTGACTGAGCTCTTTCACCTCCCCCCCACTTCCCTGCCATGACCCACCACTTGAGTACTTGAGGGGGCCATAGACGAATAATATTAAGGCTTCATGCGTCTACCATCCAGAACTAGGGATCCATTATGAGTGGTCCAGAGGAGCAGAACCAGAAATGTAAGGGTACAATTTTATCATTAAACTAGACAAATGGATCTAAGGGAAATTTGAGAAAGGCTGTCAAGGGATGAGGGAAACAATGAGGTTATTAGACCATGGAATCATCCTCCATAGGAGGGATTCTGAAAAGCTTCCTTCTTCAACCTTTCTATCCTTTTCCCAACCCTCCCCCAACCAATACCCACAACATTTCTATAAGGCTGCACAAAGCAATGCCTAGTCTCCTCCCACAGTCAGTGCTGATCCCTAAGAATTAAGACCTGTTTGACTTTTAAGATCCTCAACTTCTTAGAGAGGGAGTTATGCCTTTCTCTCATAATACTCAATCCGAGAGTCCAGGGCTAGGCTCTGCACTCAGCCTTCATTCGAAGGGTAGCATCATAAAGAGACATGATTTGCTTTTACTGCCATCCTGGTATCCTGAATTCAGAGTGAGTTTCACTTGCCCTGAGTCTCTGCAGGTGAACACAGGAACCAGCACCAGGAACCAGCACCAAAATGACAGTGAAAATGTCGTTTGGGACTTTTTGCATATTTCCTGCTTGGAGGGATCAAATACTCCGGTCTGGAAAAGGGGGAAAAAACCACACACAAACCTGCAGTTATTGTAATGATAATTGAAAACTTTGTTGTCACTATTACAAAAAGCAAAGGTTTTACTGGAATCCTGGTGAGATAAAAGTAATGTTATTCTTTTATTAGTGAGGAGCTTAGCTTAGGGTATCTCTTTAAAATTTAAAGATTAACTAATCTCACCTCAATTGCAGTTCTGGGGTCTCACTAAGTCTACACTAAGCTAGGAAAATAACAGGGGCATATACCAATTATTGGAGAACTAGTTTTTCTCTGCTTTCTAGCTATGGAACCTAGGGTAAGTGATGAAATCTTCATGGGTGTCAGTTTCTTATCTGTAGATGAGGGTAAGATCTATCTCATGAGCTCACTGGGAGGATTACAGGAACTAATATCTGTAAAGCATTAGAGCATTCAGGAAGACCATGGTGAGCCTGGCAGTCCAGGAGGTATTCAGCAAGTGTTGGTTCCCAAACCTCTCCTTCTCCCTAACTTTCCCCCTTATGCAGACTGTCAGCTGGACTTGTCCTTTGGTGAGATTATTCAGGTGTCACTGCCAAATCCTCACTTTGAGGGTAAGGTACGAATCTCCTGGATTACTCAGTTACTGTATCGATAATGTCACGTTACCTTTAACTTGGTGTGCCCTTGATCAGTAATTCACCTCTGAAGTGCCAAAGTCACTTATTTGGCCCTGGGGTCTCTGTAATGAAAATAAGGTATTTCCATAAATGTGGGGAATTCGAAAGTACACCATCAGAGTCCATAAAAACCAGTGAGATGATTGTGGGAATAGGATTTGGGGGAGAACTTGTCTTCCTTGTGCCCTGCACTAAGTGGAAATGTTAGTGTTCTCAGGACTGACAAAGGATTATCACCAAAAAGCAAGTCAGCACCAAAATGGAGCCTCATCCTTAAAGTAGCAAGGTTATTCTGACATCTTTCCAAAAGAGATGCAGAGGGAGGAGGAGGAGGAGGAGGAGGAGGAGGAGGAGGAGGAGGGTGGCAGTGTATGACCACTGCTGTTCCCCGCAATGCAGGTCCATGAGGAGGAAGGCTGGTTGGTACCAGAGCTCTGGGGTTGCCCCTTGTCTTAGGGTCTCCATGTCTTCTTGGCTCCTGTTCTTTATGACCAGCTTGTTTGGCTCAGAGCCTTGTGCTTGGTGACAGGGGTGGTTTCTGTTCTTCCCCACTCTTCCCTGTGGCTCAGTCACCTGGCACAGTTAAGGAAGAAAGCATATCTGATACAGAAAGGTAGAGGGGGCTGGGAAAGCATGTCTTTCTCTGCTCCTGCATCCCAGGTGCAGAGCTACTTCCTCTCTCTTTGCAATCCTCCCTGCACACAGTAGAGGTCTTTTTCAGCCTTTATAACTCTGTGATGCAGGGTTTTGTTTTGGTTTTTATTTGAGCATGACTCTCTCCTTTCTGGATGCAAAGTCTTGAGAGCAGGCACCACGTCTTATTCAACTTAGATTCTGCAGCACCTGGCACGAAGTAGATGCTCGATAACTCTTTGTTGATTAATGAATGGGTGACATAGAAAGAGCACTGAACCGGGAATCAGGAGTTGTGAATTCTAAGCCTGGCTCTCACATTGGCTAAATGTGACCTTGGGAAAGTCACTTAATCTTTTGGGACTTCAGTTTCCACCTCTATGAAATGAGACTATTGTGCTTGATAATCTCTGAGATCCTTTTTGCTCTGCTGCTCTGTGAACCTGTGAGATTTTCCTGAGATTTCTCCATCCGTTCACTTGCATAGCCAACTGTCATCTGTTATCTGACACCATCTGACTGTGTTATGTTCAGATTTAATCATATATTCTGGTTAATAAAGTTATATAAGGTGTTTAGAGGCTCCCGACTTTCAAAGAATCAGAATAGAAGAGAATACAGTTAATACTAAAGTTACTAAGGGTATATTTTGCCCAGAGAGGAATCGTAAAGCAGGGTTCAGGATTTTCAGAACCTCAAGGTTGTCATCTGGACATAGCAGAACTTTCCGCAATGATGGAAAAGCTCTATAATCTGTGTTGTCCAGTATGGAACCTGCTAGTCACATGTGCCTAGGGAGCACTTGAAATGTGGCCAGTGTGGCTGAGCAACTGAATTTTAAATGTTATTTAATTTTAATTAATTTAAATGTAAATAGCCACACTTGGCTAGTGGCTACCATTGTGGACAGTGCAGCTCTAGAGTAGGAGCTCCATGAAGACAGAGGGTTTTTTTTCTCTTTTGTTCACTAATAAATCATATCGCCTAGAACAATGCCTGGTACATAGTAGATGCTCAGTAAATGACATCTTTCTGTAGATGGTCAGGAGTGCCAGTCAAGAGAGTGCTGGTAAAAAGCAGGCTCCATAACTAACTGTTCATTGCCCCAAGTTAGGAGTACCTACTTTTGGGGGGAACCTATTACAGAGCCACTCACTGGCTAACTGCCAACAGTAAAAAGATATCCAACTGTCTGCCCTTCCCAGAATGTAACGCCTTAATTGTGTCCAGTTCTGGACACCAGAAGCTAAGAGGAACAAAGAAACTTCCAAGAGGAATCAGAGAACTGACAAGAAACAGAGCTGACAAGATTGGAGAATTCTTACGAGGACGAGCTAGAGAAGTTCCGCTGTTATGCCAGGGAGGCAACTTGGAGTATGTAAAGGATAATGGTGCAGAGGCTTTGAGTAACTTCTCTCCAGGCCTGTCAAGAAGATGAGCAAACAGGGCTCTACTGCAGCCTCTGTAATTTAAGTCAGATCAGGAGGTTAATCAGGCATTGGAGAGAGGTTATACTGTCTCCTTTCCTGGATGATTTTTAAGATGGAGACAATTGTCATTTGTTTGAACTAAACCTCCTAGAAACAGAGAGGTACCCATTATGACCTTTAGAGAGGGGTCAGTGGCTCCAGCATAAAGAAGATCTGCCAGGCCAGGCGATGCAAGGTGGGGCAGTGGCACCGGACACCACCCAGGGACAGAGCACAGCTGCTGGCAAGCCCAGCCAAGAGCACACTGATAGCGTTACCCTCGGAGAGTGAGAGAATCATAGAGTTGGAAAAGGCCTTTGGATTCCTGCTCCAAACCCCTCATTTTACAGAGGAGGAAACTGAGACTCAGAGAGCAGAATGACTTATTAGAGGTCACCCTGCCAGTTAGTGACAGGGCCAGGACTAGGACCTGGATTTCCAGACTCCTGATCGAGGTCTCTTCACTCCACAACACTATCAAGCATTAGCAAAATAATGTGAACACAACTCTATTCTATAAACACTGGATGCAGGACTGGGATGTGAATTAGCTGTCTTCTAGGTGCTTAATATCCAAGATACCACATCGCAAAGAAACATACAAAAAGTGAACAATTAACAGAATAAGCTCACTGCTTAATACAAATGATTACATCGTGCACAAGCCAATGGTAAGTGCACAGGAAACGAGGCCTGAACAGATGATGTGGGAGGATCAGAGACTCCAATTTCTCACCTCCTTCTAACCAAAGTGTGTATCCTCAGAAAGAAATTAGAAAATCATAGGATGAGGGAATTTCATGTCACTCAAGGCAGGACGTTTAGTAAAATGTGATGAAAGGTGAAGAGGAAAACAATTCAAGTGATCTGAAACGCCTCTGGTTCTTAACACTGAAAAATGGCAGCAGCAACGGATTATAAAGGGAAACACCACTGGGGAAAAAGCAGAGGCTGATAAGGCAAGTTGAGGATACTTTTCTCTGGGCTTGAGACAGGACTTCCAGCATCAATGCAGCCAGCACAGTTGCCAAAGGAAAGGTGCCTTTGGGGGAGAGGAGTTAGCTGGCAGTACCATGGGACAGCAGCCGGGCCCCTGCCCCCTTGGCCCCTCGGAAGGCTTGGCAGAGGTTGTCCCCTCCAGCTATACCTCCACTGAGGCAGGAAGCCATTCATTGGAAGTTAGCAAGAAGGTAATGGCAAGATTCAGTGACGGCTTCAAAGGAGAAATGGAAAGAGTTCCATGCACTCCTGATCTAGATTGGTGCAGGGAAATCTATTTCTAGGGTGCCTCTCCCTTGGGGAGGAAATTCAAGTCCAACTTTGAGATAGAAGTTTCCAAAGCCTAAATTGCTTTGTGTTAGTCATCATCTTAAGGAGGCTACCTGTGGTCTCCAGTGTCACATCCAATGGGGAGACCTGGAAACTGCCCATTTCTCCCTCTTCATCTCCCTCCCAGGTACCAGTCAAAGTCAACCTTATTCATTTGGCTATTTGGTCCAGCACGCTGTGCAGTGAACACAGCACCCTGAGGCTGGGAGACCAAAGGAAGCCATGGGTCCCTGGCCAGGAGGGACTTGACTAAAGGGACTTCTGGCCCCTCCCCCCGCCATATCTGCACCGGCTGAGAGTCAGAGGGTGGTTCTGAAGGGATAGACCTTGGCCAGCTGAGACCTTCTGACTCTCAGAGGGGCTTCACTCTCCCTCAGCTCTTTGCTATTTTCGCCTTCGGGTCCTGCGGCTCCTACAGTGGGGAAACAGGAGCAACGGTTCGCTGCAACAACGAAGCCAAGGACGTGAGCGCCATCATTGTTTCGTTCGGCTATCCCTTCAGGTGAGCAGGAGTTGATTCTGACCCCGCATAGCCTCTCTCACTAGATTGGCAGGAACTGCTTGGTCTCTTTCTCCTCCAGAAACCTAAAAACCTTTTGTTGTGTGCCACTCCAGTTTCAGATAGAATTACAAGGCTCAGGTCCTTCCTGCCCTTTAGGAATTTCAGACACACTGGCCAGAGAAAAATATAAGGGAAACTCAAATAGATCCTTTGTTATAATAATGTTGCAGTCCATGGATAACCAATAGCAGGTAACAACAGCTCCTACAGAAAGAACCCATGCAGTGTGGGGTGGAGGCTCCTCGACCCTCAGCAGTCTCCTCCCTGCCTTGAAGGTAAGGAAGCTTGTCAGTACTCAGATCCTAAAGAGCTGATGGGGGATGCTCACCCGTACCACCAGAATACAGGGAGGTATACCTTGACCAGGAGGTAGAAGACAATACTCTTTCCTGAGTGTTTGGGAGCTTAGAGAAAGGAGAGCCCAAGTGTTCAGAGGGGAATGCGGGCAGGGCTCAGCTTTTCAGAAATTTCTAGTAGCAGCAGCCAAGTTAGATTAGCTGTCTCTTGTTCATAATAGGGTATTTGTTTTTCTCTCTCGAGCTTGTCCAGTGTAGTCTCATTGAGGGACCTAAATAAAGCCTGAGAATGGGTGATTCCAATCTTAACTTGGCCACTGTGGACCTGTGCTTTCCCAGGGACAGAATGAAGCTGATTTTCCTGGTGATTTGGCTACCAGAAATAGATGAACTATATATACTGTGGTTACGATCTAAAGGGTCGTGGAGATACTTGGAAATACAGGGTCACCGTATCTGGGCAGGGTGGATGAGTGTGGGGTGGTGGCTGAGAGGGAGGTAGAGTTTGACCAGAATTCCAGGGAAATTCCTGTCCTGACTGCGAGGTTCCCTCCAGCAACTTTCCTCCCTACCTGCCCCTTTCTTGGTTCTGTAAGAGTCCTTGGGTGAGAACTAGTGCAGGACTGCTCCTGGAGCAGGGGAAGCCCACTGCCTCCACAGGGAGAGGATCGCCCTGAGCTCAGGGTGGGCTCCGTGCCACCTGCAGGTTGAACCGGGTCCAGTATGAGATGCCCCTCTGCGACGATGAATCCACCTCCACGACCATGCATCTCATGGGGGACTTCTCTGCCCCCGCTGAGTTCTTCGTGACCCTGGGCATCTTTTCCTTCTTCTACACCATAGCTGCACTCGTCCTCTACCTGCGTTTCCACAACATCTACACGGAGAACAGGCGCTTCCCCCTGGTGGTGAGTGGGCACAGCCAGGAGGGATGGGGTGGAGACACTGAGGAGACATACGTTCCCCGGCTGAGGACAAACATGGTGGCTTTCCTGGGTCCCTGACACTCGGATGTGAACCTCCTCAATCTCCCTGCCAGCTCTTTGCTGTTGGTCCCTTCGGGTGCTGGGGCTGCCACAGGTCCTCGGGCCAGTGGAAGGCCCATGTCCCAGCACTCTGCGTCTACCAACCTCCCATCACTTGCTCTACTCAAAGTAGGCACAATAGCTTCAAGAAGCAGGCGCTGAAGTCTGATTGCTTGGGTTCAAATCCCAGCACTGTCCCTTACTAGCTGTGTGCTCTTGACAATTTCCTTAACCTCTCTAACTCTCAGTTTCCTCAACTATAAAATGGGAATAAAATAATAACTATCTAATAGTGTTTTGGAAGGATAAAGTGAACATGCATGTAAAATACCTGGTGTATAGTTAGCCTCCATAAGTGCTAGCTATTATTAATGTTATTTCCCCTTTACTTTCTCCTTATCCCAGGCATGCAAGGTGGAAAGAGTGCCTTAGGGGACCCCATTTGTCTCCTGCAGTCTGCCCTCACTCTGCCACCAGTTGTAACTGAGCAGTGGTGATCAAAGGAAAGGCTGGGCGTGGGGAGAGTATCAAGTTTAGGCCATGTGGGTTTGGGGATGACACTGACCAACAGATGCCTGGGCACATTGTTACCTGACCTCAGTTCTGAGGGCATGGGCAGGGGTAGCCCTGGCTGGCAGGATTCTCTCGGTGGCAGATTCCCTAGGATGATCTGAGTTCCCTGAAGCTCTAGGTGTTGGGTAGGATGGGAAGAGGCAGCTGTCCTGGGACCCCAGGATTCCAGTGCCTTATGGCGAGAGGAGAAGAAGTACAGAATCATGGAGGCCTTTCTGATTGCATTTCCTGTCCCTCTGCTCCTCCCAGGACTTCTGTGTGACTGTCTCCTTCACCTTTTTCTGGCTGGTAGCTGCAGCTGCCTGGGGCAAGGGCCTGACTGACATCAAGGGGGCCACACGACCATCCAGCCTGACAGCAGCCATGTCTGTGTGCCACGGAGAGGAGGCGGTGTGCAGTGCCGGGGCCACGCCCTCCATGGGACTGGCCAACATCTCCGTGGTGAGACCTGTGGCCACTGAAGGGGTCTGGGGAAGGCAGCACACTCCCAGCTGCCCAGGCCTGTCACAGCAGGGTCTGAGAGGAACAGAGAGTGTGTCTCCACAGCTGCCCTCCCCGGCCCTGGCAGCCAGTGCTTCCCTTCCACCTAATGCTGGCTGCTGGCCCCTGGCTGACCCTGAGGGACATTTGGGCAGGGGGAACCCAAGAGCCACTCAGCCTCCTGTGCCTTCCTCCTTCTGCCCTCTGCCTCCCATTTCCCTCTCTTCTCCCCACCTCCAGGCGTGCTCTTTGTGACTGCCTCTCCCTCCTCCTGCCTCTTTACGGTCGGTGTGTATGTACACACGTGAGCAGGTGGAGGGGGAGCCCAGGGCTGTGACTGGGCTCAAAGCGGGGAGCAGACCCAGAGTGGGTGAGAAGGGGCTTATTGTCACTCAGGCCTCCAGGCTGGAAAAGGTCTTTGGGCAGTGGTGGGTCTAGCTGGTATGCATGTATTTGGCCACCCCAGCTGTTAGAACATTGAAACATCTCCATATCAGTTGGTAAGTAGCTGAGCTTTGCAAATGCCCTCCTGTCAGCCCAGCCACCTCAGCCCTGCCCTGAAAATGGCCTGAACCTTCCCCGGGCCCAGCAACTGAAAGGTTTAATGGCTGGCACACCAGGGAGCCTTCTAGACCTTGCTGGAACCCTGCTGATAGGTGTTAGCCCCACAGCCTTTTACTGTAAAAATGTTCACACATTCGGAGAAGTTGAAAGACTTTTACGGTGAACAGCCACGCACTCATCAGCTAGACTGTACCATTAACATTTTACTAGACTTGCTCTGTCCCGTATCTATCTGCCTCTCTTCGTCTATCAATCCATCTTATTTTTAATGCATTTCAGAGTTGATTGCAGACATCAGTACACTTCCCCCTAAAAACTCCCTGCTGATAGGTTTTTAAATATTTTGAATAAATATTTGGATAGAGCTGGCTGGGTCGCTGCCCTAGGGAAGGAGCACCTTGGACAGCTCTGGCCCCACCCACCCCAACAAGGCCTACGGAAAACGGCCTGCGGACGCCGTGGGAAGCGCCACTAGAGCCCTTGCTCCTTGCTGTGCTTTGCATGGTGCTCCACTCCAGGAGCCAGGTTCTCCTAGCGACCAAGCCACAGCTTGGGTCAGAGTTAGACACTTTCACCAGAGAATCCCTTAGTGGGTGATGGCCTTAAACCCTGACTCTACCTCCAGTTCTCTTTTAGTCTTTCTAGCCCTCTGCACCTCCCCCTCCCCTCAACACACAGGTACTCCCTCTCCCTGTTCCCAGGATGCCCTCCTTCTATTCTCATAAGCCGCCCTCCCCCTGATGTCTTTGCAGCTCTTTGGCTTTATCAACTTCTTCCTGTGGGCCGGGAACTGTTGGTTTGTGTTCAAGGAGACCCCGTGGCATGGGCAGGGCCAGGACCAGGGCCAGGACCAGGGCCAGGGCGCCGGCCAGGAGAGCGCAGCTGAGCAAGGAGCGGTGGAGAAGCAGTAAGCGGCCCCCACCCGGCTACTCCCGAACAGGACAGCGCCTCTTCAACCGCCTCTGGCTTCCAGGACCTCCCTCTTCTTCCTCCCCCAACTCCCCTCCCCCATTATTCTGGGCTCTGAGCTTTGAGACGTCTTCACTGGATGGGCAGGCATCAGCTGTTGGAAACCTGGGCAGCCCTCCCAGTGGCTTCCTATCCCTCCTCTTGCTGGAGCCCCGGATGGCAGGAGCTCAGTGCTTCTTATCTACTGTCTGGACCCAGGCATCTTACTTGGGGTCTTACATGTACCCTCACAGCCTTTGAGAACCAGCCTCTGCTACAGGCAAAGGTTGGGATCAGGAGACCTGAGACTGGTTCCTAGCTGCCACTTCTATCAGTCTGTCCAGCTTCAATAAAAGTGGGGGGAGGGGAAATTGGCTGGCAGCCTTCTTCCTGCCCCCTTGCATGGAGGGGCCACCAGTGGTTTAGTGACCCCTCTTCAATGGCTGTCATCAAGGCCCCGTGTCTGCGCTGACCTCCAATCAGCCTGAGCTCAGTATGCTCCCCACCCTCTCCTCTGGCCTGTTTGCCCACAGACCCCATCATGTGGGAACACAGGAGGCTGACTAGCCTAGAAAACAGCCTTTCAGAGGGTCCCAAGTAGGCTGAGACTTGGTGAGGAGCAGATAAATTGCAACTGAGTTGCAACTTCAAGAAACAGAAGCCAGGAAACTTGCTGGGGAATCAGTTTTTTTTTATTCCCTTAGTCCTCCCACCCCTCCAGGCTGGGGCACTTCCACCAACACTCTAAACTCATACTTGCCCTAGAAACTCCTTACCTTCCTCCCTGTCCTCCTTCTTGGGCTTGGTCTCACACTTGGGACACAAGATGAGGGGTCTAGGAGCATCTCCATTTCAGCCTCCCCGCCTCCCACCTCTCTGTCCCTCTCCCTTCCGCAGCCTCTTGGGTCTGAGGCATTCAAGATCCTTTTCAAAGTCTGTCCAGGCCTTCCTTTCATTCCTGTGGGGCCAGACAGGGGCTTTGAAAGGGTAAGAAAGGACCATCATGAGTCTAAGTTGCCCCAGAGCCCCAGGACATGGATGGATGGGCCCATTTCTTCCTCACTCTCTACTTGTTTTTTTCCCGCCCTGCTCCTTCTCTGGCCCGTTTTGTACTTCCCCTTCTCACCTTTACGAAAGAACATGCCCTCTCCCTTTGCCCGCCATTCCTCCCCTGCTTCCCCATTTGCTCCAAGCTCTATCCCCCCTACACGCCCACCCCAGTCCAGGGCAGGCTGATGCTCTTGGTGCTTCTTCACTTCGGGACCCAGTTCCATATTTGTCTTTGGTGTGTCTCCCCTTCCTGACACCTCTTCAGTCCCTCTGGGGACCCCAGGGCCCAAGAGTCAGTGCTGACTGGATAAGGGCCATCTGTCTCCCATCCAGCTCAAAACATTTCAGTCTGCCCTGGCCATAGGGCTGCCCAGGGAAGAAGGAAGAAGGCAGAATCCAGCCGTTTTCCAATCCAGTGCCAATTAGCCCAGTTGTCATCCCAAAGGTAAATGTGCCCTGTGCCAGTCTCTCCTCAGGACTGAGTCAACCCCTCCAACCTCCTCACCTTCCTCAGCACCCTCCATTGTAACGTGTGCATTACTGGGGTACCCAGGCGGCAGGACCTTTGACTTTGGGCCAATCATTTCTTCTTTGGGTCAGTTTCCCCACTTGACAGGGGAGTGTGAGGTTTACATCTTCAAATGCTCCAGAGTCCTTCAGTGAAAAATTAGGTGTTTTGTTTTTTAGATTTGGGGGAAGGCATTTGAGGAGGGAAGATAGGAGATGGGGATAAGGGTGTTTCTAAGTCTGAACCTCTCTGTCCTGAGCTGTCCCCATGATTACTCAAGGACAAGGGGAGACAGTTTTGCCCACAGCTCCAGAGATACAGAGAACAAAGGGATGACCTTCAGTTTTCTTCAAGCTGGCCCCTGTGAGTGTCTGTGAGTAGCTTCTACTGGAACTTTGTTTGGATTCTGTGTACGTATTTATAATTTATCTGAAATGTGATGGATAAAGTGTTCTCATTTGGGGGCCTAAGTTACTAATTGGCCCTTCAGCTAGGGAAAGGGGGTGGGTGGGTATGCACTCCTGCCAAGGACTCCTAGCCCAGAACTCTCCCTAGAGCAGAGAAGGCTCTTTCTCTTCTTCAGGAGGCTGGCTTGTTCTCAGCCTGAAGAACCTTGATTTAGGCTATGGCCTCTCTCTCCATAGCCACCCTAAGAGGAAAGGCTACTTCACCTCATTACCTTCAGAGGGCTGGGCTGGGTCTAATGCTGAGTGCGCGGCTGTCCTCATAGGACTCGTGTCCCCTCCAACTAGGGCTGGCATCACCACTTTGCCTAGTGGGGCCTGAGGTAGAAGGTGCTGGTTTCTCCAGTTGCCACAGGAGGCCAACAGGCAGGGCACTTGCCCTTTGCCCTAGTAAACTCTGACCCTGCCAGGGTGCCCACCTAGGACCTTTCCTGAACATGAGTTCCCTCCACTATCATGGTCATAGGTGTCCTTCTTCTGGGATTGAAGATCAGGGGTGGGGGGAGAATGTTGCATGTTGTTTTCTGGTGCTTGTTATTATACATTTGAATAAACAGTGCTTCAAGCATTTGCCATGAAGGCGCCAAGAATGTAGCCCTTCTGGGGACTTTTTTCCTCCTCCTCCCCTTGCTTTAAGTTCTTGGACAAATATCAGCATTTCCACCAAAACATCATTCCACTCCTCTCCACTCTGCACTCCCAGCGATAGAGTCTGCAGGCTGAGTTGTTCCTGGCGGACCCCAGTCTGGCAACATCTCCTCTTTTGGTGGCACCAATTAGTCCAAAGTAACTGAGACTCATCAGTAAATTTAGAGCAAACTCAAAAGGCGAGAGATATTGGCTTCCACAATGCTGTTTCCACTTGCTCTCCTACCATCTGTGACCTAGACAAGCTTCCTGTCAGGAGTTGAGGGCCACGTGCTTTGCCCTTTTAACTATAAAGGTTCTTGCTGAACAAACTTGCACCTCTATGCCCCTTCTGAGAAACAGTCACAGGCTACATTTACATTCCCTAGAAAAATACATTTGGGCACAATATTACGTTCAATGTCACCAGTTTCCCACTCCCCCTAGGAATCATCCATGGTTCTCAGGTTAAGAATCTCTACCCTCAGAGATTATCCTTGAAGTACTTAAACCTTCCCTGGGTGAAAATGAGAAGACAGTTTGAGGTCTTGAAGTCACAGACCTTGACTTATTTGCCTCCAGTTTGGTTTCCCCTTAGATGAAAGAATGAGTATGTGGTGAGGTGTAAGGGGTTGAGGAGGGAAAAGAGAATTAGTATCTCTTTTCTGATGTGATGGGGTGGGGGGCAGGCTTTTGTCTCTTGATTATGTGAGGGTGGGAAAGAATGTCATCAGCTGAGAAAAGAGAAAGAGGTGGATGATTAAGGTATTTTCCAGGCCTTAGCAAGGAAAATGACAGATCTGATGAGAAATCTCCCTGTGCCCAGGCTCTGGTAGCAGCCCTGCCAGCAGAGAAAATATTCGTTAGAAAAAGAAGCTAAAGGGATGGATGGAGTCAGGGTCCAGCCAGGTTTGGGAAGAGGCGGTACAGGGTATCGATCGCAGTGCTCATGAGGAGAGAGACGGATCAGCAGAGATGCTGCAAACACCAGCAGCCTCGGGGCCACCCCAGTTCCGGGGCTGGCTCTGGCTCGGAGATAGCCTTCTGTCATCCTGACAGGTGATCCCGGTCAGCTCAAGCTAGGTCCTCCCAAACCCAGACAACGCCACTTCAACCCTCTGCTCTGTGTCAGGGCAGCGTGGGTTTCCCACACAGGAGGCACAACCCGAGAGTTGAGGACCCTCCCCCACTCCAACCCCTGTGTCCTTCAGCACATCCTACAGACCCCCTCCCTTTGCCCTTCTGATTCACAGCGCCCACCTCCCTGCACCTACCGCATTCGATCTACGGGGAAGCGAAGTCGCTTCGTGGCCGCCAGCCCGGGAAGGGGCGCCAGCCAGCTGGCGGAAGCACGGCTTAAAGGGGCATCTTGGGCAGAGAGAGGTTTGGGACTGGGGTTTGTGTGCAGCGAACTTAAGAGAGTGGGCTGGTAGCACAAAGAATGTGTTCACAACGGTTAGGAGCAGAGGTCCTGGGGCTTTGGTCTCTTTTTCCCCCGCAATTGTGCATTTTGGAGGGGCTCCCGCGTCAAGCTCAGTAGGCAACCTCCCCACCTCTAAGCCTACGTTTCCCAGAAGGCTATGCGGCACGGAGAGTGAGGGGAAGGCAACCAGTGCTGCGCTTGCGCAAAGAGTGAGCTGGAAAGGTGGGAGGGAGAGGGGAGGCGTGCCCGCGGCAGGGATGGGGGGAGGGGGCCGCGCGGCGGCGGCGCCGGGGCGGGCGCGCGTCCGCGGCGGTGATGGCGGTGCGTGAACGCGCGGCGGCAGCAATGGCCGCTCTGGAGCGGCGGGTGCCGAGTCTCGATGACTTCGCGGGACAGAGCTGGAGCTCGTGGGTGGAGCGGGCCGAGCTGCCCGCGGCCGACGGTGAGTGAAGCACCCCTAGAGTCTGAAGACCCCATCACTGTCTCCCCTCCCCCCCTCCGGGCCCCCGCCAACAGAGGGGAGCTGCCGACGGGAGCCGCCGTCCGGCTCCCCGGCCCCCCAAACAAAGGACCCGCCGGGTCCTAGTGCCCGCCCGCTCCGCCACCTTCGCGCCTCCGGGTCCTAGCGCCGGCTCTTCTCCAGCAGCCCACCCTGCCCACCTCTGCCTCTGCCGTTGCCCAATACCTGCCCCCACATCTGCTTGCTTTTATGTTTCTTCTTGCCTGCTGTCCTCCAGCTTCCGCCCCTCCTGCACCTGCCTCGAGCTTTCCCCATCCGCAACAGTCCTCTCCACGTGTTTCCCACGCACCCCACTTCTGTGCCCCCCTCCCAACCCCCCTTGTTCCTTCGCCTTCTGCCCCACACCTTTTGCTCCTTTTCGGCGTTTGCCTGTCGGCTGCAGTGCCACTAGATCCCCGCCTCCTCCGCATTAGTTCGTCGGTCCATCCATCCATCCATCCTCCCTTCCTCCCTCCTCCGTCCATCCATACATGCCTCCAACCCTCCGTCCTTTCCCGGGCCTCTTGCCCTGCCTCCCGGGCTCTCTCCCCTGACCCCCACCTTCTCTAGGCCCCTGAGTGCTTTTGGTGAGCGGGCTGACAGCCCCTTCTCCTGATCTTTGTCTCCTGGGCCCCAGGGGGCATCTGGCCTCGTGGCCTTTGGGGTGACAGCAGGCATCACGCCCCTGAAGAAGTTTGCAAGTGAGAAGAGGTGGAGGAGGAGACCACATGGAGCGGTCTCTGATGACACTTGTTCTCCTCTGAGACGTCCAACTCCCAGCTCAGTTCTGTCCATCACAGCATTTTAATGGACTTAAGAGTGGGAGCTGCCCCTTGTTTCTTGCATGCCTAACCCACCACCCCTCATATCTGGAGATTATATAAGACTGTCAGTATTCTTCTCATTCTAGAAAGGGGCACGTCTGTTAGTAGGTGTCAGAAGCAGACCTAAGTGGGAGCCTCAGGCCACCCCAGAACTGCCCCATGCTGGGTGGGCAAGGATGGGGCCATTGTCAGGGTCTGGGTGCATTGAGAACCGGAAATGGAATCAGACGGGTTTGGTGACTCAGAATTGATTTTTTTTCCAAGGGACAGGGAGGGGGCGTAGAGGAGGGAGGGGAGAGGAGTAAGGTAGGGGGATGGGGAAAGAGCTGCTTTGCACAGCTAAAACGTTTTTGTCATCAACCCAGAAACTGAGGTACAAGGGCAACCCTTGCCCAAACCCCCTCTTAAGAGGAAAAGGGCTTGCATAGCTGATCAAGGGGACTTTGAAGATGCTGAAGGGCCATAAGACAGCAGTTTCTCTGCTCTGTGGCCATCCTATCAGTGCAGGACCTGAGAAGCTGGGTGTAACTTTGACAATGCCATGGCAACCCAGGTGGAACAAAATCGGGGATGGGGACCTAGGAGAGTATCTGTTTGGGATGCCACAGAAAAGCAGACAGGACCTCTCTGAGAAATCTCAAGAAGGTACTCGGGGTTCTGTAGTAAAATATGTTAAGGACTGTTTCCCGTTTAAATGGGGAAGCAGGCCCAGAAAAGAGATAATTACCCATAGTCACCCAACTAGTCAGCAGTGGAATCCTGAACTGTACCTTGGAATGAAGGATCCATAAGAAAGGTGGCTGGATCCCTCCTAATGGGGTCAGCTCATTCCAGCAGGTGAAGGAAGAATGGGCACTTGAGAAAGATCCACTGAAAGGTTCTCCAAGTAGTCCTGAGCACCAGGTGCTTGTCAAGGAGTGAGGGCTTCCTCCTTCTTGGTCCCAGGACCTGGTCGGATGGGAGATGGGGCTTCTGGGATGGGGGTGGTCCTTCTGAGCTGTGTTTCTCCTCCAGGGGCTGAGTTGGAGGAGAGTAACAAAAACCTGAAGAAGTTGGATGCCATGACCCTCATTAAAGAAGGTGCGGGTTGACACATACTGGGGCTGGGGCCCAGGGCAGACAGGACCACCTTCCCTTCTTCCACCACAACCCAGGAGGTGGCTGCCTGAAGCAGCAGGTCTGGGGATTCTCACTTTGATAGGTCTGAGTCAGCCTATTCCCCTGGCTCCTGTGACTTATTGAGGAAGATCCTAATCATTGGTGTTTGGTGCCCATTCACCTGAAAGCCTGCATTCTTAGGGACTGGTTAGATTGAACTCTGGAAGCTGGAAGCATCCAATATAAAGCTTGTCATATCAGCTGGGAGGGGAAGTGTCATCTGAGTGGTGGGTGGGAGTGTTCTCTGATCTTACAGGGAAAAGCTGGTGTCCTCAGCCCCAGTGATAAGGGCTTCTGTCATTGCAGACATGTCCATCTTCGGGCACTGCCCTGCCCATGACGACTTCTATTTGGTTGTATGTAACCATTGCAGCCAAGTGGTGAAGCCTCAAGCTTTCCAGAAGCACTGCGGTGAGGGGAGCCCTAGGGAGGAGATAGAGGGGACAGGGGAAGGTGGAACATGGAACTCTGAGGACAGAGCCGATTGGGAGGTCATGTGGGTAATGGAGGGAGGCTCTGGGAATAGAAGGTGGGGGCAGGGAGCTTCACAGATAGTGGTTGGTTGGGGTTATTGTTTAAGCACCCTTTTAGCATCTGGGAAGAGCTAAGAGGTTCAGGAAGCTGATTCCTAGAATTTTGAGTCTTGAAGGCTCAAATTTAAACGGCAAACTTAAAATCTAAGCTTTGGAAACTCCAGATTCTCTATCGTGAGTCTGTGAGCAGGGTTAGGAGGTTGGGGAAGGAGACAGTTGATGCCACTCACCTCGATTGCTCTCTCCACCTCCTGGTGACAGAAAGAAGACATGGGCCGCTCAGCAAGCTTTACGCCCGGGCCCCACCTCCACCTCCAGCCCCTGCCAGCTCTCAGAAATGCCATGTAGTGAACGGTCAGGGCCCAGCTTGTAGGGCCCCAGGTTCCACCAAAACCTCCTCCAGGGAGAAGGGCCAGGGGTCCCGGAGCCGTGGCCACCAGCCTCCTGAGAAGACCCAGAAGGACAACCTCTGGTAAGAAAAGGCTGGAGACTCCCTGAGACAAGCCCTGACCCTAGCCCAGGGAGGGGTTGGCACACATGGAGGCAGCTGTGGGGCGATGGGCACTGCTCACTGCGGGAGGCGGCCATCTCTCTCTGCAGCTCCCTTCTACTTGCTCCGGGGAATATGGGGCCCCCTTTTCCCATGTTCTGCACTCCTGCAGGAGCCCACCCAAGTTCCAGGGCTGGGAAAGGAGATGGCTCTGGGCTAGAGTCTGAGGCCCAGGCTCAGCCTCCCTACCTCCCTGCCTGCACCCTCTCTCCATGTATAGCCTTTTCGTGCCTGTGGTGAATCTGGAAAAGATGTCCAGTCTCCCGAAGCCCGATGGACACGGAATCAGGGTGGCTCCACCCTCTGCTTTCCTCAGCCAGCCGGCTGGCCTCAGCAAGGACTCCCCTGGAAGAAACCCCATGGCATCCCCTTCTAAAGAACTTCCTGGCAGAGGGAGCATCGAGATAACCCCCAGCGAGGGCCCTAGTCACCGGGCTGAAGGCAGCCCGTCTGAAAAGGAGCCTGGTGGGGCCAGGCTGCCCCCTAAAACCCACCGGAAGATGGCTCGTGAGTAGTCGTGGTCTTGGGGTCAGGAAGGTAGAGTGGGGACTCCTTTGGACTGCTTTGTCCTTGGGCCTGATGGAGAGGGGGTCAGGAAAGGGTGGGCTTGGCCATCACAGGGTGCCAGGGTACAGGAGCTCCTGGTCATCCCTTGATGTGGACACTCACTTGACCTGCTTGCTCTCTTGGAAGATTCTCTTCAGCCCAGGTCTCCTGATTAAGGCCATGGGAGCCTGTGCCCAAGCAGGTGAAGGTATTTTTCCTCACCTTGGGCTGTTGAACTTTATCTCTTTTCTCGTCTAGAGCCAGGGCACCAGAAGCCTCCCATAGCTGGTTTCCCTGGCATCCCAGATGCCTGTAGCTGCTTTTGTTTCCTGGTACATGTTGCGCTGTTTGAGACTTGGGGCCCCCCAAAGGAGTGCCTGGGCTGGCATGGGGACGGGATGGTTCTTACACCCAGCAGAGAGCTGCTGATGCCCAGAGGAGTATCTCTGGAAGGCTGCAGCCCCAGACTCGAGGGCCAGAGGCTTTCCTGCCTTAGGCCCAGCTCTCCCAGGCCTTTGGCCTGAAGACACCAGACCCTCCCAGAAATGGCCTTGGGGTTCATGGGAACCGCTTTCCCCACAGGGAAGGAGTGCGACCTCAACAGACAGTGTGGGGTAATAAATCCAGAGACCAAAAAGATCTGTACCCGCCTGCTGACCTGCAAGGTAACCCCCAGTCCCTCTGCATAGTGAGGGAGGACAGCACAGACACGGGCCCTGGGAAGGGAGAGCGAGTGAGATCTCATCCAAGATCCAGCTGAAGGGATGGGGGTTAAGCCTAGACCAGGCAAGGGGAGGGGAGGCTGCCCCCACTGGGCCCAAGGTGGGGACAGCGGGCAGGGGTGGCTTCCAGATCCCCCACTCCAGAGGAGGGTTCTGGCCCTGTCAGGAAGTGAAACAAGGACACACAAAACACACCCACACTCACACACCCAGTCTCTTCACTTGCCCAGGCCAGAGCACACCACCACCCCTTACCTCTGCTCAGCCCCTCCCCACCCTTCCCCCTGCTGTGTTCTAGATCCACTCCGTGCACCAGCGCAGGGAAGTCCAGGGCCGAGCCAAGGACTTTGACGTGCTGGTGGCAGAGCTGAAGGCCAACTCCCGCAAAGGGGAGTCTCCCAAGGAGAAGAGCCCAGGGCGCAAGGAGGCAGCTCTTGAGCGCCCCTCCCAGGAGCCCCCCTCCTCAGTCCAGGTTGTGGCAGCAGTGGCTGCTCCCAGCAGCACCTTCTCTGCTCGTGCCAAGCAGACCTACCCATACTGTGCACTGCCCAGGTACGTCCAGGATCCAGCACCCATCTTACCTGGGGACACTTGGCCCCAGGCCATCAGGAACCCCTGGAGACAGGCCCAGGGAGTGCCCTGGAAGATGCTGCTCACTCCACCCTGAGTGTGTGGGGAGGGGCCCCTGGCGGTGGTGTGGAGGTGGGCGACTCCCTGTTCCTAACCAGGAATACCGCAGTACCCCAGGCTCTCTGTAGTGTTCCAACACCCAGGAAAAAAACATTTTCCCAGCTGCTTCCAACAGGCCAAAAGTCGTAATTGGGGAGCCGAAAGGGTCAGGGGCCTGGGTGAGGCAGTCCTACTGTCTATTTATTCACTGGCCCCTTCGTGTGCGGAGGCTGCGCTGGAACCCGGGGAGAGCCTGCCTTGCGGAAGGAGACACACGCATCTCTGCCTGTAACATGAGGGGCAGACACGAAACATAGGCTCAGCTCACAGATAGGTTCACAGGAATATGTGATACAAGAAGGGGGTTGAGAAAATTGACTGGGCTGACCAGAGCTGGGTGTGGTTATACTCAGATTTTCTGGAGGAGGCGAATGTGGAGCAGATTTTCCCCCTGAGGAGGCAGGGCCTGGGAAGTGAAGGGGCTGGGGAGAAAACCCCTTGGGAGCTGTGGCCCCTGATCTTTCTGGCTCTTACTCTGTGAGCTCTGTTGTTCCCTCCCTTCCTGTCCTCCTTCCTCTTTGTCTGATCGCCCAGCAGGGTGTCTGCCCCGACTTTTTGAGCTTGGCAGGTTCAGGGACACCCCTACCGTGACCCACTCTCATCACATCGCCCTCACATCCCCTTTGGCCCTTCCAGGTCCCGGGCCTCCTCTGAGAGTGAGTTGGATGATGAAGGCCCCTGTGGTGGTGATGGGGACCCAGGCCTGTTCCCCTTCCCCCTGCCCCGGGGTGGTGCCCAGGCCTCCAGCGAGGAGAGTGAGGAGGAGGGGACATCTGATGACCTCCACCTCCCCACTGACTGCCATTATGCAACCCGGCCCCCTCGGCCGCAGGCGGTAAGGACCTGGGGCAGGGACCTGGGGGTGGGGGGCCAGTCCTCCTGGCTCACAATGTGGGGAGGAGGTCAGATCCTATGTGCAGGTGCCCTCCCTGTATTTCAGGCCCCATTAACCATGTGCCTTCCCTCTGCCTTCAGTTCTGCACCTTTGGGAGCCGGCTGGTGAGTCCAGGATGCTACGTGTTTAGCCGCCGGCTGGACCGGTTCTGCTCGGCACTCAGCTCTATGCTGGAACGGCACCTCAGCTCACACATGTGGAAGTGAGTCTCCTGGCCCCAGAACCTCCCTTCCCAGGCCCCAGGCATACACGGGCTTCAGAGCCCCTAATTCGTCATACATACCTGTAGATGTGGCTTGGCTGTTTGCCAGGAAGACCCCAGGTAGGATGAAAAGGAGGTGGGGAAACTTGGCAGCCTGGAGCTGGGCTAAGGCAGGGCCTGAATGGGTCACCTGGGAGTGAATCTTAACTCTCACCAATCACTTCCAGTACCTTTTGGGTAGGTAGGGATAGGGGATGTCCAACCTGAGATTTAAAGTGAGGTTTTTAAAGGGTCTGTATATTAGTTCATTCCTGCCTTTCCCTGTGCCTTCTTCCTATCCCTCAGTTCCAGCGTTTCCCAGCAGAGGGCAGCACTGCCAGGGCTCTGTGGGCCATTTCTACGTGGGTGGAAAGACTTGTATGTTGGTGGGGAGGCCCTCTTGCTTGCTTGGCATCACAGTGGGGCTCTCTTCTTGCTGCAGGAAGATCCCCCCGGCGGCTGAGCCTCCATCCCACCTTGTCAGCTCCCCACCATCTGCTCCCCTGAGCCCATCCTCTATGGGCAGCTGCCCCCGCCTTCCAGGCCCACCCCCCAGACCCGCCTGCCCAGCCTCCACGCCCCCCACCAAGGACAGCCTTGGCCCCGGCTACCCTGCAGGCTCCCCCAGCGTGGCAGCCGCCTGCAGCCAGGCGGAGTGCATGGGCGGGAGCCAGGCCATCACCTCACCACTGCCTGCCAACACACCTTCCCCATCCTTCAGCAAGCTCCCACCTTCCAAGGCCAGCAAGTCATCCAAAGGCAAGGACGGGCTTGAGGTGGAGGCTCCTTCTCGAAAGCGAAAGTTATCCCCTGGGCCCACCACTTTCAAACGGACCTGCGTCCTGGAGCCCACTGGAAAAGGCAAACCCTCTGGCTGCCGGGGCCTCTCGGCCAAGACTAAAACAGCCCTGGGCATGGGGCTGAATGGGACGGTGGAGCCAAGAGTGAAGCGGGCAGGGCCCCTGGACTGTCGGGGTTCCCCTCATCAGCCCCCCACGCCAGTCAAGGCGTCTCAGCTGGACAACCAGGGAGCGGCTGGACACCCGGCCAAGGCCCTGCCGACCAACTGCCTCTCTGAGGAGGAGGTAGCCAAGAAGCGGAAAAACCTGGCCACTTACTGCCGGCCAGTGAAGGCCAAGCACTGCCAGGCTGGTGCCCCTGCCGACGCGGCCTGCTCTGTGCGCCGCAAGAAGCCGGGTCCAGCCCTGGCCTTTGAGGAGAAGTGTTCTACACTGAAGGTACCAGCCCAGCTCCCTGAAGAGCAGGGGCGGGGAAGGGTCAGGATGGATGAGGTTGGAGTGCACAGGCACCTGACAAAAAGAGGTGCTTAAGTAAATGTGCAGGGAAGGGAAGACTGGGGAAGTTGAGAGAGAGTTCCTGGGCCATCTTCTCTAGGGAGAGGTGACCCCAGCTTTTGCTTGGTGGGCCTTCCCCTATCCCCAGCCCTCTCCTTTGGGCTAAGGAGATGTTGCCTCTGCCTCTCCCCCTCCCCCTGCTTGCTTTAATCAAAGGGCCACTTTCTGAATTGGCTGTGGCCCTCACTCCAGGACTTGGAGCTACCTCTGTTCCCTGAAGGAGAGGAAGCTGGACTCCATGAGCTCTGATAAGAAAGGTTTGGGCAGTAGGGTTGAGCTTGGGTCCCTGAGCTGTGGCCTAACACGCTGGGCCCAGGGTGGGTGGGCTGGTCTGGTTCATTGGTTTTGCCTCTGGGCATCAGGGCATGAAAGGGCAGGGACATAACCCAAGGTCCCCATATGCATGTCTGCCCACCTTATACATAGACCCAATGCCAGGTTTTCAGGTACCAGGCAAGCTCTCCAGGGTTTCTGGTAAAGCCAGCAGCCAGGTTTATTTGCCTTTTCTGATGGGAGCCCTGGAGTAGCATGCTATGAGCTATCCATATGACCTCAGCCAGGAGGAATGTATTGGAGGTGGGAAGGGGAGATGCCCTCCTGGTTTAGGCACTGGCCAGATGCATACCAACACCTTTGGTGCCCATATGAGAGTAGTAAGTTTGACAGCTGCACGGGGCCTGAGTGTGTTTTTGTCACACGTGTGCATGGGTGATCTCCAGGCTGCCTCTGCTGGGCTGGCATTCATCCTCCCCCTTGCCCAGCTTTACTCACAAGACCAGCAGGAGGAAATCAAGCCTTAGCTTTTCTGGCCCACATAGTTTGCTGGATAGGAGGACAGTTAGACCCCCAGCCCGACCCTGTCTCTTGCCTCTTGTCTTCCTACAGTCAAAAGCCCATTAACAAGAAAGTGCCTGCCCACTGCGATGGAGCCGCCAGCACCTCCTCCCCTCCAGATCCGGGCCCCAGGCTGCTGCCGCTTTTTATAACTTTATATTATTTTTTTTAAGAAAAAAATACTCTTTAAAATACCTCAAGACTGTCTCCCTGTTCTGTTGCTGCTAAGAAAATATAAAAACAGAAACGTAGAAAAGGAAGGAAAGAAATGTAACAAAATGAGTGTCCTTACTGTCCCCAGTTGCTCCCCAGGAGGCTGAGATGATAGGCAGTCAGACTCCAGCTCCCGTCACTTGCCCGCAAAAAAAATCTCTTACACTCGTATATTTTTGTCCTTTTAGTCTGTGGAAATGGCTGGGGGTTGTATCACTGGGGGAGTCTTAGGATGAGGAGGCATGTGGCTCGGAGCGAGCAAGGGGACTACAGTCTCATTGGGAAAGGAAACTGGATCGGGGAGGGGAGCCACACCTCTGGCTCTGCTCTTGGATCTTGGCCTTGAAGGTCTGTGGATGTCCGCCTGTGGCCCTTTTCTGGTCTTCCAGCAATCCTGCTCCTCCGTCCTGTCTGAATTACTGCCTCAGTTTCTTCAGCCCTTCTGCCCTTCCTGCCTCTTACTAGTAGCCTTATTTTCTCAACCACTGGAGCTTGAGTTGGTAATTGCACTCAGGATGTCCCTGATTTCTGTGGGATGGCTGGTTTTGGTCTCTTTCTCCATGGCCTGTGGGTTTACCCTTCAGGAAGGGGTACAGCCTCTCCCAGGTAGGCCTCCTTAAGCTGAACCACACCTGTTTTTGGAGTCAGGAAGGGAAAAGGTATCCTCACTTACAGAACTTCCCTTGGTGTGGGAGGCAGCAGCTGTGTGGGAGGCCCTAGCCCCTCAGGTTCGCCTGGCTCCCCAGGGCTGAGCAGATGGTGTGGAGGCGGCAAGGGCTGGGAGTGCCCTAGTTTTTCCATTTGTCTCACTGGGGACAACAGCTACTGTGCAGACAGGGGATACGACTGTTGCATGTCCCTCCTTTGCTCCTCAAACCTGAATTCACCAGGCACAGGGCACAAGTTTTTAGCCTTCTCCTCTCCTTTCAGTCTCCTTGCTTTTAGGCAGGGAGGAATCTTATTCCCTTAACAAGACAGAAGAAGAGGTGGCAGGAGAGAGTGGGCAACCAGGGAAATCCAGTATTTCTGGAAAACTGTTCAAAACACTGGTTTCACACTCTTGGTTCAGTATACCAAATCTGTGATTCGGGTGAAATCAGTTGTCGTAAATGTAGTTTCCACAGGCTATTTGAGACATAAGCCCCGTCAGCCCGGGTAGACATAAAGATACACATGAGTTGGGCAGAAGACGCACGGTGGGCCCGGAGCTGTCCAGTCGCCTTCCGCCCTCGCCCTCGGGGCTCTCCAGGACGGATGCGCTTTCCCCCAGCCCCCAGAGGGCGCTGTGGACGAACCGCCGCATTGCCGGCGGCGTCCCGGGGAGGAGCCTCTCCCGCAGCCGAGGCCGCCTCCGCGATCGCAAACCCGGAAGACGTGCCCTGGCAGCTGGAAGTGTGGGGCGGCCGGGCACCGCCATGCAGTCCCTGGAGGTAGGTCTGGTTCCCGCTCCACAGAGGGAGCCGAGACTAACCCGGTGGCTGCGGAGAGGCAGTGGGATCATGGCGCACCTGGTCGCTTTGGGCTTCACCATCTTTCTGACAGTGCTGTCCCGGCCAGGAACCAGTAAGTGTGCAAGGTGGGGCGGGGAAGGGGGCGGAGCCGAGATGCTGGAGGGGCAGCGCTTGGGAGCGCTAAGAGGCATGGAGGGGGAACCCTAGCAGTGGATGGGCGGACTGTGGAGGGGTAGTAAGGGCGTGGTGGGGCGTGGCCCTGGGGGTGGGTCCTGGAAGGGTGGGGCTTTGGGTGCTGGGAGGAGAGGAGACGACTGAAGTGAACGGAACTCACTAGTTCATCATAAGCAAAGCCCCTCGTGGATGATACAAGTAAAGGAGGGATGCCAAGGTCTGTTCTAGGACTGGGCTGGTAGCTGCGAGGTGCTGAATGGGGAACCCAGGCCAAAGTGGTATGTTTGCCCTCTTGGTTGCTCACCCTA
Organism: Balaenoptera ricei; assembly: GCF_028023285.1. Taxonomy (NCBI): domain Eukaryota; kingdom Metazoa; phylum Chordata; class Mammalia; order Artiodactyla; family Balaenopteridae; genus Balaenoptera; species Balaenoptera ricei. The sequence goes on from NC_082639.1 coordinate 96,272,932, forward strand.
AGGCCCTTTGGCTGCTCCACTTTGCCCGGAGTTCCTGATTACCCATTAGGATTGGAGACACTACTCTGACCTTTCCCCTCCAGCCAGATTCCTTGGGCTCCAGCCAGCCACAGGGGTAGAAACAACGGTGCCCAGCCGTCAGTCTGTTCTCTTTGATTCTTAGGTCTTTTCTCCTGGCACCCTGTATTCATGGCCTTGGCGGTGAGTTTGGGCTTCTTTCTGCAGGTGATTTGTTTGGATATGCCCCTAAGGAAGCATCCAGCCTTCAGAAGGCTTAGCTTTTCTGAGGCTCAGAGAGGTGGGGGGAAACGCCCAGGGCCCCATCTTTCCCTGCAACCTGTGAGATCAGGAAACAGGAGGGCTGGGCTGTAGGTAGTCAGGTGGTAATTTAAGGGGGTGGGAGGACATGGAAGATACCATTTTTTTCTCCAGTAGGGCCTGAAAGGAGGAAGTGGAAGGGGTGTGATCCAGTTGCTCCCCTCCCCAAAGTTCAGGAGGAAGTTTAACATTTGCTGTTCCCATTGGTCCAGAAATGAGGGTCATTGTCTGTGGTGGAGGTGGGGGCATGATGTCAGCCTGAATGATGAGACTTCCGCTCTAGCATGGATTCCCAGTTCTGCCCACAAATGCTGACCTGTGTGGCAGGTGGTCCTGGTAGGAGTTCTTTAGCCCCCACCCTCTGTCCTCCTTGTTTGGATGTATGAGGGCACCTCTTTTTCCTTAGGCCTCCAAGCTGGGTCTGAGGCTCACTGGCCCTCTCCTGTGTTCACAGTTCTGCCTCTGCACGTCTGAGGCCATCCTACTCTTCTCGCCTGAGCACTCCGTGTTCTTCTTCTGCTCCCGAAAGGCCCGGATCCGACTCCATTGGGCGGGGCAGACCCTAGCCATCCTCTGCGCAGCCCTGGGCCTGGGCTTTATCATCTCCAGCAGGACCCGCAGTGAGCTGCCCCACCTGGTGTCCTGGCACAGCTGGGTAGGGGCCCTGACATTGCTGGCCACTAGCGTCCAGGCACTGTGTGGGCTCTGCCTCCTCTGTCCCCGGGCAGCCAGGGTCTCAAGGGTGGCTCGCCTCAAGCTCTACCATCTGACATGTGGACTGGTGATCTACCTAATGGCTACGGTCACAGTGCTCCTGGGTATGCACTCAGTGTGGTTCCAGGCCCAGATCAAAGGTGCAGCCTGGTACCTGTGCCTGGCGCTGCCCCTCCATCCAGCCCTGGTAATCATGCACCAGATCTCCAGCTTCTACTTGCCAAGGAAGAAAATGGAAATGTGAATTCCTCCAGACTGTGAATCAAAATGGGACACTTGACTTGGACTTCAGTGGTTCCTCTGGTGACCTTCAGGGATCCACTTCAGAAGTGGTAGGGTTTTTGTATTTCTTAGCTGGGCTAGGGGCTGCAGAAACCCAAACTGCCGTTGCTGACAGATGACTCAGTGGGCCAAAATGGGGAAATGTACGGGGCGCAAGTGAAAGGTGATGGGGAGCTTGATCCTGAAGCTTCCACTCTTGATGGGAGACAGAAGTGTTGGGTGGTGGTGATGGTGGTGGTGGTGCTGGCAGTCATTTCTTGCTTGCATGCCTGGTGAAAAGTTGGATTCCTGCAACTTATGAATGACAGCTATGGCTCTTTGGGTCACTTTGAGAAAGCAATGTAGTGGAGAGAGCCAGTGGGTCTTGTTTATGGGGTATGGTCCTTGTACACTCTATTGTGGGACCTTATGCGAGTCACATGTCTCAGGACCTCAGTTTCCTCATCTGTGTAATGAGTGATTGTTTCTAAACAATCTCTCTTAACATTCAGTGTCTGTCAAGTTGATGTCACAGAACACCCTCCCAGGTCTGAACCATGGGCTTGCCCACTCAGCAGACTCAGGGTGTAATTCTTACATTCACTGTCTCCTTACCCCTCTGGAGGGACAGGTCTGCTCTCGTGGCCTTTCAGGAATCTGTGCCGATTTGGCCCCTGCACCAGGGGACAAGGGGTCAGGCACTATGGAGAGAAGGGGCCCAGGTGAGGGTCTCCAGAACATCAAGACAGTAAAGGCACTAAAGTCACTTTAAAACTTTTGGAGGAGCAAAAGGGCATTGGCTTAACTAAGCCTTGGCTCTTGGCTGGGCTTCTTAGCCCAGCTAAGAACTTCCTTCAGCTCACTTCAGGATCTGGGCTTGAGGGCTGCGAGACATCCATTCTCAGTGGCAAAGTAGTCCTGAGCATCTCATGTTTTGTCCTTCTTAGGGCTCAGGTCCTTGCCTTAGCACATAGCTTCGTGGAGCTCTTCCGAAACTGTTAGAACAAAATAAGAGTCAAGGAAATGGGGCAGGGCTCTTCTGATCTAAGAGAAAACAAAGTGTCTCTGGTTCCCCTTCTCTCCTCGTCAGCTAAGCTTTCCTCAAGTGTCGTCTCTTGCCAGCTCTTTGGCCCAGGAGGGGGCTGAATTTGGTGCCAGCTGGCAAATGAGGGCTGGGCTCTCTTCCCTGCAGAGACCCCTCCTTGTTCCAAACTGAAAGTATCAGTAGTTCCCCAGACTGCCCTCGGTGATAAGGGCTGGATGCTAGATTGGTTAACTGTCGTCTGGCTCAGTCGGGGAGCTGGGACCTCCGTAGGCCATGGCAAATACTGAGAATGGCTGAGCCAGGAAATTGGTGTTAAGGCTGGTAGAGAGAGTTCAGTGGGAACTCTGGGAGGCCTGTGGTGTAGGGCTTGGAGCTCTAGGTCCCGGGAGCAGGGGTAGGTGTTCCTAGATAGCAATATTTTGGATATCTCAGGTCTTTAGAAGATTCAAGACCTCCTCTCAGGGTGGCTCAGAAGCAGGGAGGTTGGTATGATTCAACAGTACAGGAGTGAGAACTGCAGGGGCAGAGGGGTCCTCTGAGCGGACCTCGCTAGGATGCTTCCGGGTCAGGTGTCATCTCCTAGGAGCCCTCCAGACCCTGAGCATCTCAAGGGAGACCCCTGCTATGCAGAGGGTGATTGTTCCTGTCTTTTTCATTGCCCTCTCTCCCCTCTCCAACTCCTCAGTGTGTCCTGAACTTGGGAGAGATGGTTACTGGGGCTGCATGGAGGAGATTCTCACCGAGGGTCGCTTTGATCAGGGAGTCCATCTCCCCTTGCCCAGCACAGTCAGTGCTGGGAGTCTTACTCTGTCTATAGCAGGGTAGGAAGGCTGGGTGGGGTTCACCAGCTTGCTCTGGGAGCCAAGCAGGCAACACCATAAAGCCCGAGCCTGCCTGAGGTGTTGCCTCCTCCCAGGTGGTGCGGGGGCTGGTGAGCGGGCAGGCTGGCTGACAGCCGGCAGTTTGCGTGGGCAGTGCCAGCTGATGTCTATTCCCAGCCCTGGGAGGAAGGGGGAAGTCATTTATATTCTGCAGGAGGAAGGGGTCCCAGCTGTCACTTCTCTGACCGGTAGGCCTCGGGGGGCAGAGGCACAGGGCAGAGAGGGGAGCACAGGTGGTCTCCTCCTGCTTAGCCAGTCTGATTGCAGTATAGGGAGGAGGTCGCCAGGAGGAGCCCTTCTTCCCAGCTGGCCAGATTGTAGGGGGACTTCCCTCCGCTCCCCTCCTTTCTCCTTCCATCACCACCTGCCCTCACATCCTGGGGCAGCAGCTGGACAACCATTAGACCTCAGTGCCAGGGCACTCTTCCTCCAGCTGGGATCTCGGGGGCTGACGGCTGGCTGCATATGCCTCCTGCTTGTGTGTCTCCTCCTCCCTACACCCTCTATCCCCCCACCTCCCTGTATCTGCCCATCTGGGGTATTATCTGGGCTCCTCAGGAGTGAGGCAGAGGCCTTGGGGGAGAAGCAAATGGCTGCCCTTTTGCCCTTGTCCCCTAACTAGGGAAAGCTGCTAGTAGCCAGCCTGTTTTGCCTTTTTTAAAAAAAGCCAGGGTGTTCAAGTTTTTTAAAAATTCTGTGTCATTTGCACAAATTTGCATATCAAGCTCACTAAGTCCTGATTCCAAATATGATTACATTCAAACTCAGCCTTGAGGACATTAGAAATATAGATGCTTTTTGTATCTAAATCCAAATGGTAATAGGATCACCATTCTGGGTTCACATACCACCCCGAAGCCCCCATCTTTCCCATAGCCACCACTTTCCCACCCCAACACTTCCCCCCGCCCTGCCCCTGGCTGGGGAGTGGTGTTGAGTGGCAGGAGCTCTGTCTGGGGAAGTCTCCCAGCCTCACCTTCTTGGCTTTTCAGCTGCATCGAAGGTAGGCTGCTATCTCTTGCCAGCCTCTGCCTCCTCTGGCCGCACCCTCTCACAGGGCAGACTACCTCTCCCCACTCCTTGACACTGGCCTGTCCCTTCCTTCTCATCGTCCCCACCCTTCCACCCCTGGGCATGGCTGCTATGGGTCTTGTTTTTAAAACCTCACTGTGGGAGATCCAGGCATTCTCCCTGAGCCAGCTGGCTGCTATGCCAAGGCCCGTTCAGAGTTAATAATAATCATTAGCTGAACAGTGCTGGGGCCTTTCAGCTCCAGATCTCTAAGCACTTGCAGGCTGAGTCAGCCAGCCCTCACCTTCCCCCTCTTCTTGGGCTGCAGAGAGAGGAGGGGTCAGAAGTCTCACCTCCCAGCCAAGCCTTATCCTTCCTCTGGGAGCGGGCCCTGAGCATCCTCTGAGTAAACTAATAAGGCCTTTTCACCTGACAAAGGCCAAGATGTAGGGAACGTAGTGCATGCTCCACTGACACTGGTAGTGGTGGCTGTTGACATTGAACCTCTAGTACTCCTGCCCTTCCTTCTGTTGACCTGTCTTGGCCTCCAGGGGACACCCCTGACTCCCTCAACATTTCTGGTGGGCCTCTGCAGGCTTAGGGAGCAGGGAGGCGTCTGGTTCAGTGCTCCCGCTGCCCCTGCGTCTGGTTGGCATAAAGAGCCTACATATCATGAAGTGAAAAGTGAATCGACCTGGGAGCTAGGAAACCTGCAGTCTGGGTTAACCCAGCTCCTAACACTGGTGTGGCCACAGGCAAATCACTTACTGCTTGACCTATCTCACAGGGATGTTGTGAGCGCTAGATGACAGAATGCATGTTAACAGGCATTGGGAAGTTCAAAGCATTAAACAGATGTAAACAGGTGGTATTATGTGCTTGTCCTTATCTTTCACCCAGCCTGGCTCTGGGTTTTATGCTTCTTTTAGGGAGGCAATAAACAGTTATGGATAATGATGCTTAGAGGACCCAAGTCTCAGAAAGGTTGTGTTGCTGGCCATCATTGGAGAACACAGACATTTCCTCCTAGATGCAAGGTCAGGAACGCCACCAAGGCTATGACTCTAGTGAAGCTTGCCCTGAGTGCTGCCAGCTAGTGCTTTCAAGTCACGGGGCTGACTGCAAATCTGGGAGTCAGTTATGCCCCAGGTCCAGCCTGAAGTTCCTGGAGCTGGTCTTAGTCTGGAGCTCCTGGTCACAAGTCTATCTAAATTTCTCCTACCTAATTCTGCTCTTCTGAGGGAAAGGCGGAGCAGACGATCCAGGAAGGGAGGAGCAACAGCAGTGGACACAACACTGCCACCCCAACCCTCTGGTTTCCCCCATAGCCACAGGCTGCCTCAGGCCCTCACCCAGGCACGGGGTGGAGGTGGGAAGCTCTGAGACACAACCCCTGGCTTGTTCACGGGTTTGTTTCTCCTTCCTTGTTTCAGGCTCTTGGAGTAGGATCACAGCCCCTTCCTCCTCAAAGGACTTTATTAGAATTAAAACACACACGCACATGCACACACACACATACACACACGTGCCATGAAAGCAGTTATGTTTAAATTAGGAGAAGGATACTTTCCATTCCATTGGTCTGAGAACAGCCAGCAGTCTGCCTGGAGTGGGCACAGAGAGGCAGGCACCCCAGGAGCACAGAGGCTTCAGTATTTGGTTTTTAATCTTGGTGGTTTTTATTTTATTTTATTTTTCCCTATCCTGGGATCCAGGAATGAAACACTAGTCAGGCATTGCGATCATGGCCTCAGCAAAGCATAGGCACAGAGAAGACACAGCTGAAAGGCAGGAGGATAGTGCCCCAGAACTGCCCTGGAGGGTGGTTTGATGTAGACAATCTCCAGCACTGGGCTAAGCTTAAAGCAGACAGATTCCCTCCATTCCCTCCAGTAAGACCACCTTCTCCCTACCCACCCAGAAGGCTTGACTAAGTTACCAATGTGCAGGGAATAAGTTCCAGTTTTTAATCTTCATGCTATTAGAATTTCCCAGATTTTTTAAACCTCTGTTAAAAGCAGATTAAGTAGCTACTTCAGGCTAGTCTCTGGTACCAGAGGATTCAACTTTGTCTCATTGAGTAGACATGAGGGGCCCCCAGCACCCCTCTCTTTAAAGCAGATTCCCACTTATCTCACAGTGCTTTCTAAGGATGCCCAAGACTGGGCTCGGCCTTTCTGCTTAGGTCCACACCTAAAGCAAACTACGGCCAAGTGAAGGAGCAGTGCGAGGTGAAGGAAAAGCAGCACGAAGTTCTATCCAGCTACAGTGCTCCCCAACCTGTGTGCATGTTTGTATGGGCGTGCACATGCATGCGCACCCCCCAACTTTGGGGTCAGTGACTCTCACCTTATGTATGTCAGTGCTATAGGGCACCTAGAAGTTCCTGCAGGGCCTCATGTCCTAAAGGTTGGTTCTCTCCATGCCCTCTGTGATTATGGAATTGTGACAAAGCCTATGTCGACTGGAAGGCCTCAGGGCAGGAAAACACTTCATGTTTTCCACACAACAGTATATAAGCCTGATGAAAGGGCTTGACGTGGCAGCTGCTTTAGCTTTCCTCTCTGAAGCCTGGGGAGAGGAAGCATCCAGCATAGGCTCACTGTAGCCAGACCAGAAGAGCTAACCATACTACTGCATGGGCCTGAGCCTTTTCTGCAGTGTGGGTGGGGAAAGTGAAGCTTCACCAGTGGTTGCCCGGGAGACAAGATAAGGGGTACAAGAGCTACAACTGCAGAAAGGGAAGGAGTTTGAGAGATCAGATGGAAGAGAGACTAGGCTGGGCAATCCACTGAACTCCCATTTTCTGTGCTAAAAGGTAACCATCGTATTAACCTCATCCATTCTCCTGCAGTGCCACCTAAGAGGAGCTAGGGGAAGAGCGGCAAGACATGGAAGACAAAACTGCACATCTTGGCCAGATACTATGGAACTCCCTGGGGGGTTGGGGAAGGGGGGAGAAGGGGAGGGTTGAAGAGGTGCAGCCACGGATTCCTTGGGATGATGGAGAAAGGAGTATCAAAACTTTTCAGGCACAGAGACAGGGCTTGGCACAGGCCAAAATACAGGGGAGAACTCTCAGTAGTCTTCCTCAGATCTGTTCTCTTTATCAGCTCACCCTCTTGGCTAAACTCAGCCATAGCAAAAACTGCTTTGGAAAGATTAAAAAATACTATATAAATGTAGACTCTGGGGGTGCTCTGGCATCAACATCTGTCATTTCATTGACTGCCAAGGTTGATTGGTCTGATGTGGTTGGCTGTGAGGTGTCTCCATCCCTCACCACTTTACTTGTTCCTCATGAACAGAAAAAGACAGCTTTCCAGACAGAGGAGGACTGTCCTTTGGTCAAGATTTTATCAATGTAAGAAATTAGGTAATTATTCAAATTCTGATTCTTTTATTTTTTTTATTTTGTTTTTTGGCTGCACTGCGTGACCTGCGGGATCTTAGTTCCTCAAGCAGGGATTGAACCCGTGCCCCCTGTAGTGGAAGCGTGGAGTCCTAACCACTGGACCGCCAGGGAATTCCCCAAATTCTGATTCTTTTAATTTCTTTTTTCCTTATACCATTTCCTCTTCCCTTGTGGAATCTACCATGACAATCCCCTTCCAGAAGTACCAAGAGAGTAGCCAAAGAAACTGCATGTTCAGAGTTTGGTAGAATCCAGTCCAATTTCTGGTAGGCTGTCTTCTGTACCAAGAAAGTGGGGACCGCATTTCTGTGTTCTGTGCAATGCCTAGGACATATTACACTGTCAATGAATAATAACCTTCCTATTAGATTAATATACTTTAAGCCAAACTAAGATGGTTACCATTCACGACATGAACATATACCGGTAATAATCAAAATACTGTGAAACCGAGCTGCTCTCCATCATTTCTTTTAACCCAGTCCAAGCATTTTTCCATGGTACAGTTTGTAGGCTTGATCCAGACTTTTAAGAGAACTCTTCAGGGAGGCAACCCTCCTCCCCAGGGATCCAGAAGGCCTTCTTTATTTACAGGCTCTAGCCCCAAGTCATGGAATTTCTAAACTCTCTCTTGCTAAAGCTTCAGTGACATTTCTTTTGAGAATATCTGCCGGGTTGGCAAACTATGGTCTGCTGGCCAAAACCAACCTGCTGCCTGGTTTTGTATGGTCTGTGAGCTAGTAAGAGTTTGTGCATTTTTAAATGGTTAAAAAACCTCAGATACATGTTACAATGATATGGAAATCACATTTTAATGTCCATAAATAAAGTTTTACTGGAACAGAGCCACAGTCATTCATTTGTGTGCTGTCTGTGGCTGCCTTCCTGCCACAACGGTACAGCTGAGTAGTTGTAACAGAGACTATATGGGCTGTAAAGCCGAACACGTTTCCTGTCTGGCTGTTTACAGAAAAGGTTGGCTGACCCTTCGTCCATCTTAATGCCTAGATGTGGATTCAACCCATGCCCTTATAACAGCATTTAACTCTTCTCCCCCTAGACAGGTCACAGCCTTCTGAGGTACAGTGAACCCCAGCCACAGGCTGAAAAGATAAATAAACCAGTCACAGACTATGCCAGAACAGAGACTCAAGCCAGGTTTAATGATCATTGTCTAGTTTTCAGAGCCCAGAGGCTCCAACGTTTGCCAGCCTGAGAGTACGTAAGTGGGAGGACTAGGATCCTGGACATGGAGAGGCCTGCTTGCTCCGCCAGCAGGGCTACAAGGAAGTACAAAGGTAAGGACACACGAAAAACTGGAATCAGTTGGCTTTACTCTCCCCAGCTGGGGTACACCTGCTCCTGGCTCCTTCCTAGGAGCCTCATAAATACAGGCAAAGAAAAAAAAATCACAAATAACCACACAGACAGATTCTAGAGCCCTGTCATACTCTGTCTCCAGTGACACCTGCTTCCTGGGAGACACGTCTGGTTTATGGGGGTGGGGTGATGGCTCGACCTTTTCTTATAACCAGAGCTGGCAGTTTCCCACACAGGGTTCTAGTGAGCTTACATACGCTGAGTACCCAATCCCCCAGGTAGAAAGCTACCTTTGGGGTCTATCAACTGAAACCATGGGAAGAGGCTCATCAGTTCAGTCCCTTGGTGGGGCAGCCAGGCACATCTACCAGTCTCTCAAACTGGTAGGTGCTGGCCAACCTAGTGGATACAGTGGGGAGACTTAGATCCTCAGGGCCTTTTATTGATATTATGCCCTAAACTGGGTAGGATTTATGAAGCAAATGGCCCACCTAGTCCTCAGGAACTCAGCTAGAATGCCCCAGAAGACCCACTTCATTTGACATTGACTTTAAAGATTTTCAGAGCTCTAGATGGTGCCTAGAGGGGAAGCTGCAGTATGGAGGTGAGATTTTTCCCCGATTCCCTGGTAAGTCTGAGGAGGGAGTCCTGGTTCCTATAGCTTCAGTATCAGAATCTTCAGAAGTCTCTGGAATATAACCAGACAACTTTTTCCTCCTGCCCCTGTCCTACCAGGGCAGTTAACACAGGAAGAGCAACTTACAGCTCCTTGGTCCCCTGCCAGTGTTCTGGGTCCGTCACTGACCTAGTTCTACATTTATTTCTCACATATATCATCTTTAATCCAAGGAAGGTTTCTGAGGGGTCTGAAGAGCCAGCTAGCTCCTCATCACCCCTTCTCTCAAGATCTTCAACCTGTAGTTCTCCTAACTCCAGCCTTTGCTGAGAAGTTATTCAGTGTTGTGGAGATGTGGGTGAAGCTTCAGGCAGTTCAGAAATCTAAAGTACAAAACTTTGTATTTGTGGAGCCTGGCATGGTCACTGTCTCTCCTACAGGGCAAGAAAATTGTGTGCATGAAGTTGTGCACATAGGTGGAAACGACTCTGGAAGTGGACGTTAGTGGGGACTGAAGACTCACTGTCCTGAAGGAAGTCAAGGTGCTGGGGTGCATGCAGACCTATAAGCATGCATCCCTATGAGCATGCAAGTACTTGAGGGAAATGCTGCACCTCTCTTGACAAAACTAGGTTACTAATAAAGGATGGACAGCAGTCTTGACATCCCAGGAACAGACAAGAAGCAGATGTTGAGTTCCAGTCCCCTCCCCGAATCTTAATAGGCAGCGGGAGTTAGGCCCTCCTAGCAAGCAGCTTTCACCCGCAGGTAAATGACACTTCTTGGAACCTAAAGAGAGATCAGAAAACTAGAAGATCTGGAGAACTTCCGATGGAAGGAGACTTGGTGGGAGAGAGGGGAGAGACTGAAAAGACCAACGTCAGGGAACATTTTCACCTTGGCCCTGCTCGCCCCCTTGCCAAAGCTCAGAGCAACCAACTCCCAGGGCCTGCAGTAGAGTCAAAGGGAGTGGTCGTCTCTATACCCAAAGTATCCTGCAACTGGGATGGAATGGAACGTTGGGCCTGTTCTTAAGTTCCTCGGGCCTGACAACCACAACTGCACAGACCTCTGGCTGAGAGGGTCTCCTTTTGAAAGTTTAGTGCCACTGTCTGTTACAAGACTGCCTGGAACCTTGTGGAGAGGGCAAAACTTAGCCACACTCCAAATTGCCATCCTTCTGTGGCAGAGACCACTCAATTCCATCTCCTCGGATGATGAGATCCCATGCTTTGGCCTTGCAGCAGGGCTGAGATCTCTAAGAGAGGAGCAAAGCGGCTTTGTCAACACAGAAGAGATACATACCCGGCCCCCTCCATCCCCGAGCCCAATCTAACCCAGCTGGGGCCAGACTTTCCGGACTCCTTCCTTTGCAGAGCAGCATATTAGGGAACACTCAGAATCCCACCTGAACTTGACCAGGAGACTGAATGAAGAGATGGCATACACAGAAAATCAGGTAGGTCCAGCTGGATGCTACATAATAGAGGCTGATTTACCCTCCTCCTCCTAGTGCAAAGAGGCCCCCATCCCACGTCTGCGGCAGGCATCCACAGAAGCTCTGCTTTCAGCACCCTCCGCACTGGTGCCACACACAGGGGCTGGGAATCAAATGCTAACCGAAGGTTTCACCAACCAGGGAATTAGCCAATCTGGAGTTTATCCCCCATCTCCAAGTTCTGTGCTGGCATCTATGCTGTGACATGGACCCCTCGGTTCATGCTGTACCCCTCTGTACCACTGGTCCCAGGACAAGGCACAGATACCACGTCTCACATTGTTGCCATATCTGACAGGCAACAGGCCAGGCTCCTGCAAAGACCCATCCACCCAGGGCTCATCCAGAAAGAGGAAGGCATTAGTGGGAAGTCTTACAACGGCTTTGGGGAGTGTTACTGATTAAGGTCTCAGCCTTTTCCTGACTCATTTTTCCAAAGGTTTCCAATTTCCCCAGCTGTGAAGTGTGACTTCCTGGTCAAAGATAATATAGCTTTTCCCCAACATGGCTGCTGTGGAAGCTCCCGCCATCACACACAACATCACAGGTGTGGGTGGGCAGAGATAGGAAAAAATGATTTTTTTTCCCAAATAATTTTCTCTTAAGGAGCTAGGGATGACCTCAAAAAAGTTTAAGGAATCCGCTCTTCCTCCCACCCCTTCCTCATTCCCACCAGCTCAGATACACTCCTCTTCTTCCACCACATTGAGAACTGCCAGGGCTCTGGGTAGGGGTGTAGCATTTGCCTGAGAATTAGCATATCCATATTTGAAAATCATGGCAGCCACACCCTGCTTGGGGTCTTGCCTGTTGTTGTACCCGTGACCAATTCCCTTGAGTTCGGGGGGAACCCACTCCCTTGGGCAGCTAGCCCTCTCTTCCATCCCCTCATATCCTTCAGGGGTGCATTACCTCTCCTGGGGCAGAATCTCCCCACCAACCCATCCTGCTCACACCACAATGGGCGTATCAGAGAAGACCGAGCTGACCGATTCTGGATCTGACATCCTCCGCTGGCCCTTGCCTGTCGCCTCAGGCACCGGCAGGGTGTTGCCTGGCTTGAGCTTGCCGTTCTGACCCTGCCCGGGTCCAGCAGGTTCCAGGAAGGCCACCCGCCGGTCAAAACCATCATCCTTGTCCCCACCAGCCATAGGATCGTGGTTGGGTGTGGTACTAAGCATGGAAGAGCTGAGGCTGTCTCCTTGATGGCTGGAAGGCTTCTCAACACCCCGGCACCAGCAGCGGCAAGGGGTGAGGTACAGGTATATGAGGACCAGGACCACACTGAGGATACAGCCCACGAGGGTGGTATAGGCTGTGTTGAGGGTGTCATGGTGTCCGTGCAAGGTGAAATTGTATACTTTCAACTCCACAGACAGTGTCTCATTGAAAGCCTCCCCCATGGCATAGCAGGTATACACACCCCCATCCTCGACCTGCACCCGCCGGAAATGAAGACTGCCATCCTTGGACACCGTCACTGTGCTGTTGGCCACCTCATCTAGCACCCGTTCATTGCTTGGTGTCACCCACACCTTGGTCATCCCCTGCTGCTTGGTGTCACACTTGATGGTCAAGGTGTCACCCAGGTGGGCCTCCCAGGCACGTTCCTTGTACTCGCTGCAATTGAGGAAACTCAGACTGAAGACATTGTGCAGCTTCTTGGAGCTCATGCAGTACAGGTCCTCCTGAAAGTCCATCACGGAGCTCAGCTGCCGGTACTGCCAGTGGGAAAAGAGCTGGTAGAGCTCACAGTCGCAGTGCAGCGGGTTGTTGTGCAGGTACAGCCCATTCTTGATCCAGGCGGGCAGCTTCTGCAGGTCGGGCAATGGTAAGTTCTTTAGCTTGTTGGAGGAGAGGTCCAGGAGCGTTAGTTTGGGTAGCTTGGCTCCTTCCTTGACCAGTTCCAGAGGGAAGCGGGAGATCTGGTTCTGGCTCAAGTAGAGTTTCTGCAGCTGGACCACGTCGTCGAAGGCGCAGCGGTCAACTGCCATAATGTGGTTATTGTAGAGCAGCAGCACCTCCAGCGCCTGCAGTTCACTGAACAGGAACTCGTCCAGCGTACGCAGCTGGTTGGAGGAGAGGTCCAAGTAGCGCAGGTTGGGTACTGGGGAAAAGGCCTCGGAGGAGATGAAGTTCAGCTGGTTGTGGCTCAGCAGCAGAGAGTGCAGGTGGGTCAGGCGCGTGGGGGTCCACTCGGCCCGCAGGCGGCTCAGGTTGTTGTGGCTGAGGTCCAGGAGTGCCGTGTAGCTGGGCAAGGAGTGGGGCACGTTGGGCAGCTGCTGCTTGGAGCAGCTGAGGATGTTGCTGGCGCACAGGCAGGCGGCAGGACAGCTAACCAAGGGACGGCCAGCTCTGGCCTCCTCAAAGAGGAGCAGGAACAAGGACAGCAGCAGGAGCCAGAGGCCTCGCAGGTCACGCTGGGGTTGCATAGTGTCAATGGGGAGGGCGAGGAAGGCCACAAGGAAGATCTGGGAGGAAGTCACCCGGGCATGTTCTGCTGGGGTAAGGAAGGGTCACTTTCACTACAGGCTTAAGAGAAAGAGGATGGGTTTGTGGTCACCGGGGCCTCTGGCGGGAAGGACCGACTCTCCTGCCTTCCCCTCTCCCCCCACCCCCGCGGCCCCATCCCCGTTGGGCTAGAAGAGAAAGGAAGAGATGCTGGGTAGTTCCCAAGCACTGTGCAGGCGGTGGGCTCAAAATACTGGGACCTAAGAGGAGGTGGGCACAAGGGCCTGCTGGGCTGGGGTCACAGGAGCGGAGGATGGGGATCGCCGGGGCGTCAGGGACTGCTGGGGTTACAGGGGTTGCAGGGCCCGGGTCTGGAGGCAGGGTCAGCAGGGCCTTTGGGGAGGAGCTGAAGGAAGGTCGACCGGGCACAGGCTGGGTAGGGCGAGCCCTAAACGGGCTGAGGGCCCCCGGGGCCTGTCGGGGGGGGGCTCCCCCCGCGGGACCTCTGCTCACTGCACCTGCTCGGCGAGGACGTGTCTCAGCCCATGGCTGGTCCGGGAGCTCCGTCGCGGCCTCCCCTGGCGGCGCCTCACCGGCCGGCCTGCCGCGGCGCCCGCCTTTCGCGGGGGCCCGCGCCCGGCAACATCGCCTCCCGGGGACTTGCCGGGCTCCGCTCCGCTCCCCCCGCGCCGCCGCCTCGACCGCTGCGCCGTCGGAGCCCCCAGACCACGGCCACCGTCTCCGGGTCCCCTGGGCCGGCGTGCAGTGGTGCTGGGAGCGGGAGGCGCCGCGATCCGAGCGCTGGGAGCGGCGTGGGGGTAGCGAACACCGCGCGCGCGCCCGTCGCCGCCGCGGAGCCTCGGGGCGCGTGCGCGCGGCGGGGGCGGGGCGCACGTGCGTGTGTTTGTGTCGGAGCCCGACTGGCGGACGAGCGGCCGCGCGCCGCTCTTTCCTTCTCGGAAAGTGTCGGGACCTGGCGAGGAAAACTGTCGGGAGGGGGGCTCTGGCCCCTTAGTTCCCCAATTACTTCTTCCACCTTCTTCCAGCCCCTTCACCCCCCGCCCCCACCCTTCTACCTACCAAAACCGCTCTCAGGAAAAGTAGGTCTAACCGAAGTGAATTCGCTGCAACTGGCTCCGGGACAAGATGCGTCACATGTCTTCTAATTTTACAAATTAGAGAAATCTGGTTCAGCTCCCGGCTGTCAATGTTGGCGGGAAATTTATTAGTCACGTTCTGAGGTTCCTCCCTCCCCTCTCTCTAGGTCTGTGAAGTTCCAACATTTGGGGGAAAGATTTGGAGAAGGACCTTTTTTTTCAGTCTTGATGCTACTGTTCCACGACTCTTGGGGTACCACTGAAAGGGTACAGCTCCACAGCCTACAAGCTGGATGGGCAGGAGTAGGGGTAAGGGAGGATCTTTGGTGCAAGCGCAGACACCCTGTGAGGCAACTCTCTCGCTCTCTCTCTCGCTCTCTCTCTCACACACACATACACGCCGACTGCATACAAGCCAGGGACAAGTTTCCATTCCTGGAAACTCCAAAATCCTTCCCAGCCTGGGGGAAATCATTCATCCCTTAAGTCTGGCACTTGCCCTTTTCCTAAACCAGTATCAGCTCTTTCCCCTCCCCTTATGGGGCAATTCCAGCATAGTTTCTCTGCTACCTAATCCTCAAAATGAAGGGGGTGGGGGCTTGTCTTCTTTAGGGTGGTCCCTGAAACACCAAGAAGCTGTTAACCAGTGTGTGTTTTGGGGGTTGGGCATGGGAATAAGGGGATGTAAGAAGAGCCTAGACCTTATAATTCAAGACTAGCTGTTCTTGAGATGATAGACCCTGAGGGAGAAATTACCTTTTTATTTTTTCTAGTTTCTTACAACAGCAAGAACAAGACTGAAATTAATGTCTCAATATATTAGCCTGCTAAGAGTTTTCAAAAGAAAGAACTTATATCTGTCACATGTTTTACCATGGATTTAAGGGAATGTATTATCTTTTCAAGGGGTATTAGCATGTTAACCCTATGCACAATGTGAAAAGGTCTTTCCTTTCCTGTTTATTTCAGGCATCAGTGATAATGTAGGGAGGGTATTCAGGGTGTGGGAAATTCTGAAATCACATTGCATCAGTTCTTTATTGCAGTATAACAAATTACCCCAAAACTCAGTGGTTTAATACAAGAATATACATTTATAGTCTTTCACAGTTTCTTTTGGTCAAGAGATTCAGGAGCGGCTTGAAAGGCAGTTCTGGCTTGGCAGTTGCAAACAAATGGAGCTACAGTCAAT